>NW_027645909.1:0-492215 GCF_951394435.1 Stenella coeruleoalba
CACGCTCCCCCTAAAGCATTGCCGTACCCTCACCTGGACCCTAAACCGTCCCCGTCCCCGTCCCCTAACCCTAGCCCGAACCCTAACCCTAACCCTTCCCCGAAGCCTGACCCTCACCCGTCCCCTAATCCTAACCCGTACGCTAACACTAACCCGCGCCCTCACACGCACGCTCCCCCTAAAGCGTTGCCGTACCCTCACCTGGACCCTAAACTGTCCCCGTCCCCTAACCCTAACCCTAGCCCGAACCCTAACCCTAACCCTTCCCCGAAGCCTGACCCTCACCCGTCCCCTAATCCTAACCCGTACGCTAACACTAACCCGCGCCCTCACACGCACGCTCCCCCTAAAGCGTTGCCGTACCCTCACCTGGACCCTAAACCGTCCTCATCCCCTAACCCTAACCCTAGCCCGAACCCTAACACTAACCCTTCCCCGAAGCCTGACCCTCAACCGTCCCCTAATCCTAACCCGTACCATAACACTAACCCGCGCCCTCACACACACGCTCCCCCTAAAGCGTTGCCGTACCTTCACCTGGACCCTAAACCGTCCCCGTCCCCTAACCCTAACCCTAGCCCGAACCCTAACCCTTACCCTTCCCCGAAGCCTGACCCTCACCCGTCCCCTAATCCTAACCCGTACGCTAACACTAACCCGCGCCCTCACACGCACGCTCCCCCTAAAGCGTTGCCGTACCCTCACCTGGACCCTAAACCGTCCCCGTCCCCTAACCCTAACCCTAGCCCGAACCCTAACCCTAACCCTTCCCCGAAGCCTGACCCTCACCCGTCCCCTAATCCTAACCCTTACGCTAACACTAACCCGCGCCCTCACACGCACGCTCCCCCTAAAGCGTTGCCGTACCCTCACCTGGACCCTAAACCGTCCCCGCCCCTAACCCTAACCCTAGCCCGAACCCTAACCCTAACCCTTCCCCGAAGCCTGACCCTCACCCGTCCCCTAATCCTAACCGGTACGCTAACACTAACCCGCGCCCTCACACGCACGCTCCCACGAAAGCGTTGCCGTACCCTCACCTGGACCCTAAACCGTCCCCGTCCCCTAACCCTAACCCTAGCCCGAAACCTAACCCTAACCCTTCCCCGAAGCCTGACCCTCACCCGTCCCATAATCCTAACCCGTACGCTAACACTAACCCGCGCCCTCACACGCACGCTCCCCCTAAAGCATTGCCGTACCCTCACCTGGACCCTAAACCGTCCCCGTCCCCGTCCCCTAACCCTAGCCCGAACCCTAACCCTAACCCTTCCCCGAAGCCTGACCCTCACCCGTCCCCTAATCCTAACCCGTACGCTAACACTAACCCGCGCCCTCACACGCACGCTCCCCCTAAAGCGTTGCCGTACCCTCACCTGGACCCTAAACCGTCCCCGTCCCCTAACCCTAACCCTAGCCCGAACCCTAACCCTAACCCTTCCTCGAAGCCTGACCCTCACCCGTCCCCTAATCCTAACCCGTACGCTAACAATAACCCGCGCCCTCACACGCACGCTCCCCCTAAAGCGTTGCCGTACCCTCACCTGGACCCTAAACCGTCCCCGTCCCCTAACCCTAACCCTAGCCCGAACCCTAACCCTAACCCTTCCCCGAAGCCTGACCCTCACCCGTCCCCTAATCCTAACACGTACGCGAACACTAACCCGCGCCCTCACACGCACGCTCCCCCTAAAGCGTTGCCGTACCCTCACCTGGACTCTAAACCGTCCCCGTCCCCGTCCCCTAACCCTAGCCCGAACCCTAACCCTAACCCTTCCCCGAAGCCTGACCCTCACCCGTCCCCTAATCCTAACCCGTACGCTAACACTAACCCGCGCCCTCACACGCACGCTCCCCCTAAAGCGTTGCCGTACCCTCACCTGGACCCTAAACCGTCCCCGTCCCCTAACCCTAACCCTAGCCCGAACCCTAACCCTAACCCTTCCCCGAAGCCTGACCCTCACCCGTCCTCTAATCCTAACCGGTACGCTAACACTAACCCGCGCCCTCACACGCACGCTCCCCCTAAAGCGTTGCCGTACCCTCACCTGGACCCTAAACCGTCCCCGTCCCCTAACCCTAACCCTAGCCCGAACCCTAAGCGAAACCCTTCCCCGAAGCCTGACCCTCACCCGTCCCCTAATCCTAACCCGTACGCTAACACTAACCCGCGCCCTGACACGTACGCTCCCCCTAAAGCGTTGCCGTACCCTCACCTGGACCCTAAACCGTCCCCGTGCCCTAACCCTAACCCTAGCCCGAACCCTAACCCTAACCCTTCCCCGAAGCCTGACCCTCACCCGTCCCCTATTCCTAACCCGTACGCTAACACTAACCCGCGCCCTCACACGCACGCTCCCCCTAAAGCGTTGCCGTACCCTCACCTGGACCCTAAACCGTCCCCGTCCCCTAATCCTAACCCTAGCCCGAACCCTAACCCTAACCCTTCCCCGAAGCCTGACCCTCACCCGTCCCATAATCCTAACCCGTACGCTAACACTAACCCGCGCCCTCACACTCACACTCCCCCTAAAGCGTTGCCGTACCCTCAGCTGGACCCTAAACCGTCCCCATCCCCTAACCCTAACCCTAGCCCGAACCCTAACCCTAACCCTTCCCCGAAGCCTGACCCTCACCCGTCCCCTAATCCTAACCCGTACGCTAACACTAACCCGTGTCCTCACACGCACGCTCCCCCTAAAGCGTTGCCGTACCCTCACCTGGACCCTAAACCGTCCCCGTCCCCTAACCCTAACCCTAGCCCGAACCCTAACCCTAACCCTTCCCCGAAGCCTGACCCTCACCCGTCCCCTAATCCTAACCCGTACGCTAAAACTAACCCGCGCCCTCACACGCACACTCCCCCTAAAGCGTTGCCGTACCCTCACCTGGACCCTAAACCGTCCCCGTCCCCTAACCCTAACCCTAGCCCGAACCCTAACCCTAACCCTTCCCCGAAGCCTGACCCTCACCCGTCCCCTAATCCTAACCCGTACGCTAACACTAACCCGCGCCCTCACACGCACGCTCCCCCTAAAGCGTTGCCGTACCCTCACCTGGACCCTAAACCGTCCCCGTCCCCTAACCCTAACCCTAGCCCGAACCCTAACCCTAACCCTTCCCCGAAGCCTGACCCTCACCCGTCCCCTAATCCTAACCCGTACGCTAACACTAACCCGCGCCCTCACACGCACGCTCCCCCTAAAGCGTTGCCGTACCCTCACCTGGACCCTAAACCGTCCCCGTCCCCTAACCCTAACCCTAGCCCGAACCCTAACCCTAACCCTTCCCCGAAGCCTGACCCTCACCCGTCCCCTAATCCTAACCCGTACGCTAACACTAACCCGCGCCCTCACACGCACGCTCCCCCTAAACCGTTGCCGTACCCTCACCTGGACCCTAAACCGTCCCCGTCCCCTAACCCTAACCCTAGACCGAACCCTAACCCTAACCCTTCCCCGAAGCCTGACCCTCACCCGTCCCCTAATCCTAACCCGTACGCTAACACTAACCCGCGCCCTCACACGCACGCTCCCCCTAAAGCGTTGCCGTACCCTCACCTGGACCCTAAACCGTCCCCGTCCCCTAACCCTAACCCTAGCCCGAACCCTAACCCTAACCCTTCCCCGAAGCCTGACCCTCACCCGTCCCCTAATCCTAACCCGTACGCTAACACTAACCCGCGCCCTCACACGCACGCTCCCCCTAAAGCGTTGCCGTACCCTCACCTGGACCCTAAACCGTCCCCGTCCCCGTCCCCTAACCCTAGCCCGAACCCTAACCCTAACCCTTCCCCGAAGCCTGAACCTCACCCGTCCCCTAATCCTAACCGGTACGCTAACACTAACCCGCGCCCTCACACGCACGCTCCCCCTAAAGCGTTGCCGTACCCTCACCTGGACCCTAAACCGTCCCCGTGCCCTAACCCTAACCCTAGCCCGAACCCTAACCCTAACCCTTCCCCGAAGCCTGACCCTCACCCGTCCCCTATTCCTAACCCGTACGCTAACACTAACCCGCGCCCTCACACGCACGCTCCCCCTAAAGCGTTGCCGTACCCTCACCTGGACCCTAAACCGTCCCCGTCCCCTAATCCTAACCCTAGCCCGAACCCTAACCCTAACCCTTCCCCGAAGCCTGACCCTCACCCGTCCCATAATCCTAACCCGTACGCTAACACTAACCCGCGCCCTCACACTCACACTCCCCCTAAAGCGTTGCCGTACCCTCAGCTGGACCCTAAACCGTCCCCATCCCCTAACCCTAACCCTAGCCCGAACCCTAACCCTAACCCTTCCCCGAAGCCTGACCCTCACCCGTCCCCTAATCCTAACCCGTACGCTAACACTAACCCGTGTCCTCACACGCACGCTCCCCCTAAAGCGTTGCCGTACCCTCACCTGGACCCTAAACCGTCCCCGTCCCCTAACCCTAACCCTAGCCCGAACCCTAACCCTAACCCTTCCCCGAAGCCTGACCCTCACCCGTCCCCTAATCCTAACCCGTACGCTAAAACTAACCCGCGCCCTCACACGCACACTCCCCCTAAAGCGTTGCCGTACCCTCACCTGGACCCTAAACCGTCCCCGTCCCCTAACCCTAACCCTAGCCCGAACCCTAACCCTAACCCTTCCCCGAAGCCTGACCCTCACCCGTCCCCTAATCCTAACCCGTACGCTAACACTAACCCGCGCCCTCACACGCACGCTCCCCCTAAAGCGTTGCCGTACCCTCACCTGGACCCTAAACCGTCCCCGTCCCCTAACCCTAACCCTAGCCCGAACCCTAACCCTAACCCTTCCCCGAAGCCTGACCCTCACCCGTCCCCTAATCCTAACCCGTACGCTAACACTAACCCGCGCCCTCACACGCACGCTCCCCCTAAAGCGTTGCCGTACCCTCACCTGGACCCTAAACCGTCCCCGTCCCCTAACCCTAACCCTAGCCCGAACCCTAACCCTAACCCTTCCCCGAAGCCTGACCCTCACCCGTCCCCTAATCCTAACCCGTACGCTAACACTAACCCGCGCCCTCACACGCACGCTCCCCCTAAACCGTTGCCGTACCCTCACCTGAACCCTAAACCGTCCCCGTCCCCTAACCCTAACCCTAGACCGAACCCTAACCCTAACCCTTCCCCGAAGCCTGACCCTCACCCGTCCCCTAATCCTAACCCGTACGCTAACACTAACCCGCGCCCTCACACGCACGCTCCCCCTAAAGCGTTGCCGTACCCTCACCTGGACCCTAAACCGTCCCCGTCCCCTAACCCTAACCCTAGCCCGAACCCTAACCCTAACCCTTCCCCGAAGCCTGACCCTCACCCGTCCCCTAATCCTAACCCGTACGCTAACACTAACCCGCGCCCTCACACGCACGCTCCCCCTAAAGCGTTGCCGTACCCTCACCTGGACCCTAAACCGTCCCCGTCCCCGTCCCCTAACCCTAGCCCGAACCCTAACCCTAACCCTTCCCCGAAGCCTGAACCTCACCCGTCCCCTAATCCTAACCGGTACGCTAACACTAACCCGCGCCCTCACACGCACGCTCCCCCTAAAGCGTTGCCGTACCCTCACCTGGACCCTAAACTGTCCCCGTCCCCTAACCCTAACCCTAGCCCGAACCCTAACCCTAACCCTTCCCCGAAGCCTGACCCTCACCCGTCCCCTAATCCTAACCCGTACGCTAACACTAACCCGCGCCCTCACACGCACGCTCCCCCTAAAGCGTTGCCGTACCCTCACCTGGACCCTAAACCGTCCTCATCCCCTAACCCTAACCCTAGCCCGAACCCTAACCCTAACCCTTCCCCGAAGCCTGACCCTCAACCGTCCCCTAATCCTAACCCGTACCATAACACTAACCCGCGCCCTCACACACACGCTCCCCCTAAAGCGTTGCCGTACCTTCACCTGGACCCTAAACCGTCCCCGTCCCCTAACCCTAACCCTAGCCCGAACCCTAACCCTTACCCTTCCCCGAAGCCTGACCCTCACCCGTCCCCTAATCCTAACCCGTACGCTAACACTAACCCGCGCCCTCACACGCACGCTCCCCCTAAAGCGTTGCCGTACCCTCACCTGGACCCTAAACCGTCCCCGTCCCCTAACCCTAACCCTAGCCCGAACCCTAACCCTAACCCTTCCCCGAAGCCTGACCCTCACCCGTCCCCTAATCCTAACCCTTACGCTAACACTAACCCGCGCCCTCACACGCACGCTCCCCCTAAAGCGTTGCCGTACCCTCACCTGGACCCTAAACCGTCCCCGCCCCTAACCCTAACTCTAGCCCGAACCCTAACCCTAACCCTTCCCCGAAGCCTGACCCTCACCCGTCCCCTAATCCTAACCGGTACGCTAACACTAACCCGCGCCCTCACACGCACGCTCCCACGAAAGCGTTGCCGTACCCTCACCTGGACCCTAAACCGTCCCCGTCCCCTAACCCTAACCCTAGCCCGAAACCTAACCCTAACCCTTCCCCGAAGCCTGACCCTCACCCGTCCCCTAATCCTAACCCGTACGCTAACACTAACCCGCGCCCTCACACGCACGCTCCCCCTAAAGCATTGCCGTACCCTCACCTGGACCCTAAACCGTCCCCGTCCCCGTCCCCTAACCCTAGCCCGAACCCTAACCCTAACCCTTCCCCGAAGCCTGACCCTCACCCGTCCCCTAATTCTAACCCGTACGCTAACACTAACCCGCGCCCTCACACGCACGCTCCCCCTAAAGCGTTGCCGTACCCTCACCTGGACCCTAAACCGTCCCCGTCCCCTAACCCTAACCCTAGCCCGAACCCTAACCCTAACCCTTCCTCGAAGCCTGACCCTCACCCGTCCCCTAATCCTAACCCGTACGCTAACAATAACCCGCGCCCTCACACGCACGCTCCCCCTAAAGCGTTGCCGTACCCTCACCTGGACCCTAAACCGTCCCCGTCCCCTAACCCTAACCCTAGCCCGAACCCTAACCCTAACCCTTCCCCGAAGCCTGACCCTCACCCGTCCCCTAATCCTAACACGTACGCGAACACTAACCCGCGCCCTCACACGCACGCTCCCCCTAAAGCGTTGCCGTACCCTCACCTGGACCCTAAACCGTCCCCATCCCCGTCCCCTAACCCTAGCCCGAACCCTAACCCTAACCCTTCCCCGAAGCCTGACCCTCACCCGTCCCCTAATCCTAACCCGTACGCTAACACTAACCCACGCCCTCACACGCACGCTCCCCCTAAAGCGTTGCCGTACCCTCACCTGGACCCTAAACCGTCCCCGTCCCCTAACCCTAACCCTAGCCCGAACCCTAACCCTAACCATTCCCGGAATCCTGACCCTCACCCGTCCCCTAATCCTAACCCGTACGCTAACACTAACCGGCGCCCTCACACGCACGCTCCCCCTAAAGCGTTGCCGTACCCTCACCTGGACCCTAAACCGTCCCCGTCCCCTAACCCTAACCCTAGCCCGAACCCTAACCCTAACCCTTCCCCGAAGCCTGACCCTCACCCGTCCCCTAATCCTAACCCGTACGCTAACACTAACCCGCGCCCTCACACGCACGCTCCCCCTAAAGCGTTGCCGTACCCTAACCTGGACCCTAAACCGTCCCCGTCCCCTAACCCTAACCCTAGCCCGAACCCTAACCCTAACCCTTCCTCGAAGCCTGACCCTCACCCGTCCCCTAATCCTAACCCGTACGCTAACACTAACCCGCGCCCTCACACGCACGCTCCCCCTAAAGCGTTGCCGTACCCTCACCTGGACCCTAAACCGTCCCCGTCCCCGTCCCCTAACCCTAGCCCGAACCCTAACCCTAACCCTTCCCCGAAGCCTGACCCTCACCCGTCCCCTAATCCTAACCCGTACGCTAACACTAACCCGCGCCCTCACACGCACGCTCCCCCTAAAGCGTTGCCGTACCCTCACCTGGACCCTAAACCGTCCCCGTCCCCTAACCCTAACCCTAGCCCGAACCCTAACCCTAACCCTTCCCCGAAGCCTGACCCTCACCCGTCCCCTAATCCTAACCCGTACGCTAACACTAACCCGCGCCCTCACACGCACGCTCCCCCTAAAGCGTTGCCGTACCCTCACCTGGACCCTAAACCGTCCCCGTCCCCTAACCCTAACCCTAGCCCGAACCCTAAGCGTAACCCTTCCCCGAAGCCTGACCCTCACCCGTCCCCTAATCCTAACCCGTACGCTAACACTAACCCGCGCCCTGACACGAACGCTCCCCCTAAAGCGTTGCCGTACCCTCACCTGGACTCTAAACCGTCCCCGTCCCCGTCCCCTAACCCTAGCCCGAACCCTAACCCTAACCCTTCCCCGAAGCCTGACCCTCACCCGTCCCCTAATCCTAACCCGTACGCTAACACTAACCCGCGCCCTCACACGCACGCTCCCCCTAAAGCGTTGCCGTACCCTCACCTGGACCCTAAACCGTCCCCGTCCCCTAACCCTAACCCTAGCCCGAACCCTAACCCTAACCCTTCCCCGAAGCCTGACCCTCACCCGTCCCCTAATCCTAACCCGTACGCTAACACTAACCCGAGCCCTCACACGCACGCTCCCCCTAAAGCGTTGCCGTACCCTCACCTGGACCCTAAACCGTCCCCGTCCCCTAACCCTAACCCTAGCCCGAACCCTGAGCGTAACCCTTCCCCGAAGCCTGACCCTCACCCGTCCCCTAATCCTAACCCGTACGCTAACACTAACCCGCGCCCTGACACGAACGCTCCCCCTAAAGCGTTGCCGTACCCTCACCTGGACTCTAAACCGTCCCCGTCCCCTAACCCTAACCCTAGCCCGAACCCTAACCCTAACCCTTCCCCGAAGCCTGACCCTCACCCGTCCCCTAATCCTAACCCGTACGCTAACACTAACCCGCGCCCTCACACGCACGCTCCCCCTAAAGCGTTGCCGTACCCTCACCTGGACCCTAAACCGTCACCGTCCCCTAACCCTAACCCTAGCCCGAACCCTAACCCTAACCCTTCCCCGAAGCCTGACCCTCACCCGTCCCCTAATCCTAACCCGTACGCTAACACTAACCCGCGCCCTCACACTCACACTCCCCCTAAAGCGTTGCCGTACCGTCAGCTGGACCCTACACCGTCCCCATCCCCTAACCCTAACCCTAGCCCGAACCCTAACCCTAACCCTTCCCCGAAGCCTGACCCTCACCCGTCCCCTAATCCTAACCCGTACGCTAACACTAACCCGCGCCCTCACACGCACGCTCCCCCTAAAGCATTGCCGTACCCTCACCTGGACCCTAAACCGTCCCCGTCCCCTAACCCTAACCCTAGCCCGAACCCTAACCCTAACCCTTCCCCGAAGCCTGACCCTCACCCGTCCCCAAATCCTAACCCGTACGCTAACACTAACCCGCGCCCTCACACGCACGCTCCCCCTAAAGCGTTGCCGTACCCTCACCTGGACCCTAAACCGTCCCCGTCCCCTAACCCTAACCCTAGACCGAACCCTAACCCTAACCCTTCCCCGAAGCCTGACCCTCACCCGTCCCCTAATCCTAACCCGTACTCTAACACTAACCCGCGCCCTCACACGCACGCTCCCCCTAAAGCGTTGCCGTACCCTCACCTGGACCCTAAACCGTCCCCATCCCCTAACCCTAACCCTAGCCCGAACCCTAACCCTAACCCTTCCCCGAAGCCTGAACCTCACCCGTCCCCTAATCCTAACCGGTACGCTAACACTAACCCGCGCCCTCACACACACACTCCCCCTAAAGCGTTGCCGTACCCTCACCTGGACCCTAAACTGTCCCCGTCCCCTAACCCTAACCCTAGCCCGAACCCTAACCCTAACCCTTCCCCGAAGCCTGACCCTCACCCGTCCCCTAATCCTAACCCGTACGCTAACACTAACCCGCGCCCTCACACGCACGCTCCCCCTAAAGCGTTGCCGTACCCTCACCTGGACCCTAAACCGTCCTCATCCCCTAACCCTAACCCTAGCCCGAACCCTAACCCTAACCCTTCCCCGAAGCCTGACCCTCAACCGTCCCCTAATCCTAACCCGTACCATAACACTAACCCGCGCCCTCACACACACGCTCCCCCTAAAGCGTTGCCGTACCCTCACCTGGACCCTAAACCGTCCCCGTCCCCTAACCCTAACCCTAGCCCGAACCCTAACCCTAACCCTTCCCCGAAGCCTGACCCTCACCCGTCCCCTAATACTAACCCTTACGCTAACACTAACCCGCGCCCTCACACGCACGCTCCCCCTAAAGCGTTGCCGTACCCTCACCTGGACCCTAAACCGTCCCCGCCCCTAACCCTAACCCTAGCCCGAACCCTAACCCTAACCCTTCCCCGAAGCCTGACCCTCACCCGTCCCCTAATCCTAACCGGTACGCTAACACTAACCCGCGCCCTCACACGCACGCTCCCACGAAAGCGTTGCCGTACCCTCACCTGGACCCTAAACCGTCCCCGTCCCCTAACCCTAACCCTAGCCCGAAACCTAACCCTAACCCTTCCCCGAAGCCTGACTCTCACCCGTCCCCTAATCCTAACCCGTACGCTAACACTAACCCGCGCCCTCACACGCACGCTCCCCCTAAAGCGTTGCCGTACCCTCACCTGGACCCTAAACTGTCCCCGTCCCCTAACCCTAACCCTAGCCCGAACCCTAACCCTAACCCTTCCCCGAAGCCTGACCCTCACCCGTCCCCTAATCCTAACCCGTACGCTAACACTAACCCGCGCCCTCACACGCACGCTCCCCCTAAAGCGTTGCCGTACCCTCACCTGGACCCTAAACCGTCCTCATCCCCTAACCCTAACCCTAGCCCGAACCCTAACCCTAACCCTTCCCCGAAGCCTGACCCTCAACCGTCCCCTAATCCTAACCCGTACCATAACACTAACCCGCGCCCTCACACACACGCTCCCCCTAAAGCGTTGCCGTACCCTCACCTGGACCCTAAACCGTCCCCGTCCCCTAACCCTAACCCTAGCCCGAACCCTAACCCTAACCCTTCCCCGAAGCCTGACCCTCACCCGTCCCCTAATACTAACCCTTACGCTAACACTAACCCGCGCCCTCACACGCACGCTCCCCCTAAAGCGTTGCCGTACCCTCACCTGGACCCTAAACCGTCCCCGCCCCTAACCCTAACCCTAGCCCGAACCCTAACCCTAACCCTTCCCCGAAGCCTGACCCTCACCCGTCCCCTAATCCTAACCGGTACGCTAACACTAACCCGCGCCCTCACACGCACGCTCCCACGAAAGCGTTGCCGTACCCTAACCTGGACCCTAAACCGTCCCCGTCCCCTAACCCTAATCCTAGCCCGAACCCTAACCCTAACCCTTCCCCGAAGCCTGACCCTCACCCGTCCCCTAATCCTAACCCGTACGGTAACACTAATAAGCGCCCTCACACGCACGCTCCCCCTAAAGCGTTGCCGTACACTCACCGGGACCCTAAACCGTCCCCATCCCCTAACCCTAACCCTAGCCCGAACCCTAACCCTAACCCTTCCCCGAAGCCTGACCCTCACCCGTCCCCTAATCCTAACCCGTACGCTAACACTAACCCGCGCCCTCACACGCACGCTCCCCCTAAAGCGTTGCCATACCCTCACCTGGACCCTAAACCGTCCTCATCCCCTAACCCTAACCCTAGCCCGAACCCTAACCCTAACCCTTCCCCGAAGCCTGACCCTCAACCGTCCCCTAATCCTAACCCGTACGCTAACACTAACACGCGCCCTCACACGCACGCTCCCCCTAAAGCGTTGCCGTACCCTCACCTGGACCCTAAACCGTCCCCGTCCCCTAACCCTAACCCTAGCCCGAACCCTAACCCTAACCCTTCCCCGAAGCCTGACCCTCACCCGTCCCCTAATCCTAACCCGTACGCTAACACTAACCCGCGCCCTCACACGCACGCTCCCCCTAAAGCTTTGCGTACCCTCACCTGGACCCTAAACCGTCCCCGTCCCCTAACCCTAACCCTAGCCCGAACCCTAACCCTAACGCTTCCCCGAAGCCTGACCCTCACCCGTCCCCTAATCCTAACCCGTACGCTAACACTAACCCGCGCCCTCACACGCACGCTCCCCCTAAAGCGTTGCCGTACCCTCACCTGGACCCTAAACCGTCCCCGTCCCCTAACCCTAACCCTAGCCCGAACCCTAACCCTAACCCTTCCCCGAAGCCTGACCCTCACCCGTCCCCTAATCCTAACCCGTACGCTAACACTAACCCACGCCCTCACACGCACGCTCCCCCTAAAACGTTGCCGTACCCTCACCTGAACCCTAAACCGTCCCCGTCCCCTAACCCTAACCCTAGCCCGAACCCTAACCCTAACCCTTCCCCGAAGCCTGACCCTCACCCGTCCCCTAATCCTAACCCGTACGTTAACACTAACCCGCGCCCTCACACGCACGCTCCCCCTAAAGCGTTGCCGTACCCTCACCTGAACCCTAAACCGTCCCCGTCCCCTAACCCTAACCCTAGCCCGAACCCTAACCCTAACTCTTCCCCGAAGCCTGACCCTCACCCGTCCCCTAATCCTAACCCGTACGCTAACACTAACCCGCGCCCTCACACGCACGCTCCCCCTAAAGCGTTGCCGTACCCTCACCTGGACCCTAAACCGTCCCCGTCCCCTAAACCTAACCCTAGCCCGAACCCTAACCCTAACGCTTCCCCGAAGCCTGACCCTCACCCGTCCCCTAATCCTAACCCGTACGCTAACACTAACCCGCGCCCTCACACGCACGCTCCCCCTAAAGCGTTGCCGTACCCTCACCTGGACCCTAAACCGTCCCCGTCCCCTAAACCTAACCCTAGCCCGAACCCTAACCCTAACGCTTCCCCGAAGCCTGACCCTCACCCGTCCCCTAATCCTAACTGGTACGCTCACACTAACCCACGCCCTCACATGCACGCTCCCCCTAAAGCGTTGCCGTACCCTCACCTGGACCCTAAACCGTCCCCGTCCCCTAACCCTAACCCTAGCCCGAACCCTAACCCTAACCCTTCCCCGAAGCCTGACCCTCACCAGTCCCCTAATCCTAAACCGTACGCTAACACTAACCCACGCCCTCACACGCACGCTCCCCCTAAAGCGTTGCCGTACCCTCACCTGAACCCTAAACCGTCCCCGTCCCCTAACCCTAACCCTAGCCCGAACCCTAACCCTAACCCTTCCCCGAAGCCTGACCCTCACCCGTCCCCTAATCCTAACCCGTACGCTAACACTAACCCGCGCCCTCACACGCACGCTGCCCCTAAAGCGTTGCCGTACCCTCACCTGGACCCTAAACCGTCCCCGTCCCCTAACCCTAACCCTAGCCCGAACCCTAACCCTAACCCTTCCCCGAAGCCTGACCCTCACCCGTCCCCTAATCCTAACCCGTACGCTAACACTAACCCGCGCCCTCACACGCACGCTCCTCCTAAAGCGTTGCCGTACCCTCACCTGGACCCTAAACCGTCCCCGTCCCCTAACCCTAACCCTAGCCCGAACCCTAACCCTAACCCTTCCCCGAAGCCTGACCCTCACCCGTCCCCTAATCCTAACCCGTACGCTAACACTAACCCGCGCCCTCACACGCACGCTCCCCCTAAAGCGTTGCCGTACCCTCACCTGGACCCTAAACCGTCCCCGTCCCCTAACCCTAACCCTAGCCCGAACCCTAACCCTAACCCTTCCCCGAAGCCTGACCCTCACCCGTCCCCTAATCCTAACCCGTACGCTAACACTAACCCGCGCCCTCACACGCACGCTCCCCCTAAAGCGTTGCCGTACCCTCACCTGGACCCTAAACCATCCCCGTCCCCTAACCCTAACCCTAGCCCGAACCCTAACCCTAACCCTTCCCCGAAGCCTGACCCTCACCCGTCCCCTAATCCTAACCCGTACGATAACACTAACCCGCACCCTCATCGCACGCTCCCCCTAAAGCGTTGCCATACCCTCACCTGGACCCTAAACCGTCCCCGTCCCCTAACCCTGACCCTAGCCCAAACCCTAACCCTAACCCTTCCCCGAAGCCTGACCCTCACCCGTCCCCTAATCCTAACCCGTACGCTAACACTAACCCGCGCCCTCACACGCACGCTCCCCCTAAAGCGTTGCCGTACCCTCACCTGGACCCTAAACCGTCCCCGTCCCCTAACCCTAACCCTAGCCCGAACCCTAACCCTAACCCTTCCCCGAAGCCTGACCCTCACCCGTCCCCTAATCCTAACCCGTACGCTAACACTAACCCGCGCCCTCACACGCACGCTCCCCCTAAAGCGTTGCCGTACCCTCACCTGGACCCTAAACCGTCCCCGTCCCCTAACCCTAACCCTAGCCCGAACCCTAACCCTAACCCTTCCCCGAAGCCTGACCCTCACCCGTCCCCTAATCCTAACCCGTACGCTAACACTAACCCGCGCCCTCACACGCACGCTCCCCCTAAAGCGTTGCCGTATCCTCACCTGGACCCTAAACCGTCCCCGTCCCCTAACCCTAACCCTAGCCCGAACCCTAACCCTAACCCTTCCCCGAAGCCTGACCCTCACCCGTCCCCTAATCCTAACCCGTACGCAAACACTAACCCGCGCCCTCACACGCACGCTCCCCCTAAAGCGTTGCCGTACCCTCACCTGGACCCTAAACCGTCCCCCTCCCCTAACCCTAACCCTAGCCCGAACCCTAACCCTAACCCTTCCCCGAAGCCTGACCCTCACCCGTCCCCTAATCCTAACCTGTACGCGAAGACTAACCCGCGCCCTCACACGCACGCTCCCCCTAAAGCGTTGCCGTACCCTCACCTGGACCCTAAACCGTCCCCGTCCCCTAACCCTAACCCTAGCCCGAACCCTAACCCTAACCCTTCCCTGAAGCCTGACCCTCACCCGTCCCCTAATCCTAATCCGTACGCTAACACTAACCCGCGCCCTCACACGCACGCTCCCCCTAAAGCGTTGCCGTACCCTCACCTGGACCCTAAACCGTCCCCGTCCCCTAACCCTAACCCTAGCCCGAACCCTAACCCTAACCATTCCCCGAAGCCTGACCCTCACCCGTCACCTAATCCTAACCCGTACGCTAACACTAACCCGCGCCCTCACACGCACGCTCCCCCTAAAGCGTTGCCGTACCCTCACCTGGACCCTAAACCGTCCCCGTCCCCTAACCCTAACCCTAGCCCGAACCCTAACCCTAATCCTTCCCCGAAGCCTGACCCTCACCCGTCCCCTAATCCTAACCCTTACGCTAACACTAACCCGCGCCCTCACACGCACGCTCCCCCTAAAGCGTTGCCGTACCCTCACCTGGACCCTAAACCGTCCCCGTCCCCGTCCCCTAACCCTAGCCCGAACCCTAACCCTAACCCTTCCCCGAAGCCTGACCCTCACCCGTCCCCTAATCCTAACCCGTACGCTAACACTAACCCGCGCCCTTACACGCACGCTCCCCCTAAAGCGTTGCCGTACCCTCACCTGGACCCTAAACCGTCCCCGTCCCCTAACCCTAACCCTAGCCCGAACCCTAACCCTAACCCTTCCCCGAAGCCTGACCCTCACCCGTCCCCTAATCCTAACCCGTACGCTAACACTAACCCGCGCCCTCACACGCACGCTCCCCCTAAAGCGTTGCCGTACCCTCACCTGGACCCTAAACCGTCCCCGTCCCCTAACCCTAACCCTAGCCCGAACCCTAACCCTAACCCTTCCCCGAAGCCTGACCCTCACCCGTCCCCTAATCCTAACCCGTACGCGAAGACTAACCCGCGCCCTCACACGCACGGTCCCCCTAAAGCGTTGCTGTACCCTCACCTGGACCCTAAACCGTCCCCGTCCCCTAACCCTAACCCTAGCCCGAACCCTAACCCTAACCCTTCCCCGAAGCCTGACCCTCACCCGTCCCCTAATCCTAACCCGTACGCTAACACTAACCCGCGCCCTCACACGCACGCTCCCCCTAAAGCGTTGCCGTACCCTCACCTGGACCCTAAACCGTCCCCGTCCCCTAACCCTAACCCTAGCCCGAACCCTAACCCTAACCCTTCCCCGAAGCCTGACCCTCACCCGTCCCCTTATCCTAACCCGTACGCGAAGTCTAACCCGCGCCCTCACACGCACGCTCCCCCTAAAGCGTTGCCGTACCCTCACCTGGACCCTAAACCATCCCCGTCCCCTAACCCTAACCCTAGCCTCAACCCTAACCCTAACCCTTCCCCGAAGCCTGACCCTCACCCGTCCCCTAATCCTAACCCGTACGCGAAGACTAACCCGCGCCCTCACACGCACGGTCCCCCTAAAGCGTTGCTGTACCCTCACCTGGACCCTAAACCGTCCCCGTCCCCTAACCCTAACCCTAGCCCGAACCCTAACCCTAACCCTTCCCCGAAGCCTGACCCTCACCCGTCCCCTAATCCTAACCCGTACGCTAACACTAACCCGTGCCCTCACACGCACGCTCCCCCTAAAGCGTTGCCGTACCCTCACCTGGACCCTAAACCGTCCCCGTCCCCTAACCCTAACCCTAGCCCGAACCCTAACCCTAACCCTTCCCCGAAGCCTGACCCTCACCCGTCCCCTTATCCTAACCCGTACGCGAAGTCTAACCCGCGCCCTCACACGCACGCTCCCCCTAAAGCGTTGCCGTACCCTCACCTGGACCCTAAACCGTCCCCGTCCCCTAACCCTAACCCTAGCCCGAACCCTAACCCTAACCCTTCCCCGAAGCCTGACCCTCACCCGTCCCCTAATCCTAACCCGTACGCGAAGACTAACCCACGCCCTCACACGCATGCTCCCCCTAAAGCGTTGCCGTACCCTCACCTGGACCCTAAACCGTCCCCGTCCCCTAACCCTAACCCTAGCCCGAACCCTAACCCTAACCCTTCCCCGAAGCCTGAACCTCACCCGTCCCCTAATCCTAACCCGTACGCGAAGACTAACCCGCGCCCTCACACGCACGCTCCCCCTAAAGCGTTGCCGAACCCTCACCTGGACCCTAAACCGTCCCCGTCCCCTAACCCTAACCCTAGCCCGAACCCTAACCCTAACCCTTCCTCGAAGCCTGACCCTCACCCGTACCCTAATCCTAACCCGTACGCTAACACTAACCCGCGCCCTCACACGCACGCTCCCCCTAAAGCGTTGCCGTACCCTCACCTGGACCCTAAACCGTCCCCGTCCCCGTCCCCTAACCCTAGCCCGAACCCTAACCCTAACCCTTCCCCGAAGCCTGACCCTCACCCGTCCCCTTATCCTAACCCGTACGCTAACACTAACCCGCGCCCTCACACGCACGCTCCCCCTAAAGCGTTGCCGTACCCTCACCTGGACCCTAAACCGTCCCCGTCCCCTAACCCTAACCCTAGCCCGAACCCTAACCCTAACCATTCCCGAAATCCTGACCCTCACCCGTCCCCTAATCCTAACCCGTACGCTAACACTAACCGGCGCCCTCACACGCACGCTCCCCCTAAAGCGTTGCCGTACCCTCACCTGGACCCTAAACCGTCCCCGTCCCCTAACCCTAACCCTAGCCCGAACCCTAACCCTAACCCTTCCCCGAAGCCTGACCCTCACCCGTCCCCTAATCCTAACCCGTACGCTAACACTAACCCGCGCCCTCACACGCACGCTCCCCCTAAAGCGTTGCCGTACCCTCACCTGGACCCTAAACCGTCCCCGTCCCCTAACCCTAACCCTAGCCCGAACCCTAACCCTAACCCTTCCCCGAAGCCTGACCCTCACCCGTCCCCTAATCCTAACCCGTACGCTAACACTAACCCGCGCCTTCACACGCACGCTCCCCCTAAAGCGTTGCCGTACCCTCACCTGGACCCTAAACCGTCCCCGTCCCCGTCCCCTAACCCTAGCCCGAACCCTAACCCTAACCCTTCCCCGAAGCCTGACCCTCACCCGTCCCCTAATCCTAACCCGTACGCTAACACTAACCCGCGCCCGCACACGCACGCTCCCCCTAAAGCGTTGCCGTACCCTCACCTGGACCCTAAACCGTCCCCGTCCCCTAACCCTAACCCTAGCCCGAACCCTAACCCTAACCCTTCCCCGAAGCCTGACCCTCACCCGTCCCCTAATCCTAACCGGTACGCTAACACTAAACCGCGCCCTCACACGCACGCTCCCCCTAAAGCGTTGCCGTACCCTCACCTGGACCCTAAACCGTCCCCGTCCCCTAACCCTAACCCTAGCCCGAACCCTAACCCTAACCCTTCCCCGAAGCCTGACCCTCACCCGTCCCCTAATCCTAACCCGTACGCTAACACTAACCCGCGCCCTGACACGTACGCTCCCCCTAAAGCGTTGCCGTACCCTCACCTGGACCCTAAACCGTCCCCGTCCCCTAACCCTAACCCTAGCCCGAACCCTAACCCTAACCCTTCCCCGAAGCCTGACCCTCACCCGTCCCCTAATCCTAACCCGTACGCTAACACTAACCCGCGCCCTCACACGCACGCTCCCCCTAAAGCGTTGCCGTACCCTCACCTGGACCCTAAACCGTCCCCGTCCCCTAACCCTAACCCTAGACCGAACCCTAACCCTAACCCTTCCCCGAAGCCTGACCCTCACCCGTCCCCTAATCCTAACCCGTACGCTAACACTAACCCGCGCCCTCACACGCACGCTCCCCCTAAAGCGTTGCCGTACCCTCACCTGGACCCTAAACCGTCCCCGTCCCCTAACCCTAACCCTAGCCCGAACCCTAAACCTAACCCTTCCCCGAAGCCTGACCCTCACCCGTCCCCTAATCCTAACCCGTACGCTAACACTAACCCGCGCCCTCACACGCACGCTCCCCCTAAAGCGTTGCCGTACCCTCACCTGGACCCTAAACCGTCCCCGTCCCCTAACCCTAACCCTAGACCGAACCCTAACCCTAACCCTTCCCCGAAGCCTGACCCTCACCCGTCCCCTAATCCTAACCCGTACGCTAACACTAACCCGCGCCCTCACACGCACGCTCCCCCTAAAGCGTTGCCATACCCTCACCTGGACCCTAAACCGTCCCCGTCCCCTAACCCTAACCCTAGCCCGAACCCTAACCCTAACCCTTCCCCGAAGCCTGACCCTCACCCGTCCCCTTATCCTAACCCGTACGCGAAGTCTAACCCGCGCCCTCACACGCACGCTCCCCCTAAAGCGTTGCCGTACCCTCACCTGGACCCTAAACCATCCCCGTCCCCTAACCCTAACCCTAGCCTCAACCCTAACCCTAACCCTTCCCCGAAGCCTGACCCTCACCCGTCCCCTAATCCTAACCCGTACGCGAAGACTAACCCAAGCCCTCACACGCACGCTCCCCCTAAAGCGTTGCCGTACCCTCACCTGGACCCTAAACCGTCCCCGTCCCCTAACCCTAACCCTAGCCCGAACCCTATCCCTAACCCTTCCCCGAAGCCTGACCCTCACCCGACCCCTAATCCTAACCCGTACGCTAACACTAACCCACGCCCTCACACGCACGCTCCCCCTAAAGCGTTGCCGTACCCTCACCGGGACCCTAAACCGTCCCCGTCCCCGTCCCCTAACCCTAGCCCGAACCCTAACCCTAACCCTTCCCCGAAGCCTGACCCTCACCCGTCCCCTAATCCTAACCCGTACGCTAACACTAACCCGCGCCCTCACACGCACGCTCCCCCTAAAGCGTTGCCGTACCCTCACATGGACCCTAAACCGTCCCCGTCCCCGTCCCCTAACCCTAGCCCGAACCCTAACCCTAACCCTTCCCCGAAGCCTGACCCTCACCCGTCCCCTAATCCTAACCCGTACGCTAACACTAACCCGCGCCCTCACACGCACGCTCCCCCTAAAGCGTTGCCGTACCCTCACCTGGACCCTAAACCGTCCCCGTCCCCTAACCGTAACCCTAGCCCGAACCCTAACCCTAACCCTTCCTCGAAGCCTGACCCTCACCCGTCCCCTAATCCTAACCCGTACGCTAACAATAACCCGCGCCCTCACACGCACGCTCCCCCTAAAGCGTTGCCGTACCCTCACCTGGACCCTAAACCGTCCCCGTCCCCTAACCCTAACCCTAGCCCGAACCCTAACCCTAACCCTTCCCCGAAGCCTGACACTCACCCGTCCCCTAATCCTAACACGTACGCGAACACTAACCCGCGCCCTCACACGCACGCTCCCCCTAAAGCGTTGCCGTACCCTCACCTGGACCCTAAACCGTCCCCGTCCCCGTCCCCTAACCCTAGCCCGAACCCTAACCCTAACACTTCCCCGAAGCCTGACCCTCACCCGTCCCCTAATCCTAACCCGTACGCTAACACTAACCCGCGCCCTCACACGCACGCTCCCCCGAAAGCGTTGCCGTACCCTCACCTGGACCCTAAACCGTCCCCGTCCCCTAACCCTAACCCTAGCCCGAACCCTAACCCTAACCATTCCCGGAATCCTGACCCTCACCCGTCCCCTAATCCTAACCCGTACGCTAACACTAACCGGCGCCCTCACACGCACGCTCCCCCTAAAGCGTTGCCGTACCCTCACCTGGACCCTAAACCGTCCCCGTCCCCTAACCCTAACCCTAGCCCGAACCCTAACCCTAACCCTTCCCCGAAGCCTGACCCTCACCCGTCCCCTAATCCTAACCCGTACGCTAACACTAACCCACGCCCTCACACGCACGCTCCCCCGAAAGCGTTGCCGTACCCTCACCTGGACCCTAAACCGTCCCCGTCCCCTAACCCTAACCCTAGCCCGAACCCTAACCCTAACCATTCCCGGAATCCTGACCCTCACCCGTCCCCTAATCCTAACCCGTACGCTAACACTAACCGGCGCCCTCACACGCACGCTCCCCCTAAAGCGTTGCCGTACCCTCACCTGGACCCTAAACCGTCCCCGTCCCCTAACCCTAACCTTAGCCCGAACCCTAACCCTAACCCTTCCCCGAAGCCTGACCCTCACCCGTCCCCTAATCCTAACCCGTACGCTAACACTAACCCACGCCCTCACACGCACGCTCCCCCTAAAGCGTTGCCGTACCCTCACCTGGACCCTAAACCGTCCCCGTCCCCTAACCCTAACCCTAGCCCGAACCCTAACCCTAACCCTTCCCCGAAGCCTGACCCTCACCCGTCCCCTAATCCTAACCCGTACGCTAACACTAACCCGCGCCCTCACACGCACGCTGCCCCTAAAGCGTTGCCGTACCCTCACCTGGACCCTAAACCGTCCCCGTCCCCGTCCCCTAACCCTAGCCCGAACCCTAACCCTAACCCTTCCCCGAAGCCTGACCCTCACCCGTCCCCTAATCCTAACCCGTACGCTAACACTAACCCGCGCCCTCACACGCACGCTCCCCCTAAAGCGTTGCCGTACCCTCACCTGGACCCTAAACCGTCCCCGTCCCCTAACCCTCACCCTAGCCCGAACCCTAACCCTAACCCTTCCCCGAAGCCTGACCCTCACCCGTCCCCTAATCCTAACCGGTACGCTAACACTAACCCGCGCCCTCACACGCACGCTCCCCCTAAAGCGTTGCCGTACCCTCACCTGGACCCTAAACCGTCCCCGTCCCCTAACCCTAACCCTAGCCCGAACCCTAAGCGTAACCCTTCCCCGAAGCCTGACCCTCACCCGTCCCCTAATCCTAACCCGTACGCTAACACTAACCCGCGCCCTGACACGTACGCTCCCCCTAAAGCGTTGCCGTACCCTCACCTGGACCCTAAACCGTCCCCGTCCCCTAACCCTAACCCTAGCCCGAACCCTAACCCTAACCCTTCCCCGAAGCCTGACCCTCACCCGTCCCCTAATCCTAACCCGTACGCTAACACTAACCCGCGCCCTCAAACGCACGCTCCCCCTAAAGCGTTGCCGTACCCTCACCTGGACCCTAAACCGTCACCGTCCCCTAACCCTAACCCTAGCCCGAACCCTAACCCTAACCCTTCCCCGAAGCCTGACCCTCACCCGTCCCCTAATCCTAACCCGTACGCTAACACTAACCCGTGTCCTCACACGCACGCTCCCCCTAAAGCGTTGCCGTACCCTCACCTGGACCCTAAACCGTCCCCGTCCCCTAACCCTAACCCTAGCCCGAACCCTAACCCTAACCCTTCCCCGAAGCCTGACACTCACCCGTCCCCTAATCCTAACCCGTACGCTAAAACTAACCCGCGCCCTCACACGCACGCTCCCCCTAAAGCGTTGCCGTACCCTCACCTGGACCCTAAACCGTCCCCGTCCCCTAACCCTAACCCTAGCCAGAACCCTAACCCTTCCCCGAAGCCTGACCCTCACCCGTCCCCTAATCCTAACCCGTACGCTAACACTAACCCGCGCACTCACACGCACGCTCCCCCTAAAGCGTTGCCGTACCCTCACCTGGACCCTAAACCGTCCCCGTCCCCTAACCCTAACCCTAGCCCGAACCCTAACCCTAACCCTTCCCCGAAGCCTGACCCTCACCCGTCCCCTAATCCTAACCCGTACGCTAACACTAACCCGCGCCCTCACACGCACGCTCCCCCTAAAGCGTTGCCGTACCCTCACCTGGACCCTAAACCGTCCCCGTCCCCTAACCCTAACCCTAGACCGAACCCTAACCCTAACCCTTCCCCGAAGCCTGACCCTCACCCGTCCCCTAATCCTAACCCGTACGCTAACACTATCCCGCGCCCTCACACGCACGCTCCCCCTAAAGCGTTGCCGTACCCTCACCTGGACCCTAAACCGTCCCCGTCCCCTAACCCTAACCCTAGCCCGAACCCTAACCCTAAACCTTCCCCGAAGCCTGACCCTCACCCGTCCCCTAATCCTAACCCGTACGCTAACACTAACCCGCGCCCTCACACGCACGCTCCCCCTAAAGCGTTGCCGTACCCTCACCTGGACCCTAAACCGTCCCCGTCCCCTAACCCTAACCCTAGCCCGAACCCTAACCCTAACCCTTCCCCGAAGCCTGAACCTCACCCGTCCCCTAATCCTAACCGGTACGCTAACACTAACCCGCGCCCTCACACGCACGCTCCCCCTAAAGCGTTGCCGTACCCTCACCTGGACCCTAAACTGTCCCCGTCCCCTAACCCTAACCCTAGCCCGAACCCTAACCCTAACCCTTCCCCGAAGCCTGACCCTCACCCGTCCCCTAATCCTAACCCGTACGCTAACACTAACCCGCGCCCTCACACACACGCTCCCCCTAAAGCGTTGCCGTACCCTCACCTGGACCCTAAACCGTCCTCATCCCCTAACCCTAACCCTAGCCCGAACCCTAACCCTAACCCTTCCCCGAAGCCTGACCCTCAACCGTCCCCTAATCCTAACCCGTACCATAACACTAACCCGCGCCCTCACACACACGCTCCCCCTAAAGCGTTGCCGTACCCTCACCTGGACCCTAAACCGTCCCCGTCCCCTAACCCTAACCCTAGCCCGAACCCTAACCCTAACCCTTCCCCGAAGCCTGACCCTCACCCGTCCCCTAATCCTAACACGTACGCTAACACGAACCCGCGCCCTCACACGCACGCTCCCCCTAAAGCGTTGCCGTACCCTCACCTGGACCCTAAACCGTCCCCGTCCCCTAACCCTAACCCTAGCCCGAACCCTAACCCTAACACTTCCCCGAAGCCTGACCCTCACCCGTCCCCTAATCCTAACCCTTACGCTAACACTAACCCGCGCCCTCACACGCACGCTCCCCCTAAAGCGTTGCCGTACCCTCACCTGGACCCTAAACCGTCCCCGCCCCTAACCCTAACCCTAGCCCGAACCCTAACCCTAACCCTTCCCCGAAGACTGACCCTCACCCGTCCCCTAATCCTAACCGGTACGCTAACACTAACCCGCGCCCTCACACGCACGCTCCCACGAAAGCGTTGCCGTACCCTCACCTGGACCCTAAACCGTCCCCGTCCCCTAACCCTAACCCTAGCCCGAAACCTAACCCTAACCCTTCCCCGAAGCCTGACCCTCACCCGTCCCCTAATCCTAACCCGTACGCTAACACTAACCCGCGCCCTCACACGCACGCTCCCCCTAAAGCGTTGCCGTACCCTCACCTGGACCCTAAACCGTCCCCGTCCCCTAACCCTAAACCTAGCCCGAACCCTAACCCTAACCCTTCCCCGAAGCCTGACCCTCACCCGTCCCCTAATCCTAACCCGTACGCTAACACTAACCCGCGCCCTCACACGCACGCTCCCCCTAAAGCGTTGCCGTACCCTCACCTGGACCCTAAACCGTCCCCGTCCCCTAACCCTAACCCTAGCCCGAACCCTAACCCTAACCATTCCTCAAAGCCTGACCCTCACCCGTCCCCTAATCCTAACCCGTACGCTAACAATAACCCGCACCCTCACACGCACGCTCCCCCTAAAGCGTTGCCGTACCCTCACCTGGACCCTAAACCGTCCCCGTCCCCTAACCCTAACCCTAGCCCGAACCCTAACCCTAACCCTTCCCCGAAGCCTGACCCTCACCCGTCCCCTAATCCTAACCCGTACGCTAACACTAACCCGCGCCCTCACACGCACGCTCCCCCTAAAGCGTTGCCGTACCCTCACCTGGACCCTAAACCGTCCCCGTCCCCTAACCCTCACCCTAGCCCGAACCCTAACCCTAACCCTTCCCCGAAGCCTGACCCTCACCCGTCCCCTAATCCTAACCGGTACGCTAACACTAACCCGCGCCCTCACACGCACGCTCCCCCTAAAGCGTTGCCGTACCCTCACCTGGACCCTAAACCGTCCCCGTCCCCTAACCCTAACCCTAGCCCGAACCCTAAGCGTAACCCTTCCCCGAAGCCTGACCCTCACCCGTCCCCTAATCCTAACCCGTACGCTAACACTAACCCGCGCCCTCACACGCACGCTCCCCCTAAAGCGTTGCCGTACCCTCACCTGGACCCTAAACCGTCCCCGTCCCCTAACCGTAACCCTAGCCCGAACCCTAACCCTAACCCTTCCTCGAAGCCTGACCCTCACCCGTCCCCTAATCCTAACCCGTACGCTAACAATAACCCGCGCCCTCACACGCACGCTCCCCCTAAAGCGTTGCCGTACCCTCACCTGGACCCTAAACCGTCCCCGTCCCCTAACCCTAACCCTAGCCCGAACCCTAACCCTAACCCTTCCCCGAAGCCTGACCCTCACCCGTCCCCTAATCCTAACACGTACGCGAACACTAACCCGCGCCCTCACACGCACGCTCCCCCTAAAGCGTGGCCGTACCCTCACCTGGACCCTAAACCGTCCCCGTCCCCGTCCCCTAACCCTAGCCCGAACCCTAACCCTAACACTTCCCCGAAGCCTGACCCTCACCCGTCCCCTAATCCTAACCCGTACGCTAACACTAACCCGCGCCCTCACACGCACGCTCCCCCGAAAGCGTTGCCGTACCCTCACCTGGACCCTAAACCGTCCCCGTCCCCTAACCCTAACCCTAGCCCGAACCCTAACCCTAACCATTCCCGGAATCCTGACCCTCACCCGTCCCCTAATCCTAACCCGTACGCTAACACTAACCGGCGCCCTCACACGCACGCTCCCCCTAAAGCGTTGCCGTACCCTCACCTGGACCCTAAACCGTCCCCGTCCCCTAACCCTAACCCTAGCCCGAACCCTAACCCTAACCCTTCCCCGAAGCCTGACCCTCACCCGTCCCCTAATCCTAACCCGTACGCTAACACTAACCCACGCCCTCACACGCACGCTCCCCCTAAAGCGTTGCCGTACCCTCACCTGGACCCTAAACCGTCCCCGTCCCCTAACCCTAACCCTAGCCCGAACCCTAACCCTAACCCTTCCCCGAAGCCTGACCCTCACCCGTCCCCTAATCCTAACCCGTACGCTAACACTAACCCGCGCCCTCACACGCACGCTGCCCCTAAAGCGTTGCCGTACCCTCACCTGGACCCTAAACCGTCCCCGTCCCCGTCCCCTAACCCTAGCCCGAACCCTAACCCTAACCCTTCCCCGAAGCCTGACCCTCACCCGTCCCCTAATCCTAACCCGTACGCTAACACTAACCCGCGCCCTCACACGCACGCTCCCCCTAAAGCGTTGCCGTACCCTCACCTGGACCCTAAACCGTCCCCGTCCCCTAACCCTCACCCTAGCCCGAACCCTAACCCTAACCCTTCCCCGAAGCCTGACCCTCACCCGTCCCCTAATCCTAACCGGTACGCTAACACTAACCCGCGCCCTCACACGCACGCTCCCCCTAAAGCGTTGCCGTACCCTCACCTGGACCCTAAACCGTCCCCGTCCCCTAACCCTAACCCTAGCCCGAACCCTAAGCGTAACCCTTCCCCGAAGCCTGACCCTCACCCGTCCCCTAATCCTAACCCGTACGCTAACACTAACCCGCGCCCTGACACGTACGCTCCCCCTAAAGCGTTGCCGTACCCTCACCTGGACCCTAAACCGTCCCCGTCCCCTAACCCTAACCCTAGCCCGAACCCTAACCCTAACCCTTCCCCGAAGCCTGACCCTCACCCGTCCCCTAATCCTAACCCGTACGCTAACACTAACCCGCGCCCTCACACGCACGCTCCCCCTAAAGCGTTGCCGTACCCTCACCTGGACCCTAAACCGTCACCGTCCCCTAACCCTAACCCTAGCCCGAACCCTAACCCTAACCCTTCCCCGAAGCCTGACCCTCACCCGTCCCCTAATCCTAACCCGTACGCTAACACTAACCCGTGTCCTCACACGCACGCTCCCCCTAAAGCGTTGCCGTACCCTCACCTGGACCCTAAACCGTCCCCGTCCCCTAACCCTAACCCTAGCCCGAACCCTAACCCTAACCCTTCCCCGAAGCCTGACCCTCACCCGTCCCCTAATCCTAACCCGTACGCTAAAACTAACCCGCGCCCTCACACGCACGCTCCCCCTAAAGCGTTGCCGTACCCTCACCTGGACCCTAAACCGTCCCCGTCCCCTAACCCTAACCCTAGCCAGAACCCTAACCCTAACCCTTCCCCGAAGCCTGACCCTCACCCGTCCCCTAATCCTAACCCGTACGCTAACACTAACCCGCGCACTCACACGCACGCTCCCCCTAAAGCGTTGCCGTACCCTCACCTGGACCCTAAACCGTCCCCGTCCCCTAACCCTAACCCTAGCCCGAACCCTAACCCTAACCCTTCCCCGAAGCCTGACCCTCACCCGTCCCCTAATCCTAACCCGTACGCTAACACTAACCCGCGCCCTCACACGCACGCTCCCCCTAAAGCGTTGCCGTACCCTCACCTGGACCCTAAACCGTCCCCGTCCCCTAACCCTAACCCTAGACCGAACCCTAACCCTAACCCTTCCCCGAAGCCTGACCCTCACCCGTCCCCTAATCCTAACCCGTACGCTAACACTAACCCGCGCCCTCACACGCACGCTCCCCCTAAAGCGTTGCCGTACCCTCACCTGGACCCTAAACCGTCCCCGTCCCCTAACCCTAACCCTAGCCCGAACCCTAACCCTAACCCTTCCCCGAAGCCTGACCCTCACCCGTCCCCTAATCCTAACCCGTACGCTAACACTAACCCGCGCCCTCACACGCACGCTCCCCCTAAAGCGTTGCCGTACCCTCACCTGGACCCTAAACCGTCCCCGTCCCCTAACCCTAACCCTAGCCCGAACCCTAACCCTAACCCTTCCCCGAAGCCTGAACCTCACCCGTCCCCTAATCCTAACCGGTACGCTAACACTAACCCGCGCCCTCACACGCACGCTCCCCCTAAAGCGTTGCCGTACCCTCACCTGGACCCTAAACTGTCCCCGTCCCCTAACCCTAACCCTAGCCCGAACCCTAACCCTAACCCTTCCCCGAAGCCTGACCCTCACCCGTCCCCTAATCCTAACCCGTACGCTAACACTAACCCGCGCCCTCACACACACGCTCCCCCTAAAGCGTTGCCGTACCCTCACCTGGACCCTAAACCGTCCTCATCCCCTAACCCTAACCCTAGCCCGAACCCTAACCCTAACCCTTCCCCGAAGCCTGACCCTCAACCGTCCCCTAATCCTAACCCGTACCATAACACTAACCCGCGCCCTCACAAACACGCTCCCCCTAAAGCGTTGCCGTACCCTCACCTGGACCCTAAACCGTCCCCGTCCCCTAACCCTAACCCTAGCCCGAACCCTAACCCTAACCCTTCCCCGAAGCCTGACCCTCACCCGTCCCCTAATCCTAACACGTACGCTAACACGAACCCGCGCCCTCACACGCACGCTCCCCCTAAAGCGTTGCCGTACCCTCACCTGGACCCTAAACCGTCCCCGTCCCCTAACCCTAACCCTAGCCCGAACCCTAACCCTAACACTTCCCCGAAGCCTGACCCTCACCCGTCCCCTAATCCTAACCCTTACGCTAACACTAACCCGCGCCCTCACACGCACGCTCCCCCTAAAGCGTTGCCGTACCCTCACCTGGACCCTAAACCGTCCCCGCCCCTAACCCTAACCCTAGCCCGAACCCTAACCCTAACCCTTCCCCGAAGACTGACCCTCACCCGTCCCCTAATCCTAACCGGTACGCTAACACTAACCCGCGCCCTCACACGCACGCTCCCACGAAAGCGTTGCCGTACCCTCACCTGGACCCTAAACCGTCCCCGTCCCCTAACCCTAACCCTAGCCCGAAACCTAACCCTAACCCTTCCCCGAAGCCTGACCCTCACCCGTCCCCTAATCCTAACCCGTACGCTAACACTAACCCGCGCCCTCACACGCACGCTCCCCCTAAAGCGTTGCCGTACCCTCACCTGGACCCTAAACCGTCCCCGTCCCCTAACCCTAAACCTAGCCCGAACCCTAACCCTAACCCTTCCCCGAAGCCTGACCCTCACCCGTCCCCTAATCCTAACCCGTACGCTAACACTAACCCGCGCCCTCACACGCACGCTCCCCCTAAAGCGTTGCCGTACCCTCACCTGGACCCTAAACCGTCCCCGTCCCCTAACCCTAACCCTAGCCCGAACCCTAACCCTAACCATTCCTCAAAGCCTGACCCTCACCCGTCCCCTAATCCTAACCCGTACGCTAACAATAACCCGCACCCTCACACGCACGCTCCCCCGAAAGCGTTGCCTTACCCTCACCTGGACCCTAAACCGTCCCCGTCCCCTAACCCTAACCCTAGCCCGAACCCTAACCCTAACCCTTCCCCGAAGCCTGACCCTCACCCGTCCCCTAATCCTAACACGTACGCGAACACTAACCCGCGCCCTCACACGCACGCTCCCCCTAAAGCGTTGCCGTACCCTCACCTGGACCCTAAACCGTCCCCGTCCCCGTCCCCTAACCCTAGCCCGAACCCTAACCCTAACCCTTCCCCGAAGCCTGACCCTCACCCGTCCCCTAATCCTAACCCGTACGCTAACACTAACCCGCGCCCTCACACGCACGCTCCCCCTAAAGCGTTGCCGTACCCTCACCTGGACCCTAAACCGTCCCCGTCCCCTAACCCTAACCCTAGCCCGAACCCTAACCCTAACCATTCCCGGAATCCTGACCCTCACCCGTCCCCTAATCCTAACCCGTACGCTAACACTAACCGGCGCCCTCACACGCACGCTCCCCCTAAAGCGTTGCCGTACCCTCACCTGGACCCTAAACCGTCCCCGTCCCCTAACCCTAACCCTAGCCCGAACCCTAACCCTAACCCTTCCCCGAAGCCTGACCATCACCCGTCCCCTAATCCTAACCCGTACGCTAACACTAACCCGCGCCCTCACACGCACGCTCCCCCTAAAGCGTTGCCGTACCCTCACCTGGACCCTAAACCGTCCCCGTCCCCTAACCCTAACCCTAGCCCGAACCCTAACCCTAACCCTTCCCCGAAGCCTGACCCTCACCCGTCCCCTAATCCTAACCCGTACGCTAACACTAACCCGCGCCCTCACACGCACGCTCCCCCTAAAGCGTTGCCGTACCCTCACCTGGACCCTAAACCGTCCCCGTCCCCGTCCCCTAACCCTAGCCCGAACCCTAACCCTAACCCTTCCCCGAAGCCTGACCCTCACCCGTCCCCTAATCCTAACCCGTACGCTAACACTAACCCGCGCCCTCACACGCACGCTCCCCCTAAAGCGTTGCCGTACCCTCACCTGGACCCTAAACCGTCCCCGTCCCCTAACCCTAACCCTAGCCCGAACCCTAACCCTAACCCTTCCCCGAAGCCTGACCCTCACCCGTCCCCTAATCCTAACCGGTACGCTAACACTAACCCGCGCCCTCACACGCACGCTCCCCCTAAAGCGTTGCCGTACCCTCACCTGGACCCTAAACCGTCCCCGTCCCCTAACCCTAACCCTAGCCCGAACCCTAAGCGTAACCCTTCCCCGAAGCCTGACCCTCACCCGTCCCCTAATCCTAACCCGTACGCTAACACTAACCCGCGCCCTGACACGTACGCTCCACCTAAAGCGTTGCCGTACCCTCAGCTGGACCCTAAACCGTCCCCGTCCCCTAACCCTAACCCTAGCCCGAACCCTAACCCTAACCCTTCCCCGAAGCCTGACCCTCACCCGTCCCCTAATCCTAACCCGTACGCTAACACTAACCCGCGCCCTCACACGCACGCTCCCCCTAAAGCGTTGCCGTACCCTCACCTGGACCCTAAACCGTCACCGTCCCCTAACCCTAACCCTAGCCCGAACCCTAACCCTAACCCTTCCCCGAAGCCTGACCCTCACCCGTCCCCTAATCCTAACCCGTACGCTAACACTAACCCGCGCCCTCACACTCACACTCCCCCTAAAGCGTTGCCGTACCCTCAGCTGGACCCTAAACCGTCCCCATCCCCTAACCCTAACCCTAGCCCGAACCCTAACCCTAACCCTTCCCCGAAGCCTGACCCTCACCCGTCCCCTAATCCTAACCCGTACGCTAACACTAACCCGTGTCCTCACACGCACGCTCCCCCTAAAGCGTTGCCGTACCCTCACCTGGACCCTAAACCGTCCCCGTCCCCTAACCCTAACCGTAGCACGAACCCTAACCCTAACCCTTCCCCGAAGCCTGACCCTCACCCGTCCCCTAATCCTAACACGTACGCGAACACTAACCCGCGCCCTCACACGCACGCTCCCCCTAAAGCGTTGCCGTACCCTCACCTGGACCCTAAACCGTCCCCGTCCCCGTCCCCTAACCCTAGCCCGAACCCTAACCCTAACCCTTCCCCGAAGCCTGACCCTCACCCGTCCCCTAATCCTAACCCGTACGCTAAAACTAACCCGCGCCCTCACACGCACGCTCCCCCTAAAGCGTTGCCGTACCCTCACCTGGACCCTAAACCGTCCCCGTCCCCTAACCCTAACCCTAGCCCGAACCCTAACCCTAACCATTCCCGGAATCCTGACCCTCACCCGTCCCCTAATCCTAACCCGTACGCTAACACTAACCGGCGCCCTCACACGCACGCTCCCCCTAAAGCGTTGCCGTACCCTCACCTGGACCCTAAACCGTCCCCGTCCCCTAACCCTAACCCTAGCCCGAACCCTAACCCTAACCCTTCCCCGAAGCCTGACCCTCACCCGTCCCCTAATCCTAACCTGTACGCTAACACTAACCCGCGCCCTCACACGCACGCTCCCCCTAAAGCGTTGCCGTACCCTCACCTGGACCCTAAACCGTCCCCGTCCCCTAACCCTAACCCTAGCCCGAACCCTAACCCTAACCCTTCCCCGAAGCCTGACCCTCACCCGTCCCCTAATCCTAACCCGTACGCTAACACTAACCCGCGCCCTCACACGCACGCTCCCCCTAAAGCGTTGCCGTACCCTCACCTGGACCCTAAACCGTCCCCGTCCCCTAACCCTAACCCTAGCCCGAACCCTAACCCTAACCCTTCCCCGAAGCCTGACCCTCACCCGTCCCCTAATCCTAACCCGTACGCTAACACTAACCCGCGCCCTCACATGCACGCTCCCCCTAAAGCGTTGCCGTACCCTCACCTGGACCCTAAACCGTCCCCGTCCCCTAACCCTAACCCTAGCCCGAACCCTAACCCTAACCCTTCCCCGAAGCCTGACCCTCACCCGTCCCCTAATCCTAACCGGTACGCTAACACTAACCCGCGCCCTCACACGCACGCTCCCCCTAAAGCGTTGCCGTACCTTCACCTGGACCCTAAACCGTCCCCGTCCCCTAACCCTAACCCTAGCCCGAACCCTAAGCGTAACCCTTCCCCGAAGCCTGACCCTCACCCGTCCCCTAATCCTAACCCGTACGCTAACACTAACCCGCGCCCTGACACGTACGCTCCCCCTAAAGCGTTGCCGTACCCTCACCTGGACCCTAAACCGTCCCCGTCCCCTAACCCTAACCCTAGCCCGAACCCTAACCCTAACCCTTCCCCGAAGCCTGACCCTCACCCGTCCCCTAATCCTAACCCGTACGCTAACACTAACCCGCGCCCTCACACGCACGCTCCCCCTAAAGCGCTGCCGTACCCTCACCTGGACCCTAAACCGTCCCCGTCCCCTAACCCTAACCCTAGCCCGAACCCTAACCCTAACCCTTCCCCGAAGCCTGACCCTCACCCGTCCCCTAATCCTAACCCGTACGCTAACACTAACCCGCGCCCTCACACTCACACTCCCCCTAAAGCGTTGCCGTACCCTCAGCTGGACCCTAAACCGTCCCCATCCCCTAACCCTAACCCTAGCCCGAACCCTAACCCTAACCCTTCCCCGAAGCCTGACCCTCACCCGTCCCCTAATCCTAACCCGTACGCTAACACTAACCCGTGTCCTCACACGCACGCTCCCCCTAAAGCGTTGCCGTACCCTCACCTGGACCCTAAACCGTCCCCGTCCCCTAACCCTAACCCTAGCCCGAACCCTAACCCTAACCCTTCCCCGAAGCCTGACCCTCACCCGTCCCCTAATCCTAACCCGTACGCTAAAACTAACCCGCGCCCTCACACGCACGCTCCCCCTAAAGCGTTGCCGTACCCTCACCTGGACCCTAAACCGTCCCCGTCCCCTAACCCTAACCCTAGCCCGAACCCTAACCCTAACCCTTCCCCGAAGCCTGACCCTCACCCGTCCCCTAATCCTAACCCGTACGCTAACACTAACCCGCGCCCTCACACGCACGCTCCCCCTAAAGCGTTGCCGTACCCTCACCTGGACCCTAAACCGTCCCCGTCCCCTAACCCTAACCCTAGCCCGAACCCTAACCCTAACCCTTCCCCGAAGCCTGACCCTCACCCGTCCCCTAATCCTAACCCGTACGCTAACACTAACCCGCGCCCTCACACGCACGCTCCCCCTAAAGCGTTGCCGTACCCTCACCTGGACCCTAAACCGTCCCCGTCCCCTAACCCTAACCCTAGACCGAACCCTAACCCTAACCCTTCCCCGAAGCCTGACCCTCACCCGTCCCCTAATCCTAACCCGTACGCTAACACTAACCCGCGCCCTCACACGCACGCTCCCCCTAAAGCGTTGCCGTACCCTCACCTGGACCCTAAACCGTCCCCGTCCCCTAACCCTAACCCTAGCCCGAACCCTAACCCTAACCCTTCCCCGAAGCCTGACCCTCACCCGTCCCCTAATCCTAACCCGTACGCTAACACTAACCCGCGCCCTCACACGCACGCTCCCCCTAAAGCGTTGCCATACCCTCACCTGGACCCTAAACCGTCCCCGTCCCCTAACCCTAACCCTAGCCCAAACCCTAACCCTAACCCTTCCCCGAAGCCTGACCCTCACCTGTCCCCCAATCCTAACCCGTACGCTAACACTAACCCGCGCCCTCACACGCACGCTCCCCCTAAAGCGTTGCCGTACCCTCACCTGGACCCTAAACCGTCCCCGTCCCCTAACCCTAACCCTAGCCCGAACCCTAACCCTAACCCTTCCCTGAAGCCTGACCCTCACCCGTCCCCTAATCCTAACCCATACGATAACACTAACCCGCACCCTCATCGCACGCTCCCCCTAAAGCGTTGCCATACCCTCACCTGGACCCTAAACCGTCCCCGTCCCCTAACCCTAACCCTAGCCCAAACCCTAACCCTAACCCTTCCCCGAAGCCTGACCCTCACCCGTCCCCTAATCCTAACCCGTACGCTAACACTAACCCGCGCCCTCACACGCACGCTCCCCCTAAAGCGTTGCCGTACCCTCACCTGGACCCTAAACCGTCCCCGTCCCCTAACCCTAACCCTAGCCCGAACCCTAACCCTAAACCTTCCCCGAAGCCTGACCCTCACCCGTCCCCTAATCCTAACCCGTACGCTAACACTAACCCGCGCCCTCACATGCACGCTGCCCCTAAAGCGTTGCCATACCCTCACCTGGACCCTAAACCGCCCCGGTCCCCTAACCCTAACCCTAGCCCGAACCCTAACCCTAACCCTTCCCCGAAGCCTGACCCTCACCCGTCCCCTAATCCTAACCCGTACGCTAACACTAACCCGCGCCCTCACACGCACGCTCCCCCTAAAGCGTTGCCGTACCCTCACCTGGACCCTAAACCGTCCCCGTCCCCTAACCCTAACCCTAGCCCGAACCCTAACCCTAACCCTTCCCCGAAGCCTGACCCTCACCCGTCCCCTAATCCTAACCCGTACGCTAACACTAACCCGCGCCCTCACACGCACGCTCCCCCTAAAGCGTTGCCGTATCCTCACCTGGACCCTAAACCGTCCCCGTCCCCTAACCCTAACCCTAACCCGAACCCTAACCCTAACCCTTCCCCGAAGCCTGACCCTCACCCGTCCCCTAATCCTAACCCGTACGCAAACACTAATCCGCGCCCTCACACGCACGCTCCCACTAAAGCGTTGCCGTACCCTCACCTGGACCCTAAACCGTCCCCGTCCCCTAACCCTAACCCTAGCCCGAACCCTAACCCTAACCCTTCCCCGAAGCCTGACCCTCACCCGTCCCCTAATCCTAACACGTAGGCGAAGACTAACCCACGCCCTCACACGCACGCTCCCTCTAAAGCGTTGCCGTACCCTCACCTGGACCCTAAAACGTCCCCGTCCCCTAACCCTAACCCTAGCCCGAACCCTAACCCTAACCATTCCCCGAAGCCTGACACTCACCCGTCCCCTAATCCTAACCCGTACGCGAAGACTAACCCGCGCCCTCACACGCACGCTCCCCCTAAAGCGTTGCCGTACCCTCACCTGGACCCTAAACCGTCCCCGTCCCCTAACCCTAATCCTAGCCCGAACCCTAACCCTAACCCTTCCCCAAAGCCTGACCCTCACCCGTCCCCTAATCCTAACCCGTACGTTAACACTAACCCGCGCCCTCACACGCACGCTCCCCCTAAAGCGTTGCCGTACCCTCACCTGGACCCTAAACCGTCCCCGTCCCCTAACCCTAACCCTAGCCCGAACCCTAACCCTAACCCTTCCCCGAAGCCTGACCCTCACCCGTCCCCTAATCCTAACCCGTACGCTAACACTAACCCGCGCCCTCACACGCACGCTCCCCCTAAAGCGTTGCCGTACCCTCACCTGGACCCTAAACCGTCCCCGTCCCCTAACCCCAACCCTAGCCCGAACCCTAACCCTAACCCTTCCCCGAAGCCTGACCCTCACCCGTCCCCTAATCCTAACCCGTACGGTAACACTAACCCGCGCCCTCACACGCACGCTCCCCCTAAAGCGTTGCCGTACCCTCACCTGGACCCTAAACCGTCCCCATCCCCTAACCCTAACCCTAGACCGAACCCTAACCCTAACCCTTCCCCGAAGCCTGACCCTCACCCGTCCCCTAATCCTAACCCGTACGCTAACACTAACCCGCGCCCTCACACGCACGCTCCCCCTAAAGCGTTGCCGTACCCTCACCTGGACCCTAAACCGTCCCCGTCCCCTAACCCTAACCCTAGCCCGAACCCTAACCCTAACCCTTCCCCGAAGCCTGACCCTCACCCGTCCCCTAATCCTAACCCGTACGCTAACACTAACCCGCGCCCTCACACGCACGCTCCCCCTAAAGCGTTGCCGTACCCTCACCTGGACCCTAAACCGTCCTCATCCCCTAACCCTAACCCTAGCCCGAACCCTAACCCTAACCCTTCCCCGAAGCCTGACCCTCAACCGTCCCCTAATCCTAACCCGTAACATAACACTAACCCGCGCCCTCACACGCACGCTCCCCCTAAAGCGTTGCCGTACCCTCACCTGGACCCTAAACCGTCCCCGTCCCCTAACCCTAACCCTAGCCCGAACCCTAACCCTTACCCTTCCCCGAAGCCTGACCCTCACCCGTCCCCTAATCCTAACCCGTACGCTAACACTAACCCGCGCCCTCACACGCACGCTCCCCCTAAAGCGTTGCCGTACCCTCACCTGGACCCTAAACCGTCCCCGTCCCCTAACCCTAACCCTAGCCCGAACCCTAACCCTAACCCTTCCCCGAAGCCTGACCCTCACCCGTCCCCTAATCCTAACCCTTACGCTAACACTAACCCGCGCCCTCACACGCACGCTCCCCCTAAAGCGTTGCCGTACCCTCACCTGGACCCTAAACCGTCCCCGCCCCTAACCCTAACCCTAGCCCGAACCCTAACCCTAACCCTTCCCCGAAGCCTGACCCTCACCCGTCCCCTAATCCTAACCGGTACGCTAACACTAACCGGCGCCCTCACACGCACGCTCCCACGAAAGCATTGTCGTACCCTAACCTGGACCCTAAACCGTCCCCGTCCCCTAACCCTAACCCTAGCCCGAACCCTAACCCTAACACTTACCCGAAGCCTGACACTCACCCGTCCCCTAATCCTAACCCGTACGCTAACACTAACCCGCGCCCTCACACGCACGCTCCCCCTAAAGCGTTGCCGTACCCTCACCTGGACCCTAAACCGTCCCCGTCCCCTAACCCTAACCCTAGCCCGAACCCTAACCCTAACCCTTCCCCGAAGCCTGACCCTCACCCGTCCCCTAATCCTAAGCCGTACGCTAACACTAACCCGCGCCCTCACACGCACGCTCCCCCTAAAGCGTTGCCGTACCCTCACCTGGACCCTAAACCGTCCCCGTCCCCTAACCCTAACCCTAGCCCGAACCCTAACCCTAACCCTTCCCCGAAGCCTGACCCTCACCCGTCCCCTAATCCTAACCTGTACGCTAACACTAACCCGCGCCCTCACACGCACGCTCCCCCTAAAGCATTGCCGTACACTCACCTGGACCCTAAACCGTCCCCGTCCCCTGACCCTTACCCTAGCCCGAACCCTAACCCTAACCCTTCCCCGAAGCCTGACCCTCACCCGTCCCCTAATCCTAACCGGTACGCTAACACTAACCCGCGCCCTCACACGCACGCTCCCCCTAAAGCGTTGCCGTACCCTCACCTGGACCCTAAACCGTCCCCGTCCCCTAACCCTAACCCTAGCCCGAACCCTAACCCTAACCCTTCCCCGAAGCCTGACCCTCACCCATCCCCTAATCCTAACCCGTACGCTAACACTAACCCGCGCCCTCACACGCACGCTCCCCCTAAAGCGTTGCCGTACCCTCACCGGGACCCTAAACCGTCCCCGTCCCCTAACCCTAACCCTAGCCCGAACCCTAACCCTAAACCTTCCCCGAAGCCTGACCCTCACCCGTCCCCTAATCCTAACCCGTACGCTAACACTAACCCGCGCCCTCACACGCACGCTCCCCCTAAAGCGTTGCCGTACCCTCACCTGTACCCTAAACCGTCCCCGTCCCCTAACCCTAATCCTAGCCCGAACCCTAACCCTAAACCTTACCCGAAGCCTGACCCTCACCCGTCCCCTAATCCTAACACGTATGCTAACACTAACCCGCGCCCTCACACGCACGCTCCACCAAAAGCGTTGCCGTACCTTAACCTGGACCCTAAACCGTCCCCGTCCCCTAACCCTAACCCTAGCCCGAACCCTAACCCTAACCCTTACCCGAAGCCTGACACTCACCCGTCCCCTAATCCTAACCCGTACGCTAACACTAACCCGCGCCCTCACACGCACGCTCCACCTAAAGCGTTGCCGTACACTCACCGGGACCCTAAACCGTCCCCGTCCCCTAACCCTAACCCTAGCCCGAACCCTAACCCTAACCCTTCCCCGAAGCCTGACCCTCACCCGTCCCCTAATCCTAACCCGTACGCTAACACTAACCCGCGCCCTCACACGCACGCTCCTGCTAAAGCGTTGCCGTACCCTCACCTGAACCCTAAACCGTCCCCGTCCCCTAACCCTAACCCTAGCCCGAACCCTAACCCTAACCCTTCCCCGAAGCCTGACCCTCACCCGTCCCCTAATCCTAACTGGTACGCTCACACTAACCCGCGCCCTCACACGCACGCTCCCCTTAAAGCGTTGCCGTACCCTCACCTGGACCCTAAACCGTCCCCGTCCCCTAACCCTAACCCTAGCCCGAACCCTAACCCTAACCCTTCCCCGAAGCCTGACCCTCACCCGTCCCCTAATCCTAAACCGTACGCTAACACTAACCCACGCCCTCACATGCACGCTCCCCCTAAAGCGTTGCCGTACCCTCACCTGGACCCTAAACCGTCCCCGTCCCCTAACCCTAACCCTAGCCCGAACCCTAACCCTAACCCTTCCCCGAAGCCTGACCCTCACCCGTCCCCTAATCCTAACCCGTACGCTAACACTAACCCGCGCCCTCACACGCACGCTCCCCCTAAAGCGTTGCCGTACCCTCACCTGAACCCTAAACCGTCCCCGTCCCCTAACCCTAACCCTAGCCCGAACCCTAACCCTAACCCTTCCCCGAAGCCTGACCCTCACCCGTCCCCTAATCCTAACCCGTACGCTAACACTAACCCGCGCCCTCACACGCACGCTCCCCCTAAAGCGTTGCCGTACCCTCACCTGGACCCTAAACCGTCCCCGTCCCCTAACCCTAACCCTAGCCCGAACCCTAACCCTAACCCTTCCCCGAAGCCTGACCCTCACCCGTCCCCTAATCCTAACCCGTACGCTAACACTAACCCGCGCCCTCACACGCACGCTCCCCCTAAAGCGTTGCCGTACCCTCACCTGGACCCTAAACCGTCCCCGTCCCCTAACCCTAACCCTAGCCCGAACCCTAACCCTAACCCTTCCCCGAAGCCTGACCCTCACCCGTCCCCTAATCCTAACCCGTACGCTAACACTAACCCGCGCCCTCACACGCACGCTCCCCCTAAAGCGTTGCCGTACCCTCACCTGGACCCTAAACCGTCCCCGTCCCCTAACCCTAACCCTAGCCCGAACCCTAACCCTAACCCTTCCCCGAAGCCTGACCCTCACCCGTCCCCTAATCCTAACCCGTACGCTAACACTAACCCGCGCCCTCACACGCACGCTCCCCCTAAAGCGTTGCCGTACCCTCACCTGGACCCTAAACCGTCCCCGTCCCCTAACCCTAACCCTAGCCCGAACCCTAACCCTAACCCTTCCCCGAAGCCTGACCCTCACCCGTCCCCTAATCCTAACCCGTACGCTAACACTAACCCGCGCCCTCACACGCACGCTCCCCCTAAAGCGTTGCCGTACCCTCACCTGGACCCTAAACCGTCCCCGTCCCCTAACCCTAACCCTAGCCCGAACCCTAACCCTAACACTTCCCCGAAGCCTGACCCTCACCCGTCCCCTAATCCTAACCCTTACGCTAACACTAACCCGCGCCCTCACACGCACGCTCCCCCTAAAGCGTTGCCGTACCCTCACCTGGACCCTAAACCGTCCCCGTCCCCTAACCCTAACCCTAGCCCGAACCCTAACCCTAACCCTTCCCCGAAGCCTGACCCTCACCCGTCCCCTAATCCTAACCCGTACGCTAACACTAACCCGCGCCCTCACACGCACGCTCCCCCTAAAGCGTTGCCGTACCCTCACCTGGACCCTAAACCGTCCCCATCCCCTAACCCTAACCCTAGCCCGAACCCTAACCCTAACCCTTCCCCGAAGCCTGACCCTCACCCGTCCCCTAATCCTAACCCGTACGCTAACACTAACCCGCGCCCTCACACGCACGCTCCCCCTAAAGCGTTGCCGTACCCTCACCTGGACCCTAAACCGTCCCCATCCCCTAACCCTAACCCTAGCCCGAACCCTAACCCTAACCCTTCCCCGAAGCCTGACCCTCACCCGTCCCCTAATCCTAACCCGTACGCTAACACTAACCCACGCCCTCACACGCACGCTCCCCCTAAAGCGTTGCCGTATCCTCACCTGGACCCTAAACCGTCCCCGTCCCCTAACCCTAACCCTAGCCCGAACCCTAACCCTAACCCTTCCCCGAAGCCTGACCCTCACCCGTCCCCTAATCCTAACCCGTACGCAAACACTAACCCGCGCCCTCACACGCACGCTCCCCCTAAAGCGTTGCCGTACCCTCACCTGGACCCTAAACCGTCCCCGTCCCCTAACCCTAACCCTAGCCCGAACCCTAACCCTAACCCTTCCCCGAAGCCTGACCCTCAACCGTCCCCTAATCCTAACACGTAGGCGAAGACTAACCCACGCCCTCACACGCACGCTCCCTCTAAAGCGTTGCCGTACCCTCACCTGGACCCTAAACCGTCCCCGTCCCCTAACCCTAACCCTAGCCCGAACCCTAACCCTAACCCTTCCCCGAAGCCTGACACTCACCCGTCCCCTAATCCTAACCCGTACGCGAAGACTAACCCGCGCCCTCACACGCACGCTCCCCCTAAAGCGTTGCCGTACCCTCACCTGGACCCTAAACCGTCCCCGTCCCCTAACCCTAACCCTAGCCCGAACCCTAACCCTAACCCTTCCCCGAAGCCTGACCCTCACCCGTCCCCTAATCCTAACCCGTACGCTAACACTAACCCGCGCCCTCACACGCACACACCCCCTAAAGCGTTGCCGTACCCTCACCTGGACCCTAAACCGTCCCCGTCCCCGTCCCCTAACCCTAGCCCGAACCCTAACCCTAACCCTTCCCCTAAGCCTGACCCTCACCCGTCCCCTAATCCTAACCCGTACGCTAACACTAACCCGCGTCCTCACACGCACGCTCCCCCTAAAGCGTTGCCGTACCCTCACCTGGACCCTAAACCGTCCCCGTCCCCTAACCCTAACCCTAGCCCGAACCCTAACCCTAACCCTTCCCCGAAGCCTGACCCTCACCCGTCCCCTAATCCTAACCCGTACGCTAACACTAACCCGCGCCCTCACACGCACGCTCCCCCTAAAGCGTTGCCGTACCCTCACCTGGACCCTAAACCGTCCCCGTCCCCTAACCCTAACCCTAGCCCGAACCCTAACCCTAACCCTTCCCCGAAGCCTGACCCTCACCCGTCCCCTAATCCTAACCTGTACGAGAAGACTAACCCGCGCCCTCACACGCACGCTCCCCCTAAAGCGTTGCCGTACCCTCACCTGGACCCTAAACCGTCCCCGTCCCCTAACCCTAACCCTAGCCCGAACCCTAACCCTAACCCTTCCCTGAAGCCTGACCCTCACCCGTCCCCTAATCCTAATCCGTACACTAACACTAACCCGCGCCCTCACACGCACGCTCCCCCTAAAGCGTTGCCGTACCCTCACCTGGACCCTAAACCGTCCCCGTCCCCTAACCCTAACCCTAGCCCGAACCCTAACCCTAACCCTTCCCCGAAGCCTGACCCTCAACCTTCCCCTAATCCTAACACGTAGGTGAAGACTAACCCACGCCCTCACACGCACGCTCCCTCTAAAGCGTTGCCGTACCCTCACCTGGACCCTAAACCGTCCCCATCCCCTAACCCTAACCCTAGCCCGAACCCTAACCCTAACCCTTCCCCGAAGCCTGACACTCACCCGTCCCCTAATCCTAACCCGTACGCGAAGACTAACCCGCGCCCTCACACGCACGCTCCCCCTAAAGCGTTGCCGTACCCTCACCTGGACCCTAAACCGTCCCCGTCCCCTAACCCTAACCCTAGCCCGAACCCTAACCCTAACCCTTCCCCGAAGCCTGACCCTCATCCGTCCCCTAATCCTAACCCGTACGCTAACACTAACCCGCGCCCTCACACGCACGCTCCCCCTAAAGCGTTGCCGTACCCTCACCTGGACCCTAAACCGTCCCCGTCCCCTAACCCTAACCCTAGCCCGAACCCTAACCCTAACCCTTCCCCGAAGCCTGACCCTCACCCGTCCCCTAATCCTAACCCGTACGCTAACACTAACCCGCGCCCTCACACGCACACACCCCCTAAAGCGTTGCCGTACCCTCACCTGGACCCTAAACCGTCCCCGTCCCCGTCCCCTAACCCTAGCCCGAACCCTAACCCTAACCCTTCCCCGAAGCCTGACCCTCACCCGTCCCCTAATCCTAACCCGTACGCTAACACTAACCCGCGTCCTCACACGCACGCTCCCCCTAAAGCGTTGCCGTACCCTCACCTGGACCCTAAACCGTCCCCGTCCCCTAACCCTAACCCTAGCCCGAACCCTAACCCTAACCCTTTCCCGAAGCCTGACCCTCACCCGTCCCCTAATCCTAACCCGTACGCTAACACTAACCCGCGCCCTCACACGCACGCTCCCCCTAAAGCGTTGCCGTACCCTCACCTGGACCCTAAACCGTCCCCGTCCCCTAACCCTAACCCTAGCCCGAACCCTAACCCTAACCCTTCCCCGAAGCCTGACCCTCAACCTTCCCCTAATCCTAACACGTAGGTGAAGACTAACCCACGCCCTCACACGCACGCTCCCTCTAAAGCGTTGCCGTACCCTCACCTGGACCCTAAACCGTCCCCATCCCCTAACCCTAACCCTAGCCCGAACCCTAACCCTAACCCTTCCCCGAAGCCTGACACTCACCCGTCCCCTAATCCTAACCCGTACGCGAAGACTAACCCGCGCCCTCACACGCACGCTCCCCCTAAAGCGTTGCCGTACCCTCACCTGGACCCTAAACCGTCCCCGTCCCCTAACCCTAACCCTAGCCCGAACCCTAACCCTAACCCTTCCCCGAAGCCTGACCCTCATCCGTCCCCTAATCCTAACCCGTACGCTAACACTAACCCGCGCCCTCACACGCACGCTCCCCCTAAAGCGTTGCCGTACCCTCACCTGGACCCTAAACCGTCCCCGTCCCCTAACCCTAACCCTAGCCCGAACCCTAACCCTAACCCTTCCCCGAAGCCTGACCCTCACCCGTCCCCTAATCCTAACCCGTACGCTAACACTAACCCGCGCCCTCACACGCACACACCCCCTAAAGCGTTGCCGTACCCTCACCTGGACCCTAAACCGTCCCCGTCCCCGTCCCCTAACCCTAGCCCGAACCCTAACCCTAACCCTTCCCCGAAGCCTGACCCTCACCCGTCCCCTAATCCTAACCCGTACGCTAACACTAACCCGCGTCCTCACACGCACGCTCCCCCTAAAGCGTTGCCGTACCCTCACCTGGACCCTAAACCGTCCCCGTCCCCTAACCCTAACCCTAGCCCGAACCCTAACCCTAACCCTTTCCCGAAGCCTGACCCTCACCCGTCCCCTAATCCTAACCCGTACGCTAACACTAACCCGCGCCCTCACACGCACGCTCCCCCTAAAGCGTTGCCGTACCCTCACCTGGACCCTAAACCGTCCCCGTCCCCTAACCCTAACCCTAGCCCGAACCCTAACCCTAACCCTTCCCCGAAGCCTGACCCTCACCCGTCCCCTAATCCTAACCTGTACGAGAAGACTAACCCGCGCCCTCACACGCACGCTCCGCCTAAAGCGTTGCCGTACCCTCACCTGGACCCTAAACCGTCCCCGTCCCCTAACCCTAACCCTAGCCCGAACCCTAACCCTAACCCTTCCCCGAAGCCTGACCCTCATCCGTCCCCTAATCCTAACCCGTACGCTAACACTAACCCGCGCCCTCACACGCACGCTCCCCCTAAAGCGTTGCCGTACCCTCACCTGGACCCTAAACCGTCCCCGTCCCCTAACCCTAACCCTAGCCCGAACCCTAACCCTAACCCTTCCCCGAAGCCTGACCCTCACCCGTCCCCTAATCCTAACCCGTACGCTAACACTAACCCGCGCCCTCACACGCACACACCCCCTAAAGCGTTGCCGTACCCTCACCTGGACCCTAAACCGTCCCCGTCCCCGTCCCCTAACCCTAGCCCGAACCCTAACCCTAACCCTTCCCCGAAGCCTGACCCTCACCCGTCCCCTAATCCTAACCCGTACGCTAACACTAACCCGCGTCCTCACACGCACGCTCCCCCTAAAGCGTTGCCGTACCCTCACCTGGACCCTAAACCGTCCCCGTCCCCTAACCCTAACCCTAGCCCGAACCCTAACCCTAACCCTTTCCCGAAGCCTGACCCTCACCCGTCCCCTAATCCTAACCCGTACGCTAACACTAACCCGCGCCCTCACACGCACGCTCCCCCTAAAGCGTTGCCGTACCCTCACCTGGACCCTAAACCGTCCCCGTCCCCTAACCCTAACCCTAGCCCGAACCCTAACCCTAACCCTTCCCCGAAGCCTGACCCTCACCCGTCCCCTAATCCTAACCTGTACGAGAAGACTAACCCGCGCCCTCACACGCACGCTCCCCCTAAAGCGTTGCCGTACCCTCACCTGGACCCTAAACCGTCCCCGTCCCCTAACCCTAACCCTAGCCCGAACCCTAACCCTAACCCTTCCCTGAAGCCTGACACTCACCCGTCCCCTAATCCTAATCCGTACGCTAACACTAACCCGCGCCCTCACACGCACGCTCCCCCTAAAGCGTTGCCGTACCCTCACCTGGACCCTAAACCGTCCCCGTCCCCTAACCCTAACCCTAGCCCGAACCCTAACCCTAACCATTCCCCGAAGCCTGACCCTCACCCGTCACCTAATCCTAACCCGTACGCTAACACTAACCCGCGCCCTCACACGCACGCTCCCCCTAAAGCGTTGCCGTACCCTCACCTGGACCCTAAACCGTCCCCGTCCCCTAACCGTAACCCTAGCCCGAACCCTAACCCTAACCCTTCCCCGAAGCCTGACCCTCACCCGTCCCCTAATCCTAACCCTTACGCTAACACTAACCCGCGCCCTCACACGCACGCTCCCCCTAAAGCGTTGCCGTACCCTCACCTGGACCCTAAACCGTCCCCGTCCCCGTCCCCTAACCCTAGCCCGAACCCTAACCCTAACCCTTCCCCGAAGCCTGACCCTCACCCGTCCCCTAATCCTAACCCGTACGCTAACACTAACCCGCGCCCTCACACGCACGCTCCCCCTAAAGCGTTGCCGTACCCTCACCTGGACCCTAAACCGTCCCCGTCCCCTAACCCTAACCCTAGCCCGAACCCTAACCCTAACCCTTCCCCGAAGCCTGACCCTCACCCGTCCCCTAATCCTAACCCGTACGCTAACACTAACCCGCGCCCTCACACGCACGCTCCCCCTAAAGCGTTGCCGTACCCTCACCTGGACCCTAAACCGTCCCCGTCCCCTAACCCTAACCCTAGCCCGAACCCTAACCCTAACCCTTCCCCGAAGCCTGACCCTCACCCGTCCCCTAATCCTAACCCGTACGCGAAGACTAACCCGCGCCCTCACACGCACGGTCCCCCTAAAGCGTTGCCGTACCCTCACCTGGACCCTAAACCGTCCCCGTCCCCTAACCCTAACCCTAGCCCGAACCCTAACCCTAACCCTTCCCCGAAGCCTGACCCTCACCCGTCCCCTAATCCTAACCCGTACGCTAACACTAACCCGCGCCCTCACACGCACGCTCCCCCTAAAGCGTTGCCGTACCCTCACCTGGACCCTAAGCCGTCCCCGTTCCCTAACCCTAACCCTAGCCCGAACCCTAACCCTAACCCTTCCCCGATGCCTGACCCTCACCCGTCCCCTTATCCTAACCCGTACGCGAAGTCTAACCCGCGCCCTCACACGCACGCTCCCCCTAAAGCGTTGCCGTACCCTCACCTGGACCCTAAACCGTCCCCGTCCCCGTCCCCTAACCCTAGCCCGAACCCTAACCCTAACCCTTCCCCGAAGCCTGACCCTCACCCGTCCCCTAATCCTAACCCGTACGCTAACACTAACCCGCGTCCTCACACGCACGCTCCCCCTAAAGCGTTGCCGTACCCTCACCTGGACCCTAAACCGTCCCCGTCCCCTAACCCTAACCCTAGCCCGAACCCTAACCCTAACCCTTTCCCGAAGCCTGACCCTCACCCGTCCCCTAATCCTAACCCGTACGCTAACACTAACCCGCGCCCTCACACGCACGCTCCCCCTAAAGCGTTGCCGTACCCTCACCTGGACCCTAAACCGTCCCCGTCCCCTAACCCTAACCCTAGCCCGAACCCTAACCCTAACCCTTCCCCGAAGCCTGACCCTCACCCGTCCCCTAATCCTAACCCGTACGCTAACACTAACCCGCGCCCTCACACGCACGCTCCCCCTAAAGCGTTGCCGTACCCTCACCTGGACCCTAAACCGTCCCCGTCCCCTAACCCTAACCCTAGCCCGAACCCTAACCCTAACCCTTCCCCGAAGCCTGACCCTCACCCGTCCCCTAATCCTAACCTGTACGAGAAGACTAACCCGCGCCCTCACACGCACGCTCCCCCTAAAGCGTTGCCGTACCCTCACCTGGACCCTAAACCGTCCCCGTCCCCTAACCCTAACCCTAGCCCGAACCCTAACCCTAACCCTTCCCTGAAGCCTGACCCTCACCCGTCCCCTAATCCTAATCCGTACGCTAACACTAACCCGCGCCCTCACACGCACGCTCCCCCTAAAGCGTTGCCGTACCCTCACCTGGACCCTAAACCGTCCCCGTCCCCTAACCCTAACCCTAGCCCGAACCCTAACCCTAACCCTTCCCCGAAGCCTGACCCTCAACCTTCCCCTAATCCTAACACGTAGGTGAAGACTAACCCACGCCCTCACACGCACGCTCCCTCTAAAGCGTTGCCGTACCCTCACCTGGACCCTAAACCGTCCCCATCCCCTAACCCTAACCCTAGCCCGAACCCTAACCCTAACCCTTCCCCGAAGCCTGACACTCACCCGTCCCCTAATCCTAACCCGTACGCGAAGACTAACCCGCGCCCTCACACGCACGCTCCCCCTAAAGCGTTGCCGTACCCTCACCTGGACCCTAAACCGTCCCCGTCCCCTAACCCTAACCCTAGCCCGAACCCTAACCCTAACCCTTCCCCGAAGCCTGACCCTCATCCGTCCCCTAATCCTAACCCGTACGCTAACACTAACCCGCGCCCTCACACGCACGCTCCCCCTAAAGCGTTGCCGTACCCTCACCTGGACCCTAAACCGTCCCCGTCCCCTAACCCTAACCCTAGCCCGAACCCTAAACCTAACCCTTCCCCGAAGCCTGACCCTCACCCGTCCCCTAATCCTAACCCGTACGCTAACACTAACCCGCGCCCTCACACGCACACACCCCCTAAAGCGTTGCCGTACCCTCACCTGGACCCTAAACCGTCCCCGTCCCCGTCCCCTAACCCTAGCCCGAACCCTAACCCTAACCCTTCCCCGAAGCCTGACCCTCACCCGTCCCCTAATCCTAACCCGTACGCTAACACTAACCCGCGTCCTCACACGCACGCTCCCCCTAAAGCGTTGCCGTACCCTCACCTGGACCCTAAACCGTCCCCGTCCCCTAACCCTAACCCTAGCCCGAACCCTAACCCTAACCCTTCCCCGAAGCCTGACCCTCACCCGTCCCCTAATCCTAACCCGTACGCTAACACTAACCCGCGCCCTCACACGCACGCTCCCCCTAAAGCGTTGCCGTACCCTCACCTGGACCCTAAACCGTCCCCGTCCCCTAACCCTAACCCTAGCCCGAACCCTAACCCTAACCCTTCCCCGAAGCCTGACCCTCACCCGTCCCCTAATCCTAACCTGTACGAGAAGACTAACCCGCGCCCTCACACGCACGCTCCCCCTAAAGCGTTGCCGTACCCTCACCTGGACCCTAAACCGTCCCCGTCCCCTAACCCTAACCCTAGCCCGAACCCTAACCCTAACCCTTCCCCGAAGCCTGACCCTCATCCGTCCCCTAATCCTAACCCGTACGCTAACACTAACCCGCGCCCTCACACGCACGCTCCCCCTAAAGCGTTGCCGTACCCTCACCTGGACCCTAAACCGTCCCCGTCCCCTAACCCTAACCCTAGCCCGAACCCTAACCCTAACCCTTCCCCGAAGCCTGACCCTCACCCGTCCCCTAATCCTAACCCGTACGCTAACACTAACCCGCGCCCTCACACGCACACACCCCCTAAAGCGTTGCCGTACCCTCACCTGGACCCTAAACCGTCCCCGTCCCCGTCCCCTAACCCTAGCCCGAACCCTAACCCTAACCCTTCCCCGAAGCCTGACCCTCACCCGTCCCCTAATCCTAACCCGTACGCTAACACTAACCCGCGTCCTCACACGCACGCTCCCCCTAAAGCGTTGCCGTACCCTCACCTGGACCCTAAACCGTCCCCGTCCCCTAACCCTAACCCTAGCCCGAACCCTAACCCTAACCCTTTCCCGAAGCCTGACCCTCACCCGTCCCCTAATCCTAACCCGTACGCTAACACTAACCCGCGCCCTCACACGCACGCTCCCCCTAAAGCGTTGCCGTACCCTCACCTGGACCCTAAACCGTCCCCGTCCCCTAACCCTAACCCTAGCCCGAACCCTAACCCTAACCCTTCCCCGAAGCCTGACCCTCACCCGTCCCCTAATCCTAACCTGTACGAGAAGACTAACCCGCGCCCTCACACGCACGCTCCCCCTAAAGCGTTGCCGTACCCTCACCTGGACCCTAAACCGTCCCCGTCCCCTAACCCTAACCCTAGCCCGAACCCTAACCCTAACCCTTCCCCGAAGCCTGACCCTCATCCGTCCCCTAATCCTAACCCGTACGCTAACACTAACCCGCGCCCTCACACGCACGCTCCCCCTAAAGCGTTGCCGTACCCTCACCTGGACCCTAAACCGTCCCCGTCCCCTAACCCTAACCCTAGCCCGAACCCTAACCCTAACCCTTCCCCGAAGCCTGACCCTCACCCGTCCCCTAATCCTAACCCGTACGCTAACACTAACCCGCGCCCTCACACGCACACACCCCCTAAAGCGTTGCCGTACCCTCACCTGGACCCTAAACCGTCCCCGTCCCCGTCCCCTAACCCTAGCCCGAACCCTAACCCTAACCCTTCCCCGAAGCCTGACCCTCACCCGTCCCCTAATCCTAACCCGTACGCTAACACTAACCCGCGTCCTCACACGCACGCTCCCCCTAAAGCGTTGCCGTACCCTCACCTGGACCCTAAACCGTCCCCGTCCCCTAACCCTAACCCTAGCCCGAACCCTAACCCTAACCCTTTCCCGAAGCCTGACCCTCACCCGTCCCCTAATCCTAACCCGTACGCTAACACTAACCCGCGCCCTCACACGCACGCTCCCCCTAAAGCGTTGCCGTACCCTCACCTGGACCCTAAACCGTCCCCGTCCCCTAACCCTAACCCTAGCCCGAACCCTAACCCTAACCCTTCCCCGAAGCCTGACCCTCACCCGTCCCCTAATCCTAACCTGTACGAGAAGACTAACCCGCGCCCTCACACGCACGCTCCCCCTAAAGCGTTGCCGTACCCTCACCTGGACCCTAAACCGTCCCCGTCCCCTAACCCTAACCCTAGCCCGAACCCTAACCCTAACCCTTCCCTGAAGCCTGACACTCACCCGTCCCCTAATCCTAATCCGTACGCTAACACTAACCCGCGCCCTCACACGCACGCTCCCCCTAAAGCGTTGCCGTACCCTCACCTGGACCCTAAACCGTCCCCGTCCCCTAACCCTAACCCTAGCCCGAACCCTAACCCTAACCATTCCCCGAAGCCTGACCCTCACCCGTCACCTAATCCTAACCCGTACGCTAACACTAACCCGCGCCCTCACACGCACGCTCCCCCTAAAGCGTTGCCGTACCCTCACCTGGACCCTAAACCGTCCCCGTCCCCTAACCCTAACCCTAGCCCGAACCCTAACCCTAACCCTTCCCCGAAGCCTGACCCTCACCCGTCCCCTAATCCTAACCCTTACGCTAACACTAACCCGCGCCCTCACACGCACGCTCCCCCTAAAGCGTTGCCGTACCCTCACCTGGACCCTAAACCGTCCCCGTCCCCTAACCCTAACCCTAGCCCGAACCCTAACCCTAACCCTTCCCCGAAGCCTGACCCTCACCCGTCCCCTAATCCTAACCCGTACGCTAACACTAACCCGCGCCCTCACACGCACGCTCCCCCTAAAGCGTTGCCGTACCCTCACCTGGACCCTAAACCGTCCCCGTCCCCTAACCCTAACCCTAGCCCGAACCCTAACCCTAACCCTTCCCCGAAGCCTGACCCTCACCCGTCCCCTAATCCTAACCCGTACGCTAACACTAACCCGCGCCCTCACACGCACGCTCCCCCTAAAGCGTTGCCGTACCCTCACCTGGACCCTAAACCGTCCCCGTCCCCTAACCCTAACCCTAGCCCGAACCCTAACCCTAACCCTTCCCCGAAGCCTGACCCTCACCCGTCCCCTAATCCTAACCCGTACGCGAAGACTAACCCGCGCCCTCACACGCACGGTCCCCCTAAAGCGTTGCCGTACCCTCACCTGGACCCTAAACCGTCCCCGTCCCCTAACCCTAACCCTAGCCCGAACCCTAACCCTAACCCTTCCCCGAAGCCTGACCCTCACCCGTCCCCTAATCCTAACCCGTACGCTAACACTAACCCGCGCCCTCACACGCACGCTCCCCCTAAAGCGTTGCCGTACCCTCACCTGGACCCTAAGCCGTCCCCGTTCCCTAACCCTAACCCTAGCCCGAACCCTAACCCTAACCCTTCCCCGATGCCTGACCCTCACCCGTCCCCTTATCCTAACCCGTACGCGAAGTCTAACCCGCGCCCTCACACGCACGCTCCCCCTAAAGCGTTGCCGTACCCTCACCTGGACCCTAAACCGTCCCCGTCCCCGTCCCCTAACCCTAGCCCGAACCCTAACCCTAACCCTTCCCCGAAGCCTGACCCTCACCCGTCCCCTAATCCTAACCCGTACGCTAACACTAACCCGCGTCCTCACACGCACGCTCCCCCTAAAGCGTTGCCGTACCCTCACCTGGACCCTAAACCGTCCCCGTCCCCTAACCCTAACCCTAGCCCGAACCCTAACCCTAACCCTTTCCCGAAGCCTGACCCTCACCCGTCCCCTAATCCTAACCCGTACGCTAACACTAACCCGCGCCCTCACACGCACGCTCCCCCTAAAGCGTTGCCGTACCCTCACCTGGACCCTAAACCGTCCCCGTCCCCTAACCCTAACCCTAGCCCGAACCCTAACCCTAACCCTTCCCCGAAGCCTGACCCTCACCCGTCCCCTAATCCTAAACTGTACGAGAAGACTAACCCGCGCCCTCACACGCACGCTCCCCCTAAAGCGTTGCCGTACCCTCACCTGGACCCTAAACCGTCCCCGTCCCCTAACCCTAACCCTAGCCCGAACCCTAACCCTAACCCTTCCCCGAAGCCTGACCCTCATCCGTCCCCTAATCCTAACCCGTACGCTAACACTAACCCGCGCCCTCACACGCACGCTCCCCCTAAAGCGTTGCCGTACCCTCACCTGGACCCTAAACCGTCCCCGTCCCCTAACCCTAACCCTAGCCCGAACCCTAACCCTAACCCTTCCCCGAAGCCTGACCCTCACCCGTCCCCTAATCCTAACCCGTACGCTAACACTAACCCGCGCCCTCACACGCACACACCCCCTAAAGCGTTGCCGTACCCTCACCTGGACCCTAAACCGTCCCCGTCCCCGTCCCCTAACCCTAGCCCGAACCCTAACCCTAACCCTTCCCCGAAGCCTGACCCTCACCCGTCCCCTAATCCTAACCCGTACGCTAACACTAACCCGCGTCCTCACACGCACGCTCCCCCTAAAGCGTTGCCGTACCCTCACCTGGACCCTAAACCGTCCCCGTCCCCTAACCCTAACCCTAGCCCGAACCCTAACCCTAACCCTTTCCCGAAGCCTGACCCTCACCCGTCCCCTAATCCTAACCCGTACGCTAACACTAACCCGCGCCCTCACACGCACGCTCCCCCTAAAGCGTTGCCGTACCCTCACCTGGACCCTAAACCGTCCCCGTCCCCTAACCCTAACCCTAGCCCGAACCCTAACCCTAACCCTTCCCCGAAGCCTGACCCTCACCCGTCCCCTAATCCTAACCTGTACGAGAAGACTAACCCGCGCCCTCACACGCACGCTCCCCCTAAAGCGTTGCCGTACCCTCAGCTGGACCCTAAACCGTCCCCGTCCCCTAACCCTAACCCTAGCCCGAACCCTAACCCTAACCCTTCCCTGAAGCCTGACACTCACCCGTCCCCTAATCCTAATCCGTACGCTAACACTAACCCGCGCCCTCACACGCACGCTCCCCCTAAAGCGTTGCCGTACCCTCACCTGGACCCTAAACCGTCCCCGTCCCCTAACCCTAACCCTAGCCCGAACCCTAACCCTAACCATTCCCCGAAGCCTGACCCTCACCCGTCACCTAATCCTAACCCGTACGCTAACACTAACCCGCGCCCTCACACGCACGCTCCCCCTAAAGCGTTGCCGTACCCTCACCTGGACCCTAAACCGTCCCCGTCCCCTAACCCTAACCCTAGCCCGAACCCTAACCCTAACCCTTCCCCGAAGCCTGACCCTCACCCGTCCCCTAATCCTAACCCTTACGCTAACACTAACCCGCGCCCTCACACGCACGCTCCCCCTAAAGCGTTGCCGTACCCTCACCTGGACCCTAAACCGTCCCCGTCCCCGTCCCCTAACCCTAGCCCGAACCCTAACCCTAACCCTTCCCCGAAGCCTGACCCTCACCCGTCCCCTAATCCTAACCCGTACGCTAACACTAACCCGCGCCCTCACACGCACGCTCCCCCTAAAGCGTTGCCGTACCCTCACCTGGACCCTAAACCGTCCCCGTCCCCTAACCCTAACCCTAGCCCGAACCCTAACCCTAACCCTTCCCCGAAGCCTGACCCTCACCCGTCCCCTAATCCTAACCCGTACGCTAACACTAACCCGCGCCCTCACACGCACGCTCCCCCTAAAGCGTTGCCGTACCCTCACCTGGACCCTAAACCGTCCCCGTCCCCTAACCCTAACCCTAGCCCGAACCCTAACCCTAACCCTTCCCCGAAGCCTGACCCTCACCCGTCCCCTAATCCTAACCCGTACGCGAAGACTAACCCGCGCCCTCACACGCACGCTCCCCCTAAAGCGTTGCCGTACCCTCACCTGGACCCTAAACCGTCCCCGTCCCCTAACCCTAACCCTAGCCCGAACCCTAACCCTAACCCTTCCCCGAAGCCTGACCCTCACCCGTCCCCTAATCCTAACCCGTACGCTAACACTAACCCGCGCCCTCACACGCACGCTCCCCCTAAAGCGTTGCCGTACCCTCACCTGGACCCTAAACCGTCCCCGTTCCCTAACCCTAACCCTAGCCCGAACCCTAACCCTAACCCTTCCCCGAAGCCTGACCCTCACCCGTCCCCTTATCCTAACCCGTACGCGAAGTCTAACCCGCGCCCTCACACGCACGCTCCCCCTAAAGCGTTGCCGTACCCTCACCTGGACCCTAAACCATCCCCGTCCCCTAACCCTAACCCTAGCCTCAACCCTAACCCTAACCCTTCCCCGAAGCCTGACCCTCACCCGTCCCCTAATCCTAACCCGTACGCGAAGACTAACCCACGCCGTCACACGCACGCTCCCCCTAAAGCGTTGCCGTACCCTCACCTGGACCCTAAACCGTCCCCGTCCCCTAACCCTAACCCTAGCCCGAACCCTAACCCTAACCCTTCCCCGAAGCCTGAACCTCACCCGTCCCCTAATCCTAACCCGTACGCGAAGACTAACCCGCGCCTTCACACGCACGCTCCCCCTAAAGCGTTGCCGTACCCTCACCTGGACCCTAAACCGTCCCCGTCCCCTAACCCTAACCCTAGCCCGAACCCTATCCCTAACCCTTCCCCGAAGCCTGACCCTCACCCGACCCCTAATCCTAACCCGTAGCTAACACTAACCCACGCCCTCACACGCACGCTCTCCCTAAAGCGTTGCCGTACCCTCACCGGGACCCTAAACCGTCCGCGTCCCCGTCCCCTAACCCTAGCCCGAACCCTAACCCTAACCCTTCCCCGAAGCCTGACCCTCACCCGTCCCCTAATCCTAACCCGTACGCTAACACTAACCCGCGCCCTCACACGCACGCTCCCCCTAAAGCGTTGCCGTACCCTCACCTGGACCCTAAACCGTCCCCGTCCCCGTCCCCTAACCCTAGCCCGAACCCTAACCCTAACCCTTCCCCGAAGCCTGACCCCCACCCGTCCCCTAATCCTAACCCGTACGCTAACACTAACCCGCGCCCTCACACGCACGCTCCCCCTAAAGCGTTGCCGTACCCTCACCTGGACCCTAAACCGTCCCCGTCCCCTAACCCTAACCCTAGCCCGAACCCTAACCCTAACCCTTCCTCGAAGCCTGACCCTCACCCGTCCCCTAATCCTAACCCGTACGCTAACAATAACCCGCGCCCTCACACGCACGCTCCCCCTAAAGCGTTGCCGTACCCTCACCTGGACCCTAAACCGTCCCCGTCCCCTAACCCTAACCCTAGCCCGAACCCTAACCCTAACCCTTCCCCGAAGCCTGACCCTCACCCGTCCCCTAATCCTAACACGTACGCGAACACTAACCCGCGCCCTCACACGCACGCTCCCCCTAAAGCGTTGCCGTACCCTCACCTGGACCCTAAACCGTCCCCGTCCCCGTCCCCTAACCCTAGCCCGAACCCTAACCCTAACCCTTCCCCGAAGCCTGACCCTCACCCGTCCCCTAATCCTAACTCGTACGCTAACACTAACCCGCGCCCTCACACGCACGCTCCCCCTAAAGCGTTGCCGTACCCTCACCTGGACCCTAAACCGTCCCCGTCCCCTAACCCTAACCCTAGCCCGAACCCTAACCCTAACCATTCCCGGAATCCTGACCCTCACCCGTCCCCTAATCCTAACCCGTACGCTAACACTAACCGGCGCCCTCACACGCACGCTCCCCCTAAAGCGTTGCCGTACCCTCACCTGGACCCTAAACCGTCCCCGTCCCCTAACCCTAACCCTAGCCCGAACCCTAACCCTAACCCTTCCCCGAAGCCTGACCCTCACCCGTCCCCTAATCCTAACCCGTACCCTAACACTAACCCGCGCCCTCACACGCACGCTCCCCCTAAAGCGTTGCCGTACCCTCACCTGGACCCTAAACCGTCCCCGTCCCCTAACCCTAACCCTAGCCCGAACCCTAACCCTAACCCTTCCCCGAAGCCTGACCCTCACCCGTCCCCTAATCCTAACCCGTACGCTAACACTAACCCGCGCCCTCACACGCACGCTCCCCCTAAAGCGTTGCCGTACCCTCACCTGGACCCTAAACCGTCCCCGTCCCCTAACCCTAACCCTAGCCCGAAACCTAACCCTAACCCTTCCCCGAAGCCTGACCCTCACCCGTCCCCTAATCCCAACCCGTACGCTAACACTAACCCGCGCCCTCACACGCACGCTCCCCCTAAAGCGTTGCCGTACCCTCACCTGGACCCTAAACCGTCCCCGTCCCCTAACCCTAACCCTAGCCCGAACCCTAAGCGTAACCCTTCCCCGAAGCCTGACCCTCACCCGTCCCCTAATCCTAACCCGTACGCTAACACTAACCCGCGCCCTGACACGTACGCTCCCCCTAAAGCATTGCCGTACCCTCACCTGGACCCTAAACCGTCCCCGTCCCCTAACCCTAACCCTAGCCCGAACCCTAACCCTAACCCTTCCCCGAAGCCTGACCCTCACCCGTCCCCTAATCCTAACCCGTACGCTAACACTAACCCGCGCCCTCACACGCACGCTCCCCCTAAAGCGTTGCCGTACCCTCACCTGGACCCTAAACCGTCACCGTCCCCTAACCCTAACCCTAGCCCGAACCCTAACCCTAACCCTTCCCCGAAGCCTGACCCTCACCCGTCCCCTAATCCTAACCCGTACGCTAACACTAACCCGCGCCCTCACACTCACACTCCCCCTAAAGCGTTGCCGTACCCTCAGCTGGACCCTAAACCGTCCCCATCCCCTAACCCTAACCCTAGCCCGAACCCTAACCCTAACCCTTCCCCGAAGCCTGACCCTCACCCGTCCCCTAATCCTAACCCGTACGCTAACACTAACCCGTGTCCTCACACGCACGCTCCCCCTAAAGCGTTGCCGTACCCTCACCTGGACCCTAAACCGTCCCCGTCCCCTAACCCTAACCCTAGCCCGAACCCTAACCCTAACCCTTCCCCGAAGCCTGACCCTCACCCGTCCCCTAATCCTAACCCGTACGCTAAAACTAACCCGCGCCCTCACACGCACGCTCCCCCTAAAGCGTTGCCGTACCCTCACCTGGACCCTAAACCGTCCCCGTCCCCTAACCCTAACCCTAGCCCGAACCCTAACCCTAACCCTTCCCCGAAGCCTGACCCTCACCCGTCCCCTAATCCTAACCCGTACGCTAACACTAACCCGCGCCCTCACACGCACGCTCCCCCTAAAGCGTTGCCGTACCCTCACCTGGACCCTAAACCGTCCCCGTCCCCTAACCCTAACCCTAGCCCGAACCCTAACCCTAACCCTTCCCCGAAGCCTGACCCTCACCCGTCCCCTAATCCTAACCCGTACGCTAACACTAACCCGCGCCCTCACACGCACGCTCCCCCTAAAGCGTTGCCGTACCCTCACCTGGACCCTAAACCGTCCCCGTCCCCTAACCCTAACCCTAGCCCGAACCCTAACCCTAACCCTTCCCCGAAGCCTGACCCTCACCCGTCCCCTAATTCTAACCCGTACGCTAACACTAACCCGCGCCCTCACACGCACGCTCCCCCTAAAGCGTTGCCGTACCCTCACCTGGACCCTAAACCGTCCCCGTCCCCTAACCCTAACCCTAGACCGAACCCTAACCCTAACCCTTCCCCGAAGCCTGACCCTCACCCGTCCCCTAATCCTAACCCGTACGCTAACACTAACCCGCGCCCTCACACGCACGCTCCCCCTAAAGCGTTGCCGTACCCTCACCTGGACCCTAAACCGTCCCCGTCCCCTAACCCTAACCCTAGCCCGAACCCTAACCCTAACCCTTCCCCGAAGCCTGACCCTCACCCGTCCCCTAATCCTAACCCGTACGCTAACACTAACCCGCGCCCTCACACGCACGCTCCCCCTAAAGCGTTGCCGTACCCTCACCTGGACCCTAAACCGTCCCCGTTCCCTAACCCTAACCCTAGCCCTAACCCTAACCCTAACACTTCCCCGAAGCCTGAACCTCACCCGTCCCCTAATCCTAACCGGTACGCTAACACTAACCCGCGCCCTCACACGCACGCTCCCCCTAAAGCGTTGCCGTACCCTCACCTGGACCCTAAACTGTCCCCGTCCCCTAACCCTAATCCTAGCCCGAACCCTAACCCTAACCCTTCCCCGAAGCCTGACCCTCACCCGTCCCCTAATCCTAACCCGTACGCTAACACTAACCCGCGCCCTCACACGCACGCTCCCCCTAAAGCGTTGCCGTACCCTCACCTGGACCCTAAACCGTCCTCATCCCCTAACCCTAACCCTAGCCCGAACCCTAACCCTAACCTTTCCCCGAAGCCTGACCCTCAACCGTCCCCTAATCCTAACCCGTACCATAACACTAACCCGCGCCCTCACACACACGCTCCCCCTAAAGCGTTGCCGTACCCTCACCTGGACCCTAAACCGTCCCCGTCCCCTAACCCTAACCCTAGCCCGAACCCTAACCCTTACCCTTCCCCGAAGCCTGACCCTCACCCGTCCCCTAATCCTAACCCGTACGCTAACACTAACCCGCGCCCTCACACGCACGCTCCCCCTAAAGCGTTGCCGTACCCTCACCTGGACCCTAAACCGTCCCCGTCCCCGTCCCCTAACCCTAGCCCGAACCCTAACCCTAACCCTTCCCCGAAGCCTGACCCTCACCCGTCCCCTAATCCTAACCCGTACGCTAACACTAACCCGCGCCCTCACACGCACGCTCCCCCTAAAGCGTTGCCGTACCCTCACCTGGACCCTAAAGCGTCCCCGTCCCCTAACCCTAACCCTAGCCCGAACCCTAACCCTAACCCTTCCCCGAAGCCTGACCCTCACCCGTCCCCTAATCCTAACCCGTACGCTAACACTAACCTGCGCCCTCACACGCACGCTCCCCCTAAAGCGTTGCCGTACCCTCACCTGGACCCTAAACCGTCCCCGTCCCCTAACCCTAACCCTAGCCCGAACCCTAACCCTAACCCTTCCCCGAAGCCTGACCCTCACCCGTCCCCTAATCCTAACCCGTACGCGAAGACTAACCCGCGCCCTCACACGCACGGTCCCCCTAAAGCGTTGCCGTACCCTCACCTGGACCCTAAACCGTCCCCGTCCCCTAACCCTAACCCTAGCCCGAACCCTAACCCTAACCCTTCCCCGAAGCCTGACCCTCACCCGTCCCCTAATCCTAACCCGTACGCTAACACTAACCCGCGCCCTCACACGCACGCTCCCCCTAAAGCGTTGCCGTACCCTCACCTGGACCCTAAACCGTCCCCGTCCCCTAACCCTAACCCTAGCCCGAACCCTAACCCTAACCCTTCCCCGAAGCCTGACCCTCACCCGTCCCCTTATCCTAACCCGTACGCGAAGTCTAACCCGCGCCCTCACACGCACGCTCCCCCTAAAGCGTTGCCGTACCCTCACCTGGACCCTAAACCATCCCCGTCCCCTAACCCTAACCCTAGCCTCAACCCTAACCCTAACCCTTCCCCGAAGCCTGACCCTCACCCGTCCCCTAATCCTAACCCGTACGCGAAGACTAACCCACGCCGTCACACGCACGCTCCCCCTAAAGCGTTGCCGTACCCTCACCTGGACCCTAAACCGTCCCCGTCCCCTAACCCTAACCCTAGCCCGAACCCTAACCCTAACCCTTCCCCGAAGCCTGACCCTCACTCGTCCCCTAATCCTAACCGGTACGCTAACACTAACCCGCGCCCTCACACGCACGCTCCCCCTAAAGCGTTGCCGTACCCTCACCTGGACCCTAAACCGTCCCCGTCCCCTAACCCTAACCCTAGCCCGAACCCTAAGCGTAACCCTTCCCCGAAGCCTGACCCTCACCCGTCCCCTAATCCTAACCCGTACGCTAACACTAACCCGCGCCCTGACACGTACGCTCCCCCAAAAGCGTTGCCGTACCCTCACCTGGACCCTAAACCGTCCCCGTCCCCTAAACCTAACCCTAGCCCGAACCCTAACCCTAACCCTTCCCCGAAGCCTGACCCTCACCCGTCCCCTAATCCTAACCCGTACGCTAACACTAACCCGCGCCCTCACACGCACGCTCCCCCTAAAGCGTTGCCGTACCCTCACCTGGACCCTAAACCGTCACCGTCCCCTAACCCTAACCCTAGCCCGAACCCTAACCCTAACCCTTCCCCGAAGCCTGACCCTCACCCGTCCCCTAATCCTAACCCGTACGCTAACACTAACCCGCGCCCTCACACTCACACTCCCCCTAAAGCGTTGCCGTACCCTCACCTGGACCCTAAACCGTCCCCATCCCCTAACCCTAACCCTAGCCCGAACCCTAACCCTAACCCTTCCCCGAAGCCTGACCCTCACCCGTCCCCTAATCCTAACCCGTACGCTAACACTAACCCGTGTCCTCACACGCACGCTCCCCCTAAAGCGTTGCCGTACCCTCACCTGGACCCTAAACCGTCCCCGTCCCCTAACCCTAACCCTAGCCCGAACCCTAACCCTAACCCTTCCCCGAAGCCTGACCCTCACCCGTCCCCTAATCCTAACCCGTACGCTAACACTAACCCGCGCCCTCACACGCACGCTCCCCCTAAAGCGTTGCCGTACCCTCACCTGGACCCTAAACCGTCCCCGTCCCCTAACCCTAACCCTAGCCCGAACCCTAACCCTAACCCTTCCCCGAAGCCTGACCCTCACCCGTCCCCTAATCCTAACCCGTACGCTAACACTAACCCGCGCCCTCACACGCACGCTCCCCCTAAAGCGTTGCCGTACCCTCACCTGGACCCTAAACCGTCCCCGTCCCCTAACCCTAACCCTAGCCCGAACCCTAAACCTAACCCTTCCCCGAAGCCTGACCCTCACCCGTCCCCTAATCCTAACCCGTACGCTAACACTAACCCGCGCCCTCACACGCACGCTCCCCCTAAAGCGTTGCCGTACCCTCACCTGGACCCTAAACCGTCCCCGTCCCCTAACCCTAACCCTAGCCCGAACCCTAACCCTAACCCTTCCCCGAAGCCTGACCCTCACCCGTCCCCTAATCCTAACCCGTACGCTAACACTAACCCGCGCCCTCACACGCACGCTCCCCCTAAAGCGTTGCCGTACCCTCACCTGGACCCTAAACCGTCCCCGTCCCCTAACCCTAACCCTAGCCCGAACCCTAACCCTAACCCTTCCCCGAAGCCTGACCCTCACCCGTCCCCTAATCCTAACCCGTACGCTAACACTAACCCGCGCCCTCACACGCACGCTCCCCCTAAAGCGTTGCCGTACCCTCACCTGGACCCTAAACCGTCCTCATCCCCTAACCCAAACCCTAGTCCGAACCCTAACCCTAACCCTTCCGCGAAGCCTGACCCTCACCCGTCCCCTAATCCTAACACGTACGCGAACACTAACCCGCGCCCTCACACGCACGCTCCCCCTAAAGCGTTGCCGTACCCTCACCTGGACCCTAAACCGTCCCCGTCCCCGTCCCCTAACCCTAGCCCGAACCCTAACCCTAACCCTTCCCCGAAGCCTGACCCTCACCCGTCCCCTAATCCTAACCCGTACGCTAACACTAACCCACGCCCTCACACGCACGCTCCCCCTAAAGCGTTGCCGTACCCTCACCCGGACCCTAAACCGTCCCCGTCCCCTAACCCTAACCCTAGCCCGAACCCTAACCCTAACCATTCCCGGAATCCTGACCCTCACCCGTCCCCTAATCCTAACCCGTACGCTAACACTAACCGGCGCCCTCACACGCACGCTCCCCCTAAAGCGTTGCCGTACCCTCACCTGGACCCTAAACCGTCCCCGTCCCCTAACCCTAACCCTAGCCCGAACCCTAACCCTAACCCTTCCCCGAAGCCTGACCCTCACCCGTCCCCTAATCCTAACCCGTACGCTAACACTAAACCGCGCCCTCACACGCACGCTCCCCCTAAAGCGTTGCCGTACCCTCACCTGGACCCTAAACCGTCCCCGTCCCCTAACCCTAACCCTAGCCCGAACCCTAACCCTAATCCTTCCCCAAAGCCTGACCCTCACCCGTCCCCTAATCCTAACCCGTACGCTAACACTAACCCGCGCCCTCACACGCACGCTCCCCCTAAAGCGTTGCCGTACCCTCACCTGGACCCTAAACCGTCCCCGTCCCCGTCCCCTAACCCTAGCCCGAACCCTAACCCTAACCCTTCCCCGAAGCCTGACCCTCACCCGTCCCCTAATCCTAACCCGTACGCTAACACTAAACCGCGCCCTCACACGCACGCTCCCCCTAAAGCGTTGCCGTACCCTCACCTGGACCCTAAACCGTCCCCGTCCCCTAACCCTAACCCTAGCCCGAACCCTAACCCTAACCCTTCCCCGAAGCCTGACCCTCACCCGTCCCCTAATCCTAACCGGTACGCTAACACTTACCCGCGCCCTCACACGCACGCTCCCCCTAAAGCGTTGCCGTACCCTCACCTGGACCCTAAACCGTCCCCGTCCCCTAACCCTAACCCTAGCCCGAACCCTAAGCGTAACCCTTCCCCGAAGCCTGACCCTCACCCGTCCCCTAATCCTAACCCGTACGCTAACACTAACCCGCGCCCTGACACGTACGCTCCCCCTAAAGCGTTGCCGTACCCTCACCTGGACCCTAAACCGTCCCCGTCCCCTAACCCTAACCCTAGCCCGAACCCTAACCCTAACCCTTCCCCGAAGCCTGACCCTCACCCGTCCCCTAATCCTAACCCGTACGCTAACACTAACCCGCGCCCTCACACGCACGCTCCCCCTAAAGCGTTGCCGTACCCTCACCTGGACCCTAAACCGTCACCGTCCCCTAACCCTAACCCTAGCCCGAACCCTAACCCTAACCCTTCCCCGAAGCCTGACCCTCACCCGTCCCCTAATCCTAACCCGTACGCTAACACTAACCCGCGCCCTCACACTCACACTACCCCTAAAGCGTTGCCGTACCCTCAGCTGGACCCTAAACCGTCCCCATCCCCTAACCCTAACCCTAGCCCGAACCCTAACCCTAACCCTTCCCCGAAGCCTGACCCTCACCCGTCCCCTAATCCTAACCCGTACGCTAACACTAACCCGTGTCCTCACACGCACGCTCCCCCTAAAGCGTTGCCGTACCCTCACCTGGACCCTAAACCGTCCCCGTCCCCTAACCCTAACCCTAGCCCGAACCCTAACCCTAACCCTTCCCCGAAGCCTGACCCTCACCCGTCCCCTAATCCTAACCCGTACGCTAAAACTAACCCGCGCCCTCACACGCACGCTCCCCCTAAAGCGTTGCCGTACCCTCACCTGGACCCTAAACCGTCCCCGTCCCCTAACCCTAACCCTAGCCCGAACCCTAACCCTAACCCTTCCCCGAAGCCTGACCCTCACCCGTCCCCTAATCCTAACCCGTACGCTAACACTAACCCGCGCCCTCACACGCACGCTCCCCCTAAAGCGTTGCCGTACCCTCACCTGGACCCTAAACCGTCCCCGTCCCCTAACCCTAACCCTAGCCCGAACCCTAAAACTAACGCTTCCCCGAAGCCTGACCCTCACCCGTCCCCTAATCCTAACCCGTACGCTAACACTAACCCGCGCCCTCACACGCACGCTCCCCCTAAAGCGTTGCCGTACCCTCACCTGGACCCTAAACCGTCCCCGTCCCCTAACCCTAACCCTAGCCCGAACCCTAACCCTAACCCTTCCCCGAAGCCTGACCCTCACCCGTCCCCTAATCCTAACCCGTACGCTAACACTAACCCGCGCCCTCACACGCACGCTCCCCCTAAAGCGTTGCCGTACCCTCACCTGGACCCTAAACCGTCCCCGTCCCCTAACCCTAACCCTAGACCGAACCCTAACCCTAACCCTTCCCCGAAGCCTGACCCTGACCCGTCCCCTAATCCTAACCCGTACGCTAACACTAACCCGCGCCCTCACACGCACGCTCCCCCTAAAGCGTTGCCGTACCCTCACCTGGACCCTAAACCGTCCCCGTCCCCTAACCCTAACCCTAGACCGAACCCTAACCCTTACCCTTCCCCGAAGCCTGACCCTCACCCGTCCCCTAATCCTAACCCGTACGCTAACACTAACCCGCGCCCTCACACGCACGCTCCCCCTAAAGCGTTGCCGTACCCTCACCTGGACCCTAAACCGTCCCCGTCCCCTAACCCTAACCCTAGCCCGAACCCTAACCCTAACCCTTCCCCGAATCCTGACCCTCACCGGTCCCCTAATCCTAACCCTTACGCTAACACTAACCCGCGCCCTCACACGCACGCTCCCCGTAAAGCGTTGCCGTACCCTCACCTGGACCCTAAACCGTCCCCGCCCCTAACCCTAACCCTAGCCCGAACCCTAACCCTAACCCTTCCCCGAAGCCTGACCCTCACCCGTCCCCTAATCCTAACCCGTACGCTAACACTAACCCGCGCCCTCACACGCACGCTCCCACGAAAGCGTTGCCGTACCCTCACCTGGACCCTAAACCGTCCCCGTCCCCTAACCCTAACCCTAGCCCGAAACCTAACCCTAACCCTTCCCCGAAGCCTGACCCTCACCCGTCCCCTAATCCTAACCCGTACGCTAACACTAACCCGCGCCCTCACACGCACGCTCCCCCTAAAGCGTTGCCGTACCCTCACCTGGACCCTAAACCGTCCCCGTCCCCGTCCCCTAACCCTAGCCCGAACCCTAACCCTAACCCTTCCCCGAAGCCTGACCCTCACCCGTCCCCTAATCCTAACCCGTACGCCAACACTAACCCGCGCCCTCACACGCACGCTCCCCCTAAAGCGTTGCCGTACCCTTACCTGGACCCTAAACTGTCCCCGTCCCCTAACCCTAACCCTAGCCCGAACCCTAACCCTAACCCTTCCTCGAAGCCTGACCCTCACCCGTCCCCTAATCCTAACCCGTACGCTAACAATAACCCGCGCCCTCACACGCACGCTCCCCCTAAAGCGTTGCCGTACCCTCACCTGGACCCTAAACCGTCCCCGTCCCCTAACCCTAACCCTAGCCCGAACCCTAACCCTAACCCTTCCCCGAAGCCTGACCCTCACCCGTCCCCTAATCCTAACACGTACGCTAACACTAACCCGCGCCCTCACACGCACGCTCCCCCTAAAGCGTTGCCGTACCCTCACCTGGACCCTAAACCGTCCCCGTCCCCTAACCCTAACCCTAGCCCGAACCCTAACCCTAACCATTCCCGGAATCCTGACCCTCACCCGTCCCCTAATCCTAACCCGTACGCTAACACTAACCGGCGCCCTCACACGCACGCTCCCCCTAAAGCGTTGCCGTACCCTCACCTGGACCCTAAACCGTCCCCGTCCCCTAACCCTAACCCTAGCCCGAACCCTAAGCGTAACCCTTCCCCGAAGCCTGACCCTCACCCGTCCCCTAATCCTAACCCGTACGCTAACACTAACCCGCGCCCTGACACGTACGCTCCCCCTAAAGCGTTGCCGTACCCTCACCTGGACCCTAAACCGTCCCCGTCCCCTAACTCTAACCCTAGCCCGAACCCTAACCCTAACCCTTCCCCGAAGCCTGACCCTCACCCGTCCCCTAATCCTAACCCGTACGCTAACACTAACCCGCGCCCTCACACGCACGCTCCCCCTAAAGCGTTGCCGTACCCTCACCTGGACCCTAAACCGTCACCGTCCCCTAACCCTAACCCTAGCCCGAACCCTAACCCTAACCCTTCCCCGAAGCCTGACCCTCACCCGTCCCCTAATCCTAACCCGTACGCTAACACTAACCCGCGCCCTCACACTCACACTCCCCCTAAAGCGTTGCCGTACCCTCAGCTGGACCCTAAACCGTCCCCATCCCCAAACCCTAACCCTAGCCCAAACCCTAACCCTAACCCTTCCCCGAAGCCTGACCCTCACCCGTCCCCTAATCCTAACCCGTACGCTAACACTAACCCGTGTCCTCACACGCACGCTCCCCCTAAAGCGTTGCCGTACCCTCACCTGGACCCTAAACCGTCCCCGTCCCCTAACCCTAACCCTAGCCCGAACCCTAACCCTAACCCTTCCCCGAAGCCTGACACTCACCCGTCCCCTAATCCTAACCCGTACGCTAAAACTAACCCGCGCCCTCACACGCACGCTCCCCCTAAAGGGTTGCCGTACCCTCAACTGGACCCTAAACCGTCCCCATCCCCTAACCCTAACCCTAGCCCGAACCCTAACCCTAACCCTTCCCCGAAGCCTGACCCTCACCCGTCCCCTAATCCTAACCCGTACGCTAACACTAACCCGCGCCCTCACACGCACGCTCCCCCTAAAGCGTTGCCGTACCCTCACCTGGACCCTAAACCGTCCCCGTCCCCTAACCCTAACCCTAGCCCGAACCCTAACCCTAACCCTTCCCCGAAGCCTGACCCTCACCCGTCCCCTAATCCTAACCCGTACGCTAACACTAACCCGCGCCCTCACACGCACGCTCCCCCTAAAGCGTTGCCGTACCCTCACCTGGACCCTAAACCGTCCCCGTCCCCTAACCCTAACCCTAGCCCGAACCCTAACCCTAACCCTTCCCCGAAGCCTGACCCTCACCCGTCCCCTAATCCTAACCCGTACGCTAACACTAACCCGCGCCCTCACACGCACGCTCCCCCTAAAGCGTTGCCGTACCCTCACCTGGACCCTAAACCGTCCCCGTCCCCTAACCCTAACCCTAGACCGAACCCTAACCCTAACCCTTCCCCGAAGCCTGACCCTCACCCGTCCCCTAATCCTAACCCGTACGCTAACACTAACCCGCGCCCTCACACGCACGCTCCCCCTAAAGCGTTGCCGTACCCTCACCTGGACCCTAAACCGTCCCCGTCCCCTAACCCTAACCCTAGCCCGAACCCTAACCCTAACCCTTCCCCGAAGCCTGACCCTCACCCGTCCCCTAATCCTAACCCGTACGCTAACACTAACCCGCGCCCTCACACGCACGCTCCCCCTAAAGCGTTGCCGTACCCTCACCTGGACCCTAAACCGTCCCCGTCCCCTAACCCTAACCCTAGCCCGAACCCTAACCCTAACCCTTCCCCGAAGCCTGAACCTCACCCGTCCCCTAATCCTAACCGGTACGCTAACACTAACCCGCGCCCTCACACGCACGCTCCCCCTAAAGCGTTGTCGTACCCTCAGCTGGACCCTAAACTGTCCCCGTCCCCTAACCCTAACCCTAGCCCGAACCCTAACCCTAACCCTTCCCCGAAGCCTGACCCTCACCCGTCCCCTAATCCTAACCCGTACGCTAACACTAACCCGCGCCCTCACACGCACGCTCCCCCTAAAGCGTTGCCGTACCCTCACCTGGACCCTAAACCGTCCTCATCCCCTAACCCTAACCCTAGCCCGAACCCTAACCCTAACCCTTCCCCGAAGCCTGACCCTCAACCGTCCCCTAATCCTAACCCGTACCATAACACTAACCCGCGCCCTAACACACACGCTGCCCCTAAAGCGTTGCCGTACCCTCACCTGGACCCTAAACCGTCCCCGTCCCCTAACCCTAACCCTAGCCCGAACCCTAACCCTTACCCTTCCCCGAAGCCTGACCCTCACCCGTCCCCTAATCCTAACCCGTACGCTAACACTAACCCGCGCCCTCACACGCACGCTCCCCCTAAAGCGTTGCCGTACCCTCACCTGGACCCTAAACCGGCCCCGTCCCCTAACCCTAACCCTAGCCCGAACCCTAACCCTAACCCTTCCCCGAAGCCTGACCCTCACCCGTCCCCTAATCCTAACCCTTACGCTAACACTAACCCGCGCCCTCACACGCACGCTCCCCCTAAAGCGTTGCCGTACCCTCACCTGGACCCTAAACCGTCCCCGCCCCTAACCCTAACCCTAGCCCGAACCCTAACCCTAACCCTTCCCCGAAGCCTGACCCTCACCCGTCCCCTAATCCTAACCGGTACGCTAACACTAACCCGCGCCCTCACACGCACGCTCCCACGAAAGCGTTGCCGTACCCTCACCTGGACCCTAAACCGTCCCCGTCCCCTAACCCTAACCCTAGCCCGAAACCTAACCCTAACCCTTCCCCGAAGCCTGACCCTCACCCGTCCCCTAATCCTAACCCGTACGCTAACACTAACCCGCGCCCTCACACGCACGCTCCCCCTAAAGCGTTGCCGTACCCTCACCTGGACCCTAAACCGTCCCCGTCCCCTAACCCTAACCCTAGCCCGAACCCTACCCCTAACCCTTCCCCGAGCCTGACCCTCACCCATCCCCTAATCCTAACCCGTACGCTAACACTAACCCGCGCCCTCACACGCACGCTCCCCCTAAAGCGTTGCCGTATCCTCACCTGGACCCTAAACCGTCCCCGTCCCCTAACCCTAACCCTAGCCCGAACCCTAACCCTAACCCTTCCCCGAAGCCTGACCCTCACCCATCCCCTAATCCTAACCCGTACGCTAACACTAACCCGCGCCCTCACAAGCACGCTCCCCCTAAAGCGTTGCCGTACCCTCACCTGGACCCTAAACCGTCCCCGTCCCCTAACCCTAACCCTAGCCCGAACCCTAAACCTAAACCTTCCCCGAAGCCTGACCCTCACCCGTCCCCTAATCCTAACCCGTACGCTAACACTAACCCGCGCCCTCACACGCACGCTCCCCCTAAAGCGTTGCCGTACCCTCACCTGGACCCTAAACCGTCCCCGTCCCCTAACCCTAACCCTAGCCCGAACCCTAACCCTAACCCTTCCCCGAAGCCTGACCCTCACCCGTCCCCTAATCCTAACCCGTACGCTAACACTATCCCGCGCCCTCACACGCACGCTCCCCCTAAAGCGTTGCCGTACCCTCACCTGGACCCTAAACCGTCCCCGTCCCCTAACCCTAACCCTAGCCCGAACCCTAACCCTAACCCTTCCCCGAAGCCTGACCCTCACCCGTCCCCTAATCCTAACCCGTACGCTAACACTAACCCGCGCCCTCACACGCACGCTCCCCCTAAAGCGTTGCCGTACCCTCACCTGGACCCTAAACCGTCCTCATCCCCTAACCCAAACCCTAGTCCGAACCCTAACCCTAACCCTTCCGCGAAGCCTGACCCTCACCCGTCCCCTAATCCTAACACGTACGCGAACACTAACCCGCGCCCTCACACGCACGCTCCCCCTAAAGCGTTGCCGTACCCTCACCTGGACCCTAAACCGTCCCCGTCCCCGTCCCCTAACCCTAGCCCGAACCCTAACCCTAACCCTTCCCCGAAGCCTGACCCTCACCCGTCCCCTAATCCTAACCCGTACGCTAACACTAACCCACGCCCTCACACGCACGCTCCCCCTAAAGCGTTGCCGTACCCTCACCTGGACCCTAAACCGTCCCCGTCCCCTAACCCTAACCCTAGCCCGAACCCTAACCCTAACCATTCCCGGAATCCTGACCCTCACCCGTCCCCTAATCCTAACCCGTACGCTAACACTAACCGGCGCCCTCACACGCACGCTCCCCCTAAAGCGTTGCCGTACCCTCACCTGGACCCTAAACCGTCCCCGTCCCCTAACCCTAACCCTAGCCCGAACCCTAACCCTAACCCTTCCCCGAAGCCTGACCCTCACCCGTCCCCTAATCCTAACCCGTACGCTAACACTAACCCGCGCCCTCACACGCACGCTCCCCCTAAAGCGTTGCCGTACCCTCACCTGGACCCTAAACCGTCCCCGTCCCCTAACCCTAACCCTAGCCCGAACCCTAACCCTAATCCTTCCCCGAAGCCTGACCCTCACCCGTCCCCTAATCCTAACCCGTACGCTAACACTAACCCGCGCCCTCACACGCACGCTCCCCCTAAAGCGTTGCCGTACCCTCACCTGGACCCTAAACCGTCCCCGTCCCCGTCCCCTAACCCTAGCCCGAACCCTAACCCTAACCCTTCCCCGAAGCCTGACCCTCACCCGTCCCCTAATCCTAACCCGTACGCTAACACTAAACCGCGCCCTCACACGCACGCTCCCCCTAAAGCGTTGCCGTACCCTCACCTGGACCCTAAACCGTCCCCGTCCCCTAACCCTAACCCTAGCCCGAACCCTAACCCTAACCCTTCCCCGAAGCCTGACCCTCACCCGTCCCCTAATCCTAACCGGTACGCTAACACTAACCCGCGCCCTCACACGCACGCTCCCCCTAAAGCGTTGCCGTACCCTCACCTGGACCCTAAACCGTCCCCGTCCCCTAACCCTAACCCTAGCCCGAACCCTAAGCGTAACCCTTCCCCGAAGCCTGACCCTCACCCGTCCCCTAATCCTAACCCGTACGCTAACACTAACCCGCGCCCTGACACGTACGCTCCCCCTAAAGCGTTGCCGTACCCTCACCTGGACCCTAAACCGTCCCCGTCCCCTAACCCTAACCCTAGCCCGAACCCTAACCCTAACCCTTCCCCGAAGCCTGACCCTCACCCGTCCCCTAATCCTAACCCGTACGCTAACACTAACCCGCGCCCTCACACGCACGCTCCCCCTAAAGCGTTGCCGTACCCTCACCTGGACCCTAAACCGTCACCGTCCCCTAACCCTAACCCTAGCCCGAACCCTAACCCTAACCCTTCCCCGAAGCCTGACCCTCACCCGTCCCCTAATCCTAACCCGTACGCTAACACTAACCCGCGCCCTCACACGCACGCTCCCCCTAAAGCGTTGCCGTACCCTCACCTGGACCCTAAACCGTCCCCGTCCCCTAACCCTAACCCTAGACCGAACCCTAACCCTTACCCTTCCCCGAAGCCTGACCCTCACCCGTCCCCTAATCCTAACCCGTACGCTAACACTAACCCGCGCCCTCACACGCACGCTCCCCCTAAAGCGTTGCCGTACCCTCACCTGGACCCTAAACCGTCCCCGTCCCCTAACCCTAACCCTAGCCCGAACCCTAACCCTAACCCTTCCCCGAATCCTGACCCTCACCGGTCCCCTAATCCTAACCCTTACGCTAACACTAACCCGCGCCCTCACACGCACGCTCCCCGTAAAGCGTTGCCGTACCCTCACCTGGACCCTAAACCGTCCCCGCCCCTAACCCTAACCCTAGCCCGAACCCTAACCCTAACCCTTCCCCGAAGCCTGACCCTCACCCGTCCCCTAATCCTAACCCGTACGCTAACACTAACCCGCGCCCTCACACGCACGCTCCCACGAAAGCGTTGCCGTACCCTCACCTGGACCCTAAACCGTCCCCGTCCCCGTCCCCTAACCCTAGCCCGAACCCTAACCCTAACCCTTCCCCGAAGCCTGACCCTCACCCGTCCCCTAATCCTAACCCGTACGCTAACACTAAACCGCGCCCTCACACGCACGCTCCCCCTAAAGCGTTGCCGTACCCTCACCTGGACCCTAAACCGTCCCCGTCCCCTAACCCTAACCCTAGCCCGAACCCTAACCCTAACCCTTCCCCGAAGCCTGACCCTCACCCGTCCCCTAATCCTAACCGGTACGCTAACACTAACCCGCGCCCTCACACGCACGCTCCCCCTAAAGCGTTGCCGTACCCTCACCTGGACCCTAAACCGTCCCCGTCCCCTAACCCTAACCCTAGACCGAACCCTAACCCTAACCCTTCCCCGAAGCCTGACCCTGACCCGTCCCCTAATCCTAACCCGTACGCTAACACTAACCCGCGCCCTCACACGCACGCTCCCCCTAAAGCGTTGCCGTACCCTCACCTGGACCCTAAACCGTCCCCGTCCCCTAACCCTAACCCTAGACCGAACCCTAACCCTTACCCTTCCCCGAAGCCTGACCCTCACCCGTCCCCTAATCCTAACCCGTACGCTAACACTAACCCGCGCCCTCACACGCACGCTCCCCCTAAAGCGTTGCCGTACCCTCACCTGGACCCTAAACCGTCCCCGTCCCCTAACCCTAACCCTAGCCCGAACCCTAACCCTAACCCTTCCCCGAATCCTGACCCTCACCGGTCCCCTAATCCTAACCCTTACGCTAACACTAACCCGCGCCCTCACACGCACGCTCCCCGTAAAGCGTTGCCGTACCCTCACCTGGACCCTAAACCGTCCCCGCCCCTAACCCTAACCCTAGCCCGAACCCTAACCCTAACCCTTCCCCGAAGCCTGACCCTCACCCGTCCCCTAATCCTAACCCGTACGCTAACACTAACCCGCGCCCTCACACGCACGCTCCCACGAAAGCGTTGCCGTACCCTCACCTGGACCCTAAACCGTCCCCGTCCCCGTCCCCTAACCCTAGCCCGAACCCTAACCCTAACCCTTCCCCGAAGCCTGACCCTCACCCGTCCCCTAATCCTAACCCGTACGCTAACACTAAACCGCGCCCTCACACGCACGCTCCCCCTAAAGCGTTGCCGTACCCTCACCTGGACCCTAAACCGTCCCCGTCCCCTAACCCTAACCCTAGCCCGAACCCTAACCCTAACCCTTCCCCGAAGCCTGACCCTCACCCGTCCCCTAATCCTAACCGGTACGCTAACACTAACCCGCGCCCTCACACGCACGCTCCCCCTAAAGCGTTGCCGTACCCTCACCTGGACCCTAAACCGTCCCCGTCCCCTAACCCTAACCCTAGCCCGAACCCTAAGCGTAACCCTTCCCCGAAGCCTGACCCTCACCCGTCCCCTAATCCTAACCCGTACGCTAACACTAACCCGCGCCCTGACACGTACGCTCCCCCTAAAGCGTTGCCGTACCCTCACCTGGACCCTAAACCGTCCCCGTCCCCTAACCCTAACCCTAGCCCGAACCCTAACCCTAACCCTTCCCCGAAGCCTGACCCTCACCCGTCCCCTAATCCTAACCCGTACGCTAACACTAACCCGCGCCCTCACACGCACGCTCCCCCTAAAGCGTTGCCGTACCCTCACCTGGACCCTAAACCGTCACCGTCCCCTAACCCTAACCCTAGCCCGAACCCTAACCCTAACCCTTCCCCGAAGCCTGACCCTCACCCGTCCCCTAATCCTAACCCGTACGCTAACACTAACCCGCGCCCTCACACTCACACTACCCCTAAAGCGTTGCCGTACCCTCAGCTGGACCCTAAACCGTCCCCATCCCCTAACCCTAACCCTAGCCCGAACCCTAACCCTAACCCTTCCCCGAAGCCTGACCCTCACCCGTCCCCTAATCCTAACCCGTACGCTAACACTAACCCGTGTCCTCACACGCACGCTCCCCCTAAAGCGTTGCCGTACCCTCACCTGGACCCTAAACCGTCCCCGTCCCCTAACCCTAACCCTAGCCCGAACCCTAACCCTAACCCTTCCCCGAAGCCTGACCCTCACCCGTCCCCTAATCCTAACCCGTACGCTAAAACTAACCCGCGCCCTCACACGCACGCTCCCCCTAAAGCGTTGCCGTACCCTCACCTGGACCCTAAACCGTCCCCGTCCCCTAACCCTAACCCTAGCCCGAACCCTAACCCTAACCCTTCCCCGAAGCCTGACCCTCACCCGTCCCCTAATCCTAACCCGTACGCTAACACTAACCCGCGCCCTCACACGCACGCTCCCCCTAAAGCGTTGCCGTACCCTCACCTGGACCCTAAACCGTCCCCGTCCCCTAACCCTAACCCTAGCCCGAACCCTAACACTAACGCTTCCCCGAAGCCTGACCCTCACCCGTCCCCTAATCCTAACCCGTACGCTAACACTAACCCGCGCCCTCACACGCACGCTCCCCCTAAAGCGTTGCCGTACCCTCACCTGGACCCTAAACCGTCCCCGTCCCCTAACACTAACCCTAGCCCGAACCCTAACCCTAACCCTTCCCCGAAGCCTGACCCTCACCCGTCCCCTAATCCTAACCCGTACGCTAACACTAACCCGCGCCCTCACACGCACGCTCCCCCTAAAGCGTTGCCGTACCCTCACCTGGACCCTAAACCGTCCCCGTCCCCTAACCCTAACCCTAGACCGAACCCTAACCCTAACCCTTCCCCGAAGCCTGACCCTGACCCGTCCCCTAATCCTAACCCGTACGCTAACACTAACCCGCGCCCTCACACGCACGCTCCCCCTAAAGCGTTGCCGTACCCTCACCTGGACCCTAAACCGTCCCCGTCCCCTAACCCTAACCCTAGACCGAACCCTAACCCTTACCCTTCCCCGAAGCCTGACCCTCACCCGTCCCCTAATCCTAACCCGTACGCTAACACTAACCCGCGCCCTCACACGCACGCTCCCCCTAAAGCGTTGCCGTACCCTCACCTGGACCCTAAACCGTCCCCGTCCCCTAACCCTAACCCTAGCCCGAACCCTAACCCTAACCCTTCCCCGAATCCTGACCCTCACCGGTCCCCTAATCCTAACCCTTACGCTAACACTAACCCGCGCCCTCACACGCACGCTCCCCGTAAAGCGTTGCCGTACCCTCACCTGGACCCTAAACCGTCCCCGCCCCTAACCCTAACCCTAGCCCGAACCCTAACCCTAACCCTTCCCCGAAGCCTGACCCTCACCCGTCCCCTAATCCTAACCCGTACGCTAACACTAACCCGCGCCCTCACACGCACGCTCCCACGAAAGCGTTGCCGTACCCTCACCTGGACCCTAAACCGTCCCCGTCCCCTAACCCTAACCCTAGCCCGAACCCTAACCCTAACCCTTCCCCGAAGCCTGACCCTCACCCGTCCCCTAATCCTAACCCGTACGCTAACACTAAACCGCGCCCTCACACGCACGCTCCCCCTAAAGCGTTGCCGTACCCTCACCTGGACCCTAAACCGTCCCCGTCCCCTAACCCTAACCCTAGCCCGAACCCTAACCCTAACCCTTCCCCGAAGCCTGACCCTCACCCGTCCCCTAATCCTAACCGGTACGCTAACACTAACCCGCGCCCTCACACGCACGCTCCCCCTAAAGCGTTGCCGTACCCTCACCTGGACCCTAAACCGTCCCCGTCCCCTAACCCTAACCCTAGACCGAACCCTAACCCTAACCCTTCCCCGAAGCCTGACCCTGACCCGTCCCCTAATCCTAACCCGTACGCTAACACTAACCCGCGCCCTCACACGCACGCTCCCCCTAAAGCGTTGCCGTACCCTCACCTGGACCCTAAACCGTCCCCGTCCCCTAACCCTAACCCTAGACCGAACCCTAACCCTTACCCTTCCCCGAAGCCTGACCCTCACCCGTCCCCTAATCCTAACCCGTACGCTAACACTAACCCGCGCCCTCACACGCACGCTCCCCCTAAAGCGTTGCCGTACCCTCACCTGGACCCTAAACCGTCCCCGTCCCCTAACCCTAACCCTAGCCCGAACCCTAACCCTAACCCTTCCCCGAAGCCTGACCCTCACCCGTCCCCTAATCCTAACCCGTACGCTAACACTAACCCGCGCCCTCACACGCACGCTCCCCCTAAAGCGTTGCCGTACCCTCACCTGGACCCTAAACCGTCCCCGTCCCCTAACCCTAACCCTAGCCCGAACCCTAACCCTAACCCTTCCCCGAAGCCTGACCCTCACCCGTCCCCTAATCCTAACCCGTACGCTAACACTAACCCGCGCCCTCACACGCACGCTCCCCCTAAAGCGTTGCCGTACCCTCACCTGGACCCTAAACCGTCCCCGTCCCCTAACCCTAACCCTAGACCGAACCCTAACCCTAACCCTTCCCCGAAGCCTGACCCTCACCCGTCCCCTAATCCTAACCCGTACGCTAACACTAACCCGCGCCCTCACACGCACGCTCCCCCTAAAGCGTTGCCGTACCCTCACCTGGACCCTAAACCGTCCCCGTCCCCTAACCCTAACCCTAGCCCGAACCCTAACCCTAACCCTTCCCCGAAGCCTGACCCTCACCCGTCCCCTAATCCTAACCCGTACGCTAACACTAACCCGCGCCCTCACACGCACGCTCCCCCTAAAGCGTTGCCGTACCCTCACCTGGACCCTAAACCGTCCCCGTCCCCTAACCCTAACCCTAGCCCGAACCCTAACCCTAACCCTTCCCCGAAGCCTGAACCTCACCCGTCCCCTAATCCTAACCGGTACGCTAACACTAACCCGCGCCCTCACACGCACGCTCCCCCTAAAGCGTTGTCGTACCCTCAGCTGGACCCTAAACTGTCCCCGTCCCCTAACCCTAACCCTAGCCCGAACCCTAACCCTAACCCTTCCCCGAAGCCTGACCCTCACCCGTCCCCTAATCCTAACCCGTACGCTAACACTAACCCGCGCCCTCACACACACGCTCCCCCTAAAGCGTTGCCGTACCCTCACCTGGACCCTAAACCGTCCTCATCCCCTAACCCTAACCCTAGCCCGAACCCTAACCCTAACCCTTCCCCGAAGCCTGACCCTCAACCGTCCCCTAATCCTAACCCGTACCATAACACTAACCCGCGCCCTAACACACACGCTGCCCCTAAAGCGTTGCCGTACCCTCACCTGGACCCTAAACCGTCCCCGTCCCCTAACCCTAACCCTAGCCCGAACCCTAACCCTTACCCTTCCCCGAAGCCTGACCCTCACCCGTCCCCTAATCCTAACCCGTACGCTAACACTAACCCGCGCCCTCACACGCACGCTCCCCCTAAAGCGTTGCCGTACCCTCACCTGGACCCTAAACCGGCCCCGTCCCCTAACCCTAACCCTAGCCCGAACCCTAACCCTAACCCTTCCCCGAAGCCTGACCCTCACCCGTCCCCTAATCCTAACCCTTACGCTAACACTAACCCGCGCCCTCACACGCACGCTCCCCCTAAAGCGTTGCCGTACCCTCACCTGGACCCTAAACCGTCCCCGCCCCTAACCCTAACCCTAGCCCGAACCCTAACCCTAACCCTTCCCCGAAGCCTGACCCTCACCCGTCCCCTAATCCTAACCGGTACGCTAACACTAACCCGCGCCCTCACACGCACGCTCCCACGAAAGCGTTGCCGTACCCTCACCTGGACCCTAAAGCGTCCCCGTCCCCTAACCCTAACCCTAGCCCGAAACCTAACCCTAACCCTTCCCCGAAGCCTGACCCTCACCCGTCCCCTAATCCTAACCCGTACGCTAACACTAACCCGCGCCCTCACACGCACGCTCCCCCTAAAGCGTTGCCGTACCCTCACCTGGACCCTAAACCGTCCCCGTCCCCTAACCCTAACCCTAGCCCGAACCCTACCCCTAACCCTTCCCCGAGCCTGACCCTCACCCATCCCCTAATCCTAACCCGTACGCTAACACTAACCCGCGCCCTCACACGCACGCTCCCCCTAAAGCGTTGCCGTATCCTCACCTGGACCCTAAACCGTCCCCGTCCCCTAACCCTAACCCTAGCCCGAACCCTAACCCTAACCCTTCCCCGAAGCCTGACCCTCACCCATCCCCTAATCCTAACCCGTACGCTAACACTAACCCGCGCCCTCACAAGCACGCTCCCCCTAAAGCGTTGCCGTACCCTCACCTGGACCCTAAACCGTCCCCGTCCCCTAACCCTAACCCTAGCCCGAACCCTAAACCTAAACCTTCCCCGAAGCCTGACCCTCACCCGTCCCCTAATCCTAACCCGTACGCTAACACTAACCCGCGCCCTCACACGCACGCTCCCCCTAAAGCGTTGCCGTACCCTCACCTGGACCCTAAACCGTCCCCGTCCCCTAACCCTAATCCTAGCCCGAACCCTAACCCTAACCCTTACCCGAAGCCTGACCCTCACCCGTCCCCTAATCCTAACCCGTACGGTAACACTAACCCGCCCCTTCACACGCACGCTCCACCAAAAGCGTTGCCGTACCCTAACCTGGACCCTAAACCGTCCCCGTCCCCTAACCCTAACCCTAGCCCGAACCCTAACCCTAACACTTACCCGAAGCCTGACACTCACCCGTCCCCTAATCCTAACCCGTACGCTAACACTAACCCGCGCCCTCAAACGCACGCTCCCCCTAAAGCGTTGCCGTACCCTCACCTGTACCCTAAACCGTCCCCGTCCCCTAACCCTAATCCTAGCCCGAACCCTAACCCTAACCCTTCCCCGAAGCCTGACCCTCACCCGTCCCCTAATCCTAACACGTATGCTAACACTAACCCGCGCCCTCACACGCACGCTCCACCAAAAGCGTTGCCGTACCCTAACCTGGACCCTAAACCGTCCCCGTCCCCTAACCCTAACCCTAGCCCGAACCCTAACCCTAACCCTTCCCCGAAGCCTGACCCTCACCCGTCCCCTAATCCTAACCCGTACGCTAACACTAACCCGCGCCCTCACACGCACGCTCCCCCTAAAGCGTTGCCGTACACTCACCGGGACCCTAAACCGTCCCCATCCCCTAACCCTAACCCTAGCCCGAACCCTAACCCTAACCCTTCCCCGAAGCCTGACCCTCACCCGTCCCCTAATCCTAACCCGTACGCTAACACTAACCCGCGCCCTCACACGCACGCTCCCCCTAAAGCTTTGCGTACCCTCACCTGGACCCTAAACCGTCCCCGTCCCCTAACCCTAACCCTAGCCCGAACCCTAACCCTAACCCTTCCCCGAAGCCTGACCCTCACCCGTCCCCTAATCCTAACCCGTTCGCTAACACTAACCCGCGCCCTCACACGCACGCTCCCCCTAAAGCGTTGCCGTACCCTCACCTGGACCCTAAACCGTCCCCGTCCCCTAACCCTAACCCTAGCCCGAACCCTAACCCTAACCCTTCCCCGAAGCCTGACCCTCACCCGTCCCCTAATCCTAACCCGTACGCTAACACTAACCCACGCCCTCACACGCACGCTCCCCCTAAAACGTTGCCGTACCCTCACCTGAACCCTAAACCGTCCCCGTCCCCTAACCCTAACCCTAGCCCGAACCCTAACCCTAACCCTTCCCCGAAGCCTGACCCTCACCCGTCCCCTAATCCTAACCCGTACGCTAACACTAACCCGCGCCCTCACACGCACGCTCCCCCTAAAGCGTTGCCGTACCCTCACCTGAACCCTAAACCGTCCCCGTCCCCTAACCCTAACCCTAGCCCGAACCCTAACCCTAACCCTTCCCCGAAGCCTGACCCTCACCCGTCCCCTAATCCTAACCCGTACGCTAACACTAACCCGCGCCCTCACACGCACGCTCCCCCTAAAGCGTTGCCGTACCCTCACCTGGACCCTAAACCGTCCCCGTCCCCTAACCCTAACCCTAGACCGAACCCTAACCCTAACCCTTCCCCGAAGCCTGACCCTCACCCGTCCCCTAATCCTAACTGGTACGCTCACACTAACCCGCGCCCTCACACGCACGCTCCCCCTAAAGCGTTGCCGTACCCTCACCTGGACCCTAAACCGTCCCCGTCCCCTAACCCTAACCCTAGCCCGAACCCTAACCCTAACCCTTCCCCGAAGCCTGACCCTCACCCGTCCCCTAATCCTAAACCGTACGCTAACACTAACCCACGCCCTAACACGCACGCTCCCCCTAAAGCGTTGCCGTACCCTCACCTGGACCCTAAACCGTCCCCGTCCCCTAACCCTAACCCTAGCCCGAACCCTAACCCTAACCCTTCCCCGAAGCCTGACCCTCACCCGTCCCCTAATCCTAACACGTAGGTGAAGACTAACCCACGCCCTCACACGCACGCTCCCTCTAAAGCGTTGCCGTACCCTCACCTGGACCCTAAACCGTCCCCGTCCCCTAACCCTAACCCTAGCCCGAACCCTAACCCTAACCCTTCCCCGAAGCCTGACACTCACCCGTCCCCTAATCCTAACCCTTACGCTAACACTAACCCGCGCCCTCACACGCACGCTCCCCCTAAAGCGTTGCCGTACCCTCACCTGGACCCTAAACCGTCCCCGTCCCCTAACCCTAACCCTAGCCCGAACCCTAACCCTAACCCTTCCCCGAAGCCTGACCCTCACCCGTCCCCTAATCCTAACCCGTACGCTAACACTAACCCGCGCCCTCACACGCACGCTCCCCCTAAAGCGTTGCCGTACCCTCACCTGGACCCTAAACCGTCCCCGTCCCCTAACCCTAACCCTAGCCCGAACCCTAACCCTAACCCTTCCCCGAAGCCTGACCCTCACCCGTCCCCTAATCCTAACCCGTACGCTAACACTAACCCGCGCCCTCACACGCACGCTCCCCCTAAAGCGTTGCCGTACCCTCACCTGGACCCTAAACCGTCCCCGTCCCCTAACCCTAACCCTAGACCGAACCCTAACCCTAACCCTTCCCCGAAGCCTGACCCTCACCCGTCCCCTAATCCTAACCCGTACGCTAACACTAACCCGCGCCCTCACACGCACGCTCCCCCTAAAGCGTTGCCGTACCCTCACCTGGACCCTAAACCGTCCCCGTCCCCTAACCCTAACCCTAGCCCGAAACCTAACCCTAACCCTTCCCCGAAGCCTGACCCTCACCCGTCCCCTAATCCTAACCCGTACGCTAACACTAACCCGCGCCCTCACACGCACGCTCCCCCTAAAGCGTTGCCGTACCCTCACCTGGACCCTAAACCGTCCCCGTCCCCTAACCCTAACCCTAGCCCGAACCCTAACCCTAACACTTCCCCGAAGCCTGAACCTCACCCGTCCCCTAATCCTAACCCGTACGCTAACAATACCCCGCGCCCTCACACGCACGCTCCCCCTAAAGCGTTGCCGTACCCTCACCTGGACCCTAAACTGTCCCCGTCCCCTAACCCTAACCCTAGCCCGAACCCTAACCCTAACCCTTCCCCGAAGCCTGACCCTCACCCGTCCCCTAATCCTAACCCGTACGCTAACACTAACCCGCGCCCTCACACGCACGCTCCCCCTAAAGCGTTGCCGTACCCTCACCTGGACCCTAAACCGTCCTCATCCCCTAACCCTAACCCTAGCCCGAACCCTAACCCTAACACTTCCCCGAAGCCTGACCCTCAACCGTCCCCTAATCCTAACCCGTAACATAACACTAACCCGCGCCCTCACACGCACGCTCCCCCTAAAGCGTTGCCGTACCCTCACCTGGACCCTAAACCGTCCCCGTCCCCTAACCCTAACCCTAGCCCGAACCCTAACCCTAACCCTTACCCGAAGCCTGACCCTCACCCGTCCCCTAATCCTAACCCGTACGCTAACACTAACCCGCCCCTTCACACGCACGCTCCACCAAAAGCGTTGCCGTACCCTAACCTGGACCCTAAACCGTCCCCGTCCCCTAACCCTAACCCTAGCCCGAACCCTAACCCTAACACTTACCCGAAGCCTGACACTCACCCGTCCCCTAATCCTAACCCGTACGCTAACACTAACCCGCGCCCTCAAACGCACGCTCCCCCTAAAGCGTTGCCGTACCCTCACCTGTACCCTAAACCGTCCCCGTCCCCTAACCCTAATCCTAGCCCGAACCCTAACCCTAACCCTTCCCCGAAGCCTGACCCTCACCCGTCCCCTAATCCTAACACGTATGCTAACACTAACCCGCGCCCTCACACGCACGCTCCACCAAAAGCGTTGCCGTACCCTAACCTGGACCCTAAACCGTCCCCGTCCCCTAACCCTAACCCTAGCCCGAACCCTAACCCTAACCCTTCCCCGAAGCCTGACCCTCACCCGTCCCCTAATCCTAACCCGTACGCTAACACTAACCCGCGCCCTCACACGCACGCTCCCCCTAAAGCGTTGCCGTACACTCACCGGGACCCTAAACCGTCCCCATCCCCTAACCCTAACCCTAGCCCGAACCCTAACCCTAACCCTTCCCCGAAGCCTGACCCTCACCCGTCCCCTAATCCTAACCCGTACGCTAACACTAACCCGCGCCCTCACACGCACGCTCCCCCTAAAGCTTTGCCATACCCTCACCTGGACCCTAAACCGTCCTCATCCCCTAACCCTAACCCTAGCCCGAACCCTAACCCTAACCCTTCCCCGAAGCCTGACCCTCACCCTTCCCCTAATCCTACCCCGTACGCTAACACTAACCCGCGCCCTCACACGCACGCTCCCCCTAAAGCGTTGCCGTACCCTCACCTGGACCCTAAACCGTCCCCGTCCCCTAACCCTACCCCTAGCCCGAACCCTAACCCTAACCCTTCCCCGAAGCCTGACCCTCAACCGTCCCCTAATCCTAACCCGTACGCTAACACTAATCCGCGCCCCCACAAGCACGCTCCCCCTAAAGCGTTGCCGTACCCTCACCTGGACCCTAAACCGTCCCCGTCCCCTAACCCTAACCCTAGCCCGAACCCTAACCCTAACCCTTCCCCGAAGCCTGACCCTCACCCGTCCCCTAATCCTAACCCGTACGCTAACACTAACCCGCGCCCTCACACGCACGCTCCCCCTAAAGCTTTGCGTACCCTCACCTGGACCCTAAACCGTCCCCGTCCCCTAACCCTAACCCTAGCCCGAACCCTAACCCTAACCCTTCCCCGAAGCCTGACCCTCACTCGTCCCCTAATCCTAACCCGTTCGCTAACACTAACCCGCGCCCTCACACGCACGCTCCCCCTAAAGCGTTGCCGTACCCTCACCTGGACCCTAAACCGTCCCCGTCCCCTAACCCTAACCCTAGCCCGAACCCTAACCCTAACCCTTCCCCGAAGCCTGACCCTCACCCGTCCCCTAATCCTAACCCGTACGCTAACACTAACCCACGCCCTCACACGCACGCTCCCCCTAAAACGTTGCCGTACCCTCACCTGAACCCTAAACCGTCCCCGTCCCCTAACCCTAACCCTAGCCCGAACCCTAACCCTAACCCTTCCCCGAAGCCTGACCCTCACCCGTCCCCTAATCCTAACCCGTACGCTAACACTAACCCGCGCCCTCACACGCACGCTCCCCCTAAAGCGTTGCCGTACCCTCACCTGAACCCTAAACCGTCCCCGTCCCCTAACCCTAACCCTAGCCCGAACCCTAACCCTAACCCTTCCCCGAAGCCTGACCCTCACCCGTCCCCTAATCCTAACCCGTACGCTAACACTAACCCGCGCCCTCACACGCACGCTCCCCCTAAAGCGTTGCCGTACCCTCACCTGGACCCTAAACCGTCCCCGTCCCCTAACCCTAACCCTAGACCGAACCCTAACCCTAACCCTTCCCCGAAGCCTGACCCTCACCCGTCCCCTAATCCTAACTGGTACGCTCACACTAACCCGCGCCCTCACACGCACGCTCCCCCTAAAGCGTTGCCGTACCCTCACCTGGACCCTAAACCGTCCCCGTCCCCTAACCCTAACCCTAGCCCGAACCCTAACCCTAACCCTTCCCCGAAGCCTGACCCTCACCCGTCCCCTAATCCTAAACCGTACGCTAACACTAACCCACGCCCTAACACGCACGCTCCCCCTAAAGCGTTGCCGTACCCTCACCTGGACCCTAAACCGTCCCCGTCCCCTAACCCTAACCCTAGCCCGAACCCTAACCCTAACCCTTCCCCGAAGCCTGACCCTCACCCGTCCCCTAATCCTAACACGTAGGTGAAGACTAAACCACGCCCTCACACGCACGCTCCCTCTAAAGCGTTGCCGTACCCTCACCTGGACCCTAAACCGTCCCCGTCCCCTAACCCTAACCCTAGCCCGAACCCTAACCCTAACCCTTCCCCGAAGCCTGACACTCACCCGTCCCCTAATCCTAACCCGTACGCGAAGACTAACCCGCGCCCTCACACGCACGCTCCCCCTAAAGCGTTGCCGTACCCTCACCTGGACCCTAAACCGTCCCCGTCCCCTAACCCTAACCCTAGCCCGAACCCTAACCCTAACCCTTCCCCGAAGCCTGACCCTCACCCGTCCCCTAATCCTAACCCTTACGCTAACACTAACCCGCGCCCTCACACGCACGCTCCCCCTAAAGCGTTGCCGTACCCTCACCTGGACCCTAAACCGTCCCCGTCCCCTAACCCTAACCCTAGCCCGAACCCTAACCCTAACCCTTCCCCGAAGCCTGACCCTCACCCGTCCCCTAATCCTAACCCGTACGCTAACACTAACCCGCGCCCTCACACGCACGCTCCCCCTAAAGCGTTGCCGTACCCTCACCTGGACCCTAAACCGTCCCCGTCCCCTAACCCTAACCCTAGCCCGAACCCTAACCCTAACCCTTCCCCGAAGCCTGACCCTCACCCGTCCCCTAATCCTAACCCGTACGCTAACACTAACCCGCGCCCTCACACGCACGCTCCCCCTAAAGCGTTGCCGTACCCTCACCTGGACCCTAAACCGTCCCCGTCCCCTAACCCTAACCCTAGACCGAACCCTAACCCTAACCCTTCCCCGAAGCCTGACCCTCACCCGTCCCCTAATCCTAACCCGTACGCTAACACTAACCCGCGCCCTCACACGCACGCTCCCCCTAAAGCGTTGCCATACCCTCACCTGGACCCTAAACCGTCCCCGTCCCCTAACCCTAACCCTAGCCCGAAACCTAACCCTAACCCTTCCCCGAAGCCTGACCCTCACCCATCCCCTAATCCTAACCCGTACGCTAACACTAACCCGCGCCCTCACACGCACGCTCCCCCTAAAGCGTTGCCGTACCCTCACCTGGACCCTAAACCGTCCCCGTCCCCTAACCCTAACCCTAGCCCGAACCCTAACCCTAACCCTTCCCCGAAGCCTGAACCTCACCCGTCCCCTAATCCTAACCCGTACGCTAACAATACCCCGCGCCCTCACACGCACGCTCCCCCTAAAGCGTTGCCGTACCCTCACCTGGACCCTAAACTGTCCCCGTCCCCTAACCCTAACCCTAGCCCGAACCCTAACCCTAACCCTTCCCCGAAGCCTGACCCTCACCCGTCCCCTAATCCTAACCCGTACGCTAACACTAACCCGCGCCCTCACACGCACGCTCCCCCTAAAGCGTTGCCGTACCCTCACCTGGACCCTAAACCGTCCTCATCCCCTAACCCTAACCCTAGCCCGAACCCTAACCCTAACCCTTCCCCGAAGCCTGACCCTCAACCGTCCCCTAATCCTAACCCGTAACATAACACTAACCCGCGCCCTCACACGCACGCTCCCCCTAAAGCGTTGCCGTACCCTCACCTGGACCCTAAACCGTCCCCGTCCCCTAACCCTAACCCTAGCCCGAACCCTAACCCTTACCCTTCCCCGAAGCCTGACCCTCACCCGTCCCCTAATCCTAACCCGTACGCTAACACTAACCCGCGCCCTCACACGCACGCTCCCCCTAAAGCGTTGCCGTACCCTCACCTGGACCCTAAACCGTCCCCGTCCCCTAACCCTAACCCTAGCCCGAACCCTAACCCTAACCCTTCCCCGAAGCCTGACCCTCACCCGTCCCCTAATCCTAACCCTTACGCTAACACTAACCCGCGCCCTCACACGCACGCTCCCCCTAAAGCGTTGCCGTACCCTCACCTGGACCCTAAACCGTCCCCGCCCCTAACCCTAACCCTAGCCCGAACCCTAACCCTAACCCTTCCCCGAAGCCTGACCCTCACCAGTCCCCTAATCCTAACCGGTACGCTAACACTAACCCGCGCCCTCACACGCACGCTCCCACGAAAGCGTTGCCGTACCCTCACCTGGACCCTAAACCGTCCCCGTCCCCTAACCCTAACCCTAGCCCGAAACCTAACCCTAACCCTTCCCCGAAGCCTGACCCTCACCCGTCCCCTAATCCTAACCCGTACGCTAACACTAACCCGCGCCCTCACACGCACACTCCCCCTAAAGCGTTGCCGTACCCTCACCTGGACCCTAAACCGTCCCCGTCTCCTAACCCTAACCCTAGCCCGAACCCTAACCCTAACCCTTCCCCGAAGCCTGACCCTCACCCATCCCCTAATCCTAACCCGTACGCTAACACTAACCCGCGCCCTCACACGCACGCTCCCCCTAAAGCGTTGCCGTACCCTCACCTGGACCCTAAACCGTCCCCGTCCCCTAACTCTAACCCTAGCCCGAACCCTAACCCTAAACCTTCCCCGAAGCCTGACCCTCACCCGTCCCCTAATCCTAACCCGTACGCTAACACTAACCCGCGCCCTCACACGCACGCTCCCCCTAAAGCGTTGCCGTACCCTCACCTGGACCCTAAACCGTCCCCGTCCCCTAACCCTAACCCTAGCCCGAACCCTAACCCTAACCCTTACCCGAAGCCTGACCCTCACCCGTCCCCTAATCCTAACCTGTACGCTAACACTAACCCGCCCCCTCACACGCACGCTCCACCCAAAGCGTTGCCGTACCCTAACCTGGACCCTAAACCGTCCCCGTCCCCTAACCCTAACCCTAGCCCGAACCCTAACCCTAACACTTACCCGAAGCCTGACACTCACCCGTCCCCTAATCCTAACCCGTACGCTAACACTAACCCGCGCCCTCACACGCACGCTCCCCCTAAAGCGTTGCCGTACCCTCACCTGGACCCTAAACCGTCCCCGTCCCCTAACCCTAACCCTAGCCCGAACCCTAACCCTAACCCTTCCCCGAAGCCTGACCCTCACCCGTCCCCTAATCCTAACCCGTACGCTAACACTAACCCGCGCCCTCACACGCACGCTCCCCCTAAAGCGTTGCCGTACCCTCACCTGAACCCTAAACCGTCCCCGTCCCCTAACCCTAACCCTAGCCCGAACCCTAACCCTAACCCTTCCCCGAAGCCTGACCCTCACCCGTCCCCTAATCCTAACCCGTACGCTAACACTAACCCGCGCCCTCACACGCACGCTCCCCCTAAAGCGTTGCCGTACACTCACCGGGACCCTAAACCGTCCCCATCCCCTAACCCTAACCCTAGCCCGAACCCTAACCCTAACCCTTCCCCGAAGCCTGACCCTCACCCGTCCCCTAATCCTAACCCGTACGCTAACACTAACCCGCGCCCTCACACGCACGCTCCCCCTAAAGCGTTGCCATACCCTCACCTGGACCCTAAACCGTCCTCATCCCCTAACCCTAACCCTAGCCCGAACCCTAACCCTAACCCTTCCCCGAAGCCTGACCCTCAACCGTCCCCTAATCCTAACCCGTACGCTAACACTAACCCGCGCCCTCACACGCACGCTCCCCCTAAAGCGTTGCCGTACCCTCACCTGGACCCTAAACCGTCCCCGTCCCCTAACCCTACCCCTAGCCCGAACCCTAACCCTAACCCTTCCCCGAAGCCTGACCCTCACCCGTCCCCTAATCCTAACCCGTACGCTAACACTAACCCGCGCCCTCACACGCACGCTCCCCCTAAAGCGTTGCCGTACCCTCACCTGGACCCTAAACCGTCCCCGTCCCCTAACCCTAACCCTAGCCCGAACCCTAACCCTAACCCTTCCCCGAAGCCTGACCCTCACCCGTCCCCTAATCCTAACTGGTACGCTCACACTAACCCGCGTCCTCACACGCAGGCTCCCCCTAAAGCGTTGCCGTCCCCTCACCTGGACCCTAAACCGTCCCCGTCCCCTAACCCTAACCCTAGCCCGAACCCTAACCCTAACCCTTCCCCGAAGCCTGACCCTCACCCGTCCCCTAATCCTAAACCGTACGCTAACACTAACCCACGCCCTCACACGCACGCTCCCCCTATAGCGTTGCCGTACCCTCACCTGGACCCTAAACCGTCCCCGTCCCCTAACCCTAACCCTAGCCCGAACCCTAACCCTAACCCTTCCCCGAAGCCTGACCCTCACCCGTCCCCTAATCCTAACCCGTACGCTAACACTAACCCGCGCCCTCACACGCACGCTCCCCCTAAAGCGTTGCCGTACCCTCACCTGGACCCTAAACCGTCCCCGTCCCCTAACCCTAACCCTAGCCCGAACCCTAACCCTAACCCTTCCCCGAAGCCTGACCCTCACCCGTCCCCTAATCCTAACCCGTACGCTAACACTAACCCGCGCCCTCACACGCACGCTCCCCCTAAAGCGTTGCCGTACCCTCACCTGGACCCTAAACCGTCCCCGTCCCCTAACCCTAACCCTAGCCCGAACCCTAACCCTAACCCTTCCCCGAAGCCTGACCCTCACCCGTCCCCTAATCCTAACCCATACGATAACACTAACCCGCACCCTCATCGCACGCTCCCCCTAAAGCGTTGCCATACCCTCACCTGGACCCTAAACCGTCCCCGTCCCCTAACCCTAACCCTAGCCCAAACCCTAACCCTAACCCTTCCCCGAAGCCTGACCCTCACCCGTCCCCTAATCCTAACCCGTACGCTAACACTAACCCGCGCCCTCACACGCACGCTCCCCCTAAAGCGTTGCCGTACCCTCACCTGGACCCTAAACCGTCCCCGTCCCCTAACCCTAACCCTAGCCCGAACCCTAACCCTAACCCTTCCCCGAAGCCTGACCCTCACCTGTCCCCTAATCCTAACCCGTACGCTAACACTAACCCGCGCCCTCACACGCACGCTGCCCCTAAAGCGTTGCCATACCCTCACCTGGACCCTAAACCGCCCCCGTCCCCTAACCCTAACCCTAGCCCGAACCCTAACCCTAACCCTTCCCCGAAGCCTGACCCTCACCCGTCCCCTAATCCTAATCCGTACGCTAACACTAACCCGCGCCCTCACACGCACGCTCCCCCTAAAGCGTTGCCGTACCCTCACCTGGACCCTAAACCGTCCCCGTCCCCTAACCCTAACCCTAGCCCGAACCCTAACCCTAACCCTTCCCCGAAGCCTGACCCTCACCCGTCCCCTAATCCTAACACGTAGGTGAAGACTAACCCACGCCCTCACACGCACGCTCCCTCTAAAGTGTTGCCGTACCCTCACCTGGACCCTAAACCGTCCCCGTCCCCTAACCCTAACCCTAGCCCGAACCCTAACCCTAACCCTTCCCCGAAGCCTGACACTCACCCGTCCCCTAATCCTAACCCGTACGCGAAGACTAACCCGCGCCCTCACACGCACGCTCCCCCTAAAGCGTTGCCGTACCCTCACCTGGACCCTAAACCGTCCCCGTCCCCTAACCCTAACCCTAGCCCGAACCCTAACCCTAACCCTTCCCCGAAGCCTGACCCTCACCCGTCCCGTAATCCTAACCCGTACGCTAACACTAACCCGCGCCCTCACACGCACGCTCCCCCTAAAGCGTTGCCGTACCCTCACCTGGACCCTAAACCGTCCCCGTCCCCTAACCCTAACCCTAGCCCGAACCCTAACCCTAACCCTTCCCCGAAGCCTGACCCTCACCCGTCCCCTAATCCTAACCCGTACGCTAACACTAACCCGCGCCCTCACACGCACGCTCCCCCTAAAGCGTTGCCGTACCCTCACCTGGACCCTAAACCGTCCCCGTCCCCTAACCCTAACCCTAGCCCGAACCCTAACCCTAACCCTTCCCCGAAGCCTGACACTCACCCGTCCCCTAATCCTAACCCGTACGCTAACACTAACCCGCGCCCTCACACGCACGCTCCCCCTAAAGCGTTGCCGTACACTCACCGGGACCCTAAACCGTCCCCGTCCCCTAACCCTAACCCTAGCCCGAACCCTAACCCTAACCCTTCCCCGAAGACTGACCCTCACCCGTCCCCTAATCCTAACCCGTACGCTAACACTAACCCGCGCCCTCACACGAACGCTCCCCCTAAAGCGTTGCCATACCCTCACCTGGACCCTAAACCGTCCTCATCCCCTAACCCTAACCCTAGCCCGAACCCTAACCCTAACCCTTCCCCGAAGCCTGACCCTCAACCGTCCCCTAATCCTAACCCGTACGCTAACACTAACCCGCGCCCTCACACGCACGCTCCCCCTAAAGCGTTGCCGTACCCTCACCTGGACCCTAAACCGTCCCCGTCCCCTAACCCTAACCCTAGCCCGAACCCTAACCCTAACCCTTCCCCGAAGCCTGACCCTCAACCGTCCCCTAATCCTAACCCGTACGCTAACACTAACCCGCACCCTCACACGCACGCTCCCCCTAAAGCGTTGCCGTACCCTCACCTGGACCCTAAACCGTCCCCGTCCCCGTCCCCTAACCCTAGCCCGAACCCTAACCCTAACCCTTCCCCGAAGCCTGACCCTCACCCGTCCCCAAATCCTAACCCGTACGCTAACACTAACCCGCGCCCTCACACGCACGCTCCCCCTAAAGCTTTGCGTACCCTCACCTGGACCCTAAACCGTCCCCGTCCTCTAACCCTAACCCTAGCCCGAACCCTAACCCTAACCCGTCCCCTAATCCTAACCCGTACGCTAACACTAACCCGCGCCCTCACACGCACGCTGCCCCTAAAGCGTTGCCGTACCCTCACCTGGACCCTAAACCGTCCCCGTCCCCTAAACCTAACCCTAGCTCGAACCCTAACCCTAACGCTTCCCCGAAGCCTGACCCTCACCCGTCCCCTAATCCTAACTGGTACGCTCACACTAACCCGCGCCCTCACACGCACGCTCCCCCTAAAGCGTTGCCGTACCCTCACCTGGACCCTAAACCGTCCCCGTCCCCTAACCCTAACCCTAGCCCGAACCCTAACCCTAACCCTTCCCCGAAGCCTGACCCTCACCCGTCCCCTAATCCTAAACCGTACGCTAACACTAACCCACGTCCTCACACGCACGCTCCCCCTAAAGCGTTGCCGTACCCTCACCTGGACCCTAAACCGTCCCCGTCCCCTAACCCTAACCCTAGCCCGAACCCTAACCCTAACCCTTCCCCGAAGCCTGACCCTCACCCGTCCCCTAATCCTAACCCGTACGCTAACACTAACCCGCACCCTCACACGCACGCTGCCCCTAAAGCGTTGCCGTACCCTCACCTGGACCCTAAACCGTCCCCGTCCCCTAACCCTAACCCTAGCCCGAACCCTAACCCTAACCCTTCCCCGAAGCCTGACCCTCACCCGTCCCCTAATCCTAACCCGTACGCTAACACTAACCCGCGCCCTCACACGCACGCTCCCCCTAAAGCGTTGCCGTACCCTCACCTGGACCCTAAACCGTCCCCGTCCCCTAACCCTAACCCTAGCCCGAACCCTAACCCTAACCCTTCCCCGAAGCCTGACCCTCACCCCTCCCCTAATCCTAACCCGTACGCTAACACTAACCCGCGCCCTCACACGCACGCTCCCCCTAAAGCGTTGCCGTACCCTCACCTGGACCCTAAACCGTCCCCGTCCCCTAACCCTAACCCTAGCCCGAACCCTAACCCTAACCCTTCCCCGAAGCCTGACCCTCACCCGTCCCCTAATCCTAACCCGTACGCTAACACTAACCCGCGCCCTCACACGCACGCTCCCCCTAAAGCATTGCCGTACCCTCACCTGGACCCTAAACCGTCCCCGTCCCCTAACCCTAACCCTAGCCCGAACCCTAACCCTAACCCTTCCCCGAAGCCTGACCCTCACCCGTCCCCTAATCCTAACCCGTACGATAACACTAACCCGCACCCTCATCGCACGCTCCCCCTAAAGCGTTGCCATACCCTCACCTGGACCCTAAACCGTCCCCGTCCCCTAACCCTAACCCTAGCCCAAACCCTAACCCTAACCCTTCCCCGAAGCCTGACCCTCAACCGTCCCCTAATCCTAACCCGTACGCTAACACTAACCCGCGCCCTCACACGCACGCTCCCCCTAAAGCGTTGCCGTACCCTCACCTGGACCCTAAACCGTCCCCGTCCCCTAACCCTAACCCTAGCCCGAACCCTAACCCTAACCCTTCCCCGAAGCCTGACACTCACCCGTCCCCTAATCCTAACCCGTACGCTAACACTAAACCGCGCCCTTACACGCACGCTCCCCCTAAAGAGTTGCCGTACCCTCACCTGGACCCTAAACCGTCCCCGTCCCCTAACCCTAATCCTAGCCCGAACCCTAACCCTAACCCTTACCCGAAGCCTCACCCTCACCCGTCCCCTAATCCTAACCCGTACGCTAACACTAACCCCCCCCCTCACACGCACGCTCCACCAAAAGCGTTGCCGTACCCTAACCTGGACCCTAAACCGTCCCCGTCCCCTAACCCTAACCCTAGCCCGAACCCTAACCCTAACACTTACCCGAAGCCTGACACTCACCCGTCCCCTAATCCTAACCCGTACGCTAACACTAACCCGCGCCCTCACACGCACGCTCCCCCTAAAGCGTTGCCGTACCCTCACCTGGACCCTAAACCGTCCCCGTCCCCTAACCCTAACCCTAGCCCGAACCCTAACCCTAACCCTTACCCGAAGCCTGACACTCACCCGTCCCCTAATCCTAACCCGTACGCTAACACTAACCCGCGCCCTCACACGCACGCTCCCCCTAAAGCGTTGCCGTACACTCACCGGGACCCTAAACCGTCCCCGTCCCCTAACCCTAACCCTAGCCCGAACCCTAACCCTAACCCTTCCCCGAAGCCTGACCCTCACCCGTCCCCTAATCCTAACCCGTACGCTAACACTAACCCGCGCCCTCACACGCACGCTCCCCCTAAAGCGTTGCCATACCCTCACCTGGACCCTAAACCGTCCTCATTCCCTAACCCTAACCCTAGCCCGAACCCTAACCCTAACCCTTCCCCGAAGCCTGACCCTCAACCGTCCCCTAATCCTAACCCGTACGCTAACACTAACCCGCGCCCTCACACGCACGCTCCCCCTAAAGCGTTGCCGTACCCTCACCTGGACCCTAAACCGTCCCCGTCCCCTAACCCTAACCCTAGCCCGAACCCTAACCCTAACCCTTCCCCGAAGCCTGACCCTCAACCGTCCCCTAATCCTAACCCGTACGCTAACACTAACCCGCGCCCTCACACGCACGCTCCCCCTAAAGCGTTGCCGTACCCTCACCTGGACCCTAAACCGTCCCCGTCCCCTAACCCTAACCCTAGCCCGAACCCTAACCCTAACCCTTCCCCGAAGCCTGACCCTCACCCGTCCCCTAATCCTAACCCGTACGCTAACACTAACCCGCGCCCTCACACGCACGCTCCCCCTAAAGCTTTGCGTACCCTCACCTGGACCCTAAACCGTCCCCGTCCCCTAACCCTAACCCTAGCCCGAACCCTAACCCTAACCCTTCCCCGAAGCCTGACCCTCACCCGTCCCCTAATCCTAACCCGTACGCTAACACTAACCCACGCCCTCACACGCACGCTCCCCCTAAAGCGTTGCCGTACCCTCACCTGAACCCTAAACCGTCCCCTTCCCCTAACCCTAACCCTAGCCCGAACCCTAACCCTAACCCTTCCCCGAAGCCTGACCCTCACCCGTCCCCTAATCCTAACCCGTACGCTAACACTAACCCGCGCCCTCACACGCACGCTCCCCCTAAAGCGTTGCCGTACCCTCACCTGAACCCTAAACCGTCCCCTTCCCCTAACCCTAACCCTAGCCCGAACCCTAACCCTAACCCTTCCCCGAAGCCTGACCCTCACCCGTCCCCTAATCCTAACCCGTACGCTAACACTAACCCGCGCCCTCACACGCACGCTCCCCCTAAAGCGTTGCCGTACCCTCACCTGAACCCTAAACCGTCCCCGTCCCCTAACCCTAACCCTAGCCCGAACCCTAACCCTAACCCTTCCCCGAAGCCTGACCCTCACCCGTCCCCTAATCCTAACCCGTACGCTAACACTAACCCGCGCCCTCACACGCACGCTCCCCCTAAAGCGTTGCCGTACCCTCACCTGGACCCTAAACCGTCCCCGTCCCCTAAACCTAACCCTAGCCCGAACCCTAACCCTAACGCTTCCCCGAAGCCTGACCCTCACCCGTCCCCTAATCCTAACTGGTACGCTCACACTAACCCGCGCCCTCACACGCACGCTCCCCCTAAAGCGTTGCCGTACCCTCACCTGGACCCTAAACCGTCCCCGTCCCCTAACCCTAACCCTAGCCCGAACCCTAACCCTAACCCTTCCCCGAAGCCTGACCCTCACCCGTCCCCTAATCCTAAACCGTACGCTAACACTAACCCACGCCCTCACACGCACGCTCCCCCTAAAGCGTTGCCGTACCCTCACCTGGACCCTAAACCGTCCCCGTCCCCTAACCCTAACCCTAGCCCGAACCCTAACCCTAACCCTTCCCCGAAGCCTGACCCTCACCCGTCCCCTAATCCTAACCCGTACGCTAACACTAACCCGCGCCCTCACACGCACGCTCCCCCTAAAGCGTTGCCGTACCCTCACCTGGACCCTAAACCGTCCCCGTCCCCTAACCCTAACCCTAGCCCGAACCCTAACCCTAACCCTTCCCCGAAGCCTGACCCTCACCCGTCCCCTAATCCTAACACGTACGCTAACACTAACCCGCGCCCTCACACGCACGCTCCCCCTAAAGCGTTGCCGTACCCTCACCTGGACCCTAAACCGTCCCCGTCCCCTAACCCTAACCCTAGCCCGAACCCTAACCCTAACCCTTCCCCGAAGCCTGACCCTCACCCGTCCCCTAATCCTAACCCGTACGCTAACACTAACCCGCGCCCTCACACGCACGCTCCCCCTAAAGCGTTGCCGTACCCTCACCTGGACCCTAAACCGTCCCCGTCCCCTAACCCTAACCCTAGCCCGAACCCTAACCCTAACCCTTCCCCGAAGCCTGACCCTCAACCGTCCCCTAATCCTAACACGTAGGCGAAGACTAACCCACGCCCTCACACGCACGCTCCCTCTAAAGCGTTGCCGTACCCTCACCTGGACCCTAAACCGTCCCCGTCCCCTAACCCTAACCCTAGCCCGAACCCTAACCCTAACCCTTCCCCGAAGCCTGACACTCACCCGTCCCCTAATCCTAACCCGTACGCGAAGAATAACCCGCGCCCTCACACGCACGCTCCCCCTAAAGCGTTGCCGTACCCTCACCTGGACCCTAAACCGTCCCCGTCCCCTAACCCTAACCCTAGCCCGAACCCTAACCCTAACCCTTCCCCGAAGCCTGACCCTCATCCGTCCCCTAATCCTAACCCGTACGCTAACACTAACCCGCGCCCTCACACGCACGCTCCCCCTAAAGCGTTGCCGTACCCTCACCTGGACCCTAAACCGTCCCCGTCCCCTAACCCTAACCCTAGCCCGAACCCTAACCCTAACCCTTCCCCGAAGCCTGACCCTCACCCGTCCCCTAATCCTAACCCGTACGCTAACACTAACCCGCGCCCTCACACGCACGCTCCCCCTAAAGCGTTGCCGTACCCTCACCTGGACCCTAAACCGTCCCCGTCCCCGTCCCCTAACCCTAGCCCGTACCCTAACCCTAACCCTTCCCCGAAGCCTGACCCTCACCCGTCCCCTAATCCTAACCCGTACGCTAACACTAACCCGCGCCCTCACACGCACGCTCCCCCTAAAGCGTTGCCGTACCCTCACCTGGACCCTAAACCGTCCCCGTCCCCTAACCCTAACCCTAGCCCGAACCCTAACCCTAACCCTTCCCCGAAGCCTGACCCTCACCCGTCCCCTAATCCTAACCCGTACGCTAACACTAACCCGCGCCCTCACACGCACGCTCCCCCTAAAGCGTTGCCGTACCCTCACCTGGACCCTAAACCGTCCCCGTCCCCTAACCCTAACCCTAGCCCGAACCCTAACCCTAACCCTTCCCCGAATCCTGACCCTCACCCGTCCCCTAATCCTAACCCTTACGCTAACACTAACCCGCGCCCTCACACGCACGCTCCCCGTAAAGCGTTGCCGTACCCTCACCTGGACCCTAAACCGTCCCCGCCCCTAACCCTAACCCTAGCCCGAACCCTAACCCTAACCCTTCCCCGAAGCCTGACCCTCACCCGTCCCCTAATCCTAACCCGTACGCTAACACTAACCCGCGCCCTCACACGCACGCTCCCACGAAAGCGTTGCCGTACCCTCACCTGGACCCTAAACCGTCCCCGTCCCCTAACCCTAACCTTAGCCCGAAACCTAACCCTAACCCTTCCCCGAAGCCTGACCCTCACCCGTCCCCTAATCCTAACCCGTACGCTAACACTAACCCGCGCCCTCACACGCACGCTCCCCCTAAAGCGTTGCCGTACCCTCACCTGGACCCTAAACCGTCCCCGTCCCCGTCCCCTAACCCTAGCCCGAACCCTAACCCTAAACCTTCCCCGAAGCCTGACCCTCACCCGTCCCCTAATCCTAACCCGTACGCCAACACTAACCCGCGCCCTCACACGCACGCTCCCCCTAAAGCGTTGCCGTACCCTTACCTGGACCCTAAACCGTCCCCGTCCCCTAACCCTAACCCTAGCCCGAACCCTAACCCTAACCCTTCCTCGAAGCCTGACCCTCACCCGTCCCCTAATCCTAACCCGTACGCTAACAATAACCCGCGCCCTCACACGCACGCTCCCCCTAAAGCGTTGCCGTACCCTCACCTGGACCCTAAACCGTCCCCGTCCCCTAACCCTAACCCTAGCCCGAACCCTAACCCTAACCCTTCCCCGAAGCCTGACCCTCACCCGTCCCCTAATCCTAACACGTACGCTAACACTAACCCGCGCCCTCACACGCACGCTCCCCCTAAAGCGTTGCCGTACCCTCACCTGGACCCTAAACCGTCCCCGTCCCCTAACCCTAACCCTAGCCCGAACCCTAACCCTAACCATTCCCGGAATCCTGACCCTCACCCGTCCCCTAATCCTAACCCGTACGCTAACACTAACCGGCGCCCTCACACGCACGCTCCCCCTAAAGCGTTGCCGTACCCTCACCTGGACCCTAAACCGTCCCCGTCCCCTAACCCTAACCCTAGCCCGAACCCTAAGCGTAACCCTTCCCCGAAGCCTGACCCTCACCCGTCCCCTAATCCTAACCCGTACGCTAACACTAACCCGCGCCCTTACACGCACGCTCCCCCTAAAGAGTTGCCGTACCCTCACCTGGACCCTAAACCGTCCCCGTCCCCTAACCCTAATCCTAGCCCGAACCCTAACCCTAACCCTTACCCGAAGCCTGACCCTCACCCGTCCCCTAATCCTAACCCGTACGCTAACACTAACCCCCCCCCTCACACGCACGCTCCACCAAAAGCGTTGCCGTACCCTAACCTGGACCCTAAACCGTCCCCGTCCCCTAACCCTAACCCTAGCCCGAACCCTAACCCTAACACTTACCCGAAGCCTGACACTCACCCGTCCCCTAATCCTAACCCGTACGCTAACACTAACCCGCGCCCTCACACGCACGCTCCCCCTAAAGCGTTGCCGTACCCTCACCTGGACCCTAAACCGTCCCCGTCCCCTAACCCTAACCCTAGCCCGAACCCTAACCCTAACCCTTACCCGAAGCCTGACACTCACCCGTCCCCTAATCCTAACCCGTACGCTAACACTAACCCGCGCCCTCACACGCACGCTCCCCCTAAAGCGTTGCCGTACACTCACCGGGACCCTAAACCGTCCCCGTCCCCTAACCCTAACCCTAGCCCGAACCCTAACCCTAACCCTTCCCCGAAGCCTGACCCTCACCCGTCCCCTAATCCTAACCCGTACGCTAACACTAACCCGCGCCCTCACACGCACGCTCCCCCTAAAGCGTTGCCATACCCTCACCTGGACCCTAAACCGTCCTCATTCCCTAACCCTAACCCTAGCCCGAACCCTAACCCTAACCCTTCCCCGAAGCCTGACCCTCAACCGTCCCCTAATCCTAACCCGTACGCTAACACTAACCCGCGCCCTCACACGCACGCTCCCCCTAAAGCGTTGCCGTACCCTCACCTGGACCCTAAACCGTCCCCGTCCCCTAACCCTAACCCTAGCCCGAACCCTAACCCTAACCCTTCCCCGAAGCCTGACCCTCAACCGTCCCCTAATCCTAACCCGTACGCTAACACTAACCCGCGCCCTCACACGCACGCTCCCCCTAAAGCGTTGCCGTACCCTCACCTGGACCCTAAACCGTCCCCGTCCCCTAACCCTAACCCTAGCCCGAACCCTAACCCTAACCCTTCCCCGAAGCCTGACCCTCACCCGTCCCCTAATCCTAACCCGTACGCTAACACTAACCGGCGCCCTCACACGCACGCTCCCCCTAAAGCTTTGCGTACCCTCACCTGGACCCTAAACCGTCCCCGTCCCCTAACCCTAACCCTAGCCCGAACCCTAACCCTAACCCTTCCCCGAAGCCTGACCCTCACCCGTCCCCTAATCCTAACCCGTACGCTAACACTAACCCGCGCCCTCACACGCACGCTCCCCCTAAAGCGTTGCCGTACCCTCACCTGGACCCTAAACCGTCCCCGTCCCCTAACCCTAACCCTAGCCCGAACCCTAACCCTAACCCTTCCCCGAAGCCTGACCCTCACCCGTCCCCTAATCCTAACCCGTACGCTAACACTAACCCACGCCCTCACACGCACGCTCCCCCTAAAGCGTTGCCGTACCCTCACCTGGACCCTAAACCGTCCCCTTCCCCTAACCCTAACCCTAGCCCGAACCCTAACCCTAACCCTTCCCCGAAGCCTAACCCTCACCCGTCCCCTAATCCTAACCCGTACGCTAACACTAACCCGCGCCCTCACACGCACGCTCCCCCTAAAGCGTTGCCGTACCCTCACCTGAACCCTAAACCGTCCCCGTCCCCTAACCCTAACCCTAGCCCGAACCCTAACCCTAACCCTTCCCCGAAGCCTGACCCTCACCCGTCCCCTAATCCTAACCCGTACGCTAACACTAACCCGCGCCCTCACACGCACGCTCCCCCTAAAGCGTTGCCGTACCCTCACCTGGACCCTAAACCGTCCCCGTCCCCTAAACCTAACCCTAGCCCGAACCCTAACCCTAACGCTTCCCCGAAGCCTGACCCTCACCCGTCCCCTAATCCTAACTGGTACGCTCACACTAACCCGCGCCCTCACACGCACGCTCCCCCTAAAGCGTTGCCGTACCCTCACCTGGACCCTAAACCGTCCCCGTCCCCTAACCCTAACCCTAGCCCGAACCCTAACCCTAACCCTTCCCCGAAGCCTGACCCTCACCCGTCCCCTAATCCTAAACCGTACGCTAACACTAACCCACGCCCTCACACGCACGCTCCCCCTAAAGCGTTGCCGTACCCTCACCTGGACCCTAAACCGTCCCCGTCCCCTAACCCTAACCCTAGCCCGAACCCTAACCCTAACCCTTCCCCGAAGCCTGACCCTCACCCGTCCCCTAATCCTAACCCGTACGCTAACACTAACCCGCGCCCTCACACGCACGCTCCCCCTAAAGCGTTGCCGTACCCTCACCTGGACCCTAAACCGTCCCCGTCCCCTAACCCTAACCCTAGCCCGAACCCTAACCCTAACCCTTCCCCGAAGCCTGACCCTCACCCGTCCCCTAATCCTAACACGTACGCTAACACTAACCCGCGCCCTCACACGCACGCTCCCCCTAAAGCGTTGCCGTACCCTCACCTGGACCCTAAACCGTCCCCGTCCCCTAACCCTAACCCTAGCCCGAACCCTAACCCTAACCCTTCCCCGAAGCCTGACCCTCACCCGTCCCCTAATCCTAACCCGTACGCTAACACTAACCCGCGCCCTCACACGCACGCTCCCCCTAAAGCGTTGCCGTACCCTCACCTGGACCCTAAACCGTCCCCGTCCCCTAACCCTAACCCTAGCCCGAACCCTAACCCTAACCCTTCCCCGAAGCCTGACCCTCAACCGTCCCCTAATCCTAACACGTAGGCGAAGACTAACCCACGCCCTCACACGCACGCTCCCTCTAAAGCGTTGCCGTACCCTCACCTGGACCCTAAACCGTCCCCGTCCCCTAACCCTAACCCTAGCCCGAACCCTAACCCTAACCCTTCCCCGAAGCCTGACACTCACCCGTCCCCTAATCCTAACCCGTACGCGAAGAATAACCAGCGCCCTCACACGCACGCTCCCCCTAAAGCGTTGCCGTACCCTCACCTGGACCCTAAACCGTCCCCGTCCCCTAACCCTAACCCTAGCCCGAACCCTAACCCTAACCCTTCCCCGAAGCCTGACCCTCATCCGTCCCCTAATCCTAACCCGTACGCTAACACTAACCCGCGCCCTCACACGCACGCTCCCCCTAAAGCGTTGCCGTACCCTCACCTGGACCCTAAACCGTCCCCGTCCCCTAACCCTAACCCTAGCCCGAACCCTAACCCTAACCCTTCCCCGAAGCCTGACCCTCACCCGTCCCCTAATCCTAACCCGTACGCTAACACTAACCCGCGCCCTCACACGCACACACCCCCTAAAGCGTTGCCGTACCCTCACCTGGACCCTAAACCGTCCCCGTCCCCTAACCCTAACCCTAGCCCGAACCCTAACCCTAACCCTTCCCCGAAGCCTGACCCTCACCCGTCCCCTAATCCTAACCCGTACACTAACACTAACCCGCGCCCTCACACGCACGCTCCCCCTAAAGCGTTGCCGTACCCTCACCTGGACCCTAAACCGTCCCCGACCCCTAACCCTAACCCTAGCCCGAACCCTAACCCTAACCCTTTCCCGAAGCCTGACCCTCACCCGTCCCCTAATCCTAACCCGTACGCTAACACTAACCCGCGCCCTCACACGCACGCTCCCCCTAAAGCGTTGCCGTACCCTCACCTGGACCCTAAACCGTCCCCGTCCCCTAACCCTAACCCTAGCCCGAACCCTAACCCTAACCCTTCCCCGAAGCCTGACACTCACCCGTCCCATAATCCTAACCTGTACGCGAAGACTAACCCACGCCCTCACACGCACCCTCCCCCTAAAGCGTTGCCGTACCCTCACCTGGACCCTAAACCGTCCCCGTCCCCTAACCCTAACCCTAGCCCGAACCCTAACCCTAACCCTTCCCTGAAGCCTGACCCTCACCCGTCCCCTAATCCTAACCCGTACGCTAACACTAACCCGCGCCCTCACACGCACGCTCCCCCTAAAGCGTTGCCGTACCCTCACCTGGACCCTAAACCGTCCCCGTCCCCTAACCCTAACCCTAGCCCGAACCCTAACCCTAACCCTTCCCCGAAGCCTGACCCTTACCCGTCCCCTAATCCTAACCTGTACGCGAAGACTAACCCGCGCCCTCACACGCACGCTCCCCCTAAAGCGTTGCCGTACCCTCACCTGGACCCTAAACCGTCCCCGTCCCCGTCCCCTAACCCTAGCCCGAACCCTAACCCTAACCCTTCCCCGAAGCCTGACCCTCACCCGTCCCCTAATCCTAACCCGTACGCTAACACTAACCCGCGCCCTCACACGCACGCTCCCCCTAAAGCGTTGCCGTACCCTCACCTGGACCCTAAACCGTCCCCGTCCCCTAACCCTAACCCTAGCCCGAACCCTAACCCTAACCCTTCCCCGAAGCCTGACCCTCAACCGTCCCCTAATCCTAACCCGTACGCTAACACTAACCCGCGCCCTCACACGCACGCTCCCCCTAAAGCGTTGCCGTACCCTCACCTGGACCCTAAACCGTCCCCGTCCCCTAACCCTAACCCTAGCCCGAACCCTAACCCTAAACCTTCCCCGAAGCCTGACCCTCACCCGTCCCCTAATCCTAACCCGTACGCTAACACTAACCCGCGCCCTCACACGCACGCTCCCCCTAAAGCTTTGCGTACCCTCACCTGGACCCTAAACCGTCCCCGTCCCCTAACCCTAACCCTAGCCCGAACCCTAACCCTAACCCTTCCCCGAAGCCTGACCCTCACCCGTCCCCTAATCCTAACCCGTACGCTAACACTAACCCGCGCCCTCACACGCACGCTCCCCCTAAAGCGTTGCCGTACCCTCACCTGGACCCTAAACCGTCCCCGTCCCCTAACCCTAACCCTAGCCCGAACCCTAACCCTAACCCTTCCCCGAAGCCTGACCCTCACCCGTCCCCTAATCCTAACCCGTACGCTAACACTAACCCACGCCCTCACACGCACGCTCCCCCTAAAGCGTTGCCGTACCCTCACCTGAACCCTAAACCGTCCCCTTCCCCTAACCCTAACCCTAGCCCGAACCCTAACCCTAACCCTTCCCCGAAGCCTGACCCTCACCCGTCCCCTAATCCTAACCCGTACGCTAACACTAACCCGCGCCCTCACACGCACGCTCCCCCTAAAGCGTTGCCGTACCCTCACCTGAACCCTAAACCGTCCCCGTCCCCTAACCCTAACCCTAGCCCGAACCCTAACCCTAACCCTTCCCCGAAGCCTGACCCTCACCCGTCCCCTAATCCTAACCCGTACGCTAACACTAACCCGCGCCCTCACACGCACGCTCCCCCTAAAGCGTTGCCGTACCCTCACCTGGACCCTAAACCGTCCCCGTCCCCTAAACCTAACCCTAGCCCGAACCCTAACCCTAACGCTTCCCCGAAGCCTGACCCTCACCCGTCCCCTAATCCTAACTGGTACGCTCACACTAACCCGCGCCCTCACACGCACGCTCCCCCTAAAGCGTTGCCGTACCCTCACCTGGACCCTAAACCGTCCCCGTCCCATAACCCTAACCCTAGCCCGAACCCTAACCCTAACCCTTCCCCGAAGCCTGACCCTCACCCGTCCCCTAATCCTAAACCGTACGCTAACACTAACCCACGCCCTCACACGCACGCTCCCCCTAAAGCGTTGCCGTACCCTCACCTGGACCCTAAACCGTCCCCGTCCCCTAACCCTAACCCTAGCCCGAACCCTAACCCTAACCCTTCCCCGAAGCCTGACCCTCACCCGTCCCCTAATCCTAACCCGTACGCTAACACTAACCCGCGCCCTCACACGCACGCTCCCCCTAAAGCGTTGCCGTACCCTCACCTGGACCCTAAACCGTCCCCGTCCCCTAACCCTAACCCTAGCCCGAACCCTAACCCTAACACTTCCCCGAAGCCTGACCCTCACCCGTCCCCTAATCCTAACACGTACGCTAACACTAACCCGCGCCCTCACACGCACGCTCCCCCTAAAGCGTTGCCGTACCCTCACCTGGACCCTAAACCGTCCCCGTCCCCTAACCCTAACCCTAGCCCGAACCCTAACCCTAACCCTTCCCCGAAGCCTGACCCTCACCCGTCCCCTAATCCTAACCCGTACGCTAACACTAACCCGCGCCCTCACACGCACGCTCCCCCTAAAGCGTTGCCGTACCCTCACCTGGACCCTAAACCGTCCCCGTCCCCTAACCCTAACCCTAGCCCGAACCCTAACCCTAACCCTTCCCCGAAGCCTGACCCTCAACCGTCCCCTAATCCTAACACGTAGGCGAAGACTAACCCACGCCCTCACACGCACGCTCCCTCTAAAGCGTTGCCGTACCCTCACCTGGACCCTAAACCGTCCCCGTCCCCTAACCCTAACCCTAGCCCGAACCCTAACCCTAACCCTTCCCCGAAGCCTGACACTCACCCGTCCCCTAATCCTAACCCGTACGCGAAGAATAACCCGCGCCCTCACACGCACGCTCCCCCTAAAGCGTTGCCGTACCCTCACCTGGACCCTAAACCGTCCCCGTCCCCTAACCCTAACCCTAGCCCGAACCCTAACCCTAACCCTTCCCCGAAGCCTGACCCTCATCCGTCCCCTAATCCTAACCCGTACGCTAACACTAACCCGCGCCCTCACACGCACGCTCCCCCTAAAGCGTTGCCGTACCCTCACCTGGACCCTAAACCGTCCCCGTCCCCTAACCCTAACCCTAGCCCGAACCCTAACCCTAACCCTTCCCCGAAGCCTGACCCTCACCCGTCCCCTAATCCTAACCCGTACGCTAACACTAACCCGCGCCCTCACACGCACACACCCCCTAAAGCGTTGCCGTACCCTCACCTGGACCCTAAACCGTCCCCGTCCCCTAACCCTAACCCTAGCCCGAACCCTAACCCTAACCCTTCCCCGAAGCCTGACCCTCACCCGTCCCCTAATCCTAACCCGTACACTAACACTAACCCGCGCCCTCACACGCACGCTCCCCCTAAAGCGTTGCCGTACCCTCACCTGGACCCTAAACCGTCCCCGACCCCTAACCCTAACCCTAGCCCGAACCCTAACCCTAACCCTTTCCCGAAGCCTGACCCTCACCCGTCCCCTAATCCTAACCCGTACGCTAACACTAACCCGCGCCCTCACACGCACGCTCCCCCTAAAGCGTTGCCGTACCCTCACCTGGACCCTAAACCGTCCCCGTCCCCTAACCCTAACCCTAGCCCGAACCCTAACCCTAACCCTTCCCCGAAGCCTGACACTCACCCGTCCCATAATCCTAACCTGTACGCGAAGACTAACCCACGCCCTCACACGCACCCTCCCCCTAAAGCGTTGCCGTACCCTCACCTGGACCCTAAACCGTCCCCGTCCCCTAACCCTAACCCTAGCCCGAACCCTAACCCTAACCCTTCCCTGAAGCCTGACCCTCACCCGTCCCCTAATCCTAACCCGTACGCTAACACTAACCCGCGCCCTCACACGCACGCTCCCCCTAAAGCGTTGCCGTACCCTCACCTGGACCCTAAACCGTCCCCGTCCCCTAACCCTAACCCTAGCCCGAACCCTAACCCTAACCCTTCCCCGAAGCCTGACCCTTACCCGTCCCCTAATCCTAACCTGTACGCGAAGACTAACCCGCGCCCTCACACGCACGCTCCCCCTAAAGCGTTGCCGTACCCTCACCTGGACCCTAAACCGTCCCCGTCCCCGTCCCCTAACCCTAGCCCGAACCCTAACCCTAACCCTTCCCCGAAGCCTGACCCTCACCCGTCCCCTAATCCTAACCCGTACGCTAACACTAACCCGCGCCCTCACACGCATGCTCCCCCTAAAGCGTTGCCGTACCCTCACCTGGACCCTAAACCGTCCCCGTCCCCTAACCCTAACCCTAGCCCGAACCCTAACCCTAACCCTTCCCCGAAGCCTGACCCTCACCCGTCCCCTAATCCTAACCCGTACGCTAACACTAACCCGCGCCCTCACACACACGCTCCCCCTAAAGCGTTGCCGTACCCTCACCTGGACCCTAAACCGTCCCCGTCCCCTAACCCTAACCCTAGCCCGAACCCTAACCCTAACCCTTCCCCGAAGCCTGACCATCACCCGTCCCCTAATCCTAACCCGTACGCGAAGACTAACACGCGCCCTCACACGCACGGTCCCCCTAAAGCGTTGCCGTACCCTCACCTGGACCCTAAACCGTCCCCGTCCCCTAACCCTAACCCTAGCCCGAACCCTAACCCTAACCCTTCCCCGAAGCCTGACCCTCACCCGTCCCCTAATCCTAACCCGTACGCTAACACTAACCTGCGCCCTCACACGCACGCTCCCCCTAAAGCGTTGCCGTACCCTCACCTGGACCCTAAACCGTCCCCGTCCCCTAACCCTAACCCTAGCCCGAACCCTAACCCTAACCCTTCCCCGAAGCCTGACCCTCACCCGTCCCCTTATCCTAACCCGTACGCGAAGACTAACCCGCGCCCTCACACGCACCCTCACCCTAAAGCGTTGCCGTACCCTCACCTGGACCCTAAACCATCCCCGTCCCCTAACCCTAACCCTAGCCTCAACCCTAACCCTAACCCTTCCCCGAAGCCTGACCCTCACCCGTCCCCTAATCCTAACCCGTACGCGAAGACTAACCCACGCCCTCACACGCACGCTCCCCCTAAAGCGTTGCCGTACCCTCACCTGGACCCTAAACCGTCCCCATCCCCTAACCCTAACCCTAGCCCGAACCCTAACCCTAACCCTTCCCCGAAGCCTGAACCTCACCCGTCCCCTAATCCTAACCCGTACGCGAAGACTAACCCGCGCCCTCACACGCACGCTCCCCCTAAAGCGTTGCCGTACCCTCACCTGGACCCTAAACCGTCCCCGTCCCCTAACCCTAAACCTAGCCCGAACCCTATCCCTAACCCTTCCCCGAAGCCTGACCCTCACCCGACCCCTAATCCTAACCCGTACGCTAACACTAACCCACGCCCTCACACGCACGCTCCCCCTAAAGCGTTGCCGTACCCTCACCGGGACCCTAAACCGTCCCCGTCCCCGTCCCCTAACCCTAGCCCGAACCCTAACCCTAACCCTTCCCCGAAGCCTGACCCTCACCCGTCCCCTAATCCTAACCCGTACGCTAACACTAACCCGCGCCCTCACACGCACGCTCCCCCTAAAGCGTTGCCGTACCCTCACCTGGACCCTAAACCGTCCCCGTCCCCGTCCCCTAACCCTAGCCCGTACCCTAACCCTAACCCTTCCCCGAAGCCTGACCCTCACCCGTCCCCTAATCCTAACCCGTACGCTAACACTAACCCGCGCCCTCACACGCACGCTCCCCCTAAAGCGTTGCCGTACCCTCACCTGGACCCTAAACCGTCCCCGTCCCCTAACCCTAACCCTAGCCCGAACCCTAACCCTAACCCTTCCCCGAAGCCTGACCCTCACCCGTCCCCTAATCCTAACCCGTACGCTAACACTAACCCGCGCCCTCACACGCACGCTCCCCCTAAAGCGTTGCCGTACCCTCACCTGGACCCTAAACCGTCCCCGTCCCCTAACCCTAACCCTAGCCCGAACCCTAACCCTAACCCTTCCCCGAATCCTGACCCTCACCCGTCCCCTAATCCTCACCCTTACGCTAACACTAACCCGCGCCCTCACACGCACGCACCCCGTAAAGCGTTGCCGTACCCTCACCTGGACCCTAAACCGTCCCCGCCCCTAACCCTAACCCTAGCCCGAACCCTAACCCTAACCCTTCCCCGAAGCCTGACCCTCACCCGTCCCCTAATCCTAACCCGTACGCTAACACTAACCCGCGCCCTCACACGCACGCTCCCACGAAAGCGTTGCCGTACCCTCACCTGGACCCTAAACCGTCCCCGTCCCCTAACCCTAACCCTAGCCCGAAACCTAACCCTAACCCTTCCCCGAAGCCTGACCCTCACCCGTCCCCTAATCCTAACCCGTACGCTAACACTAACCCGCGCCCTCACACGCACGCTCCCCCTAAAGTGTTGCCGTACCCTCACCTGGACCCTAAACCGTCCCCGTCCCCGTCCCCTAACCCTAGCCCGTACCCTAACCCTAACCCTTCCCCGAAGCCTGACCCTCACCCGTCCCCTAATCCTAACCCGTACGCTAACACTAACCCGCGCCCTCACACGCACGCTCCCCCTAAAGCGTTGCCGTACCCTCACCTGGACCCTAAACCGTCCCCGTCCCCTAACCCTAACCCTAGCCCGAACCCTAACCCTAACCCTTCCCCGAAGCCTGACCCTCACCCGTCCCCTAATCCTAACACGTACGCTAACACTAACCCGCGCCCTCACACGCACGCTCCCCCTAAAGCGTTGCCGTACCCTCACCTGGACCCTAAACCGTCCCCTAACCCTAACCCTAACCCTAGCCCGAACCCTAACCCTAACCATTCCCGGAATCCTGACCCTCACCCGTCCCCTAATCCTAACCCGTACGCTAACACTAACCGGCGCCCTCACACGCACGCTCCCCCTAAAGCGTTGCCGTACCCTCACCTGGACCCTAAACCGTCCCCGTCCCCTAACCCTAACCCTAGCCCGAACCCTAAGCGTAACCCTTCCCCGAAGCCTGACCCTCACCCGTCCCCTAATCCTAACCCGTACGCTAACACTAACCCGCGCCCTGACACGTACGCTCCCCCTAAAGCGTTGCCGTACCCTCACCTGGACCCTAAACCGTCCCCGTCCCCTAACTCTAACCCTAGCCCGAACCCTAACCCTAACCCTTCCCCGAAGCCTGACCCTCACCCGTCCCCTAATCCTAACCCGTACGCTAACACTAACCCGCGCCCTCACACGCACGCTCCCCCTAAAGCGTTGCCGTACCCTCACCTGGACCCTAAACCGTCACCGTCCCCTAACCCTAACCCTAGCCCGAACCCTAACCCTAACCCTTCCCCGAAGCCTGACCCTCACCCGTCCCCTAATCCTAACCCGTACGCTAACACTAACCCGCGCCCTCACACTCACACTCCCCCTAAAGCGTTGCCGTACCCTCAGCTGGACCCTAAACCGTCCCCATCCCCTAACCCTAACCCTAGCCCAAACCCTAACCCTAACCCTTCCCCGAAGCCTGACCCTCACCCGTCCCCTAATCCTAACCCGTACGCTAACACTAACCCGTGTCCTCACACGCACGCTCCCCCTAAAGCGTTGCCGTACCCTCACCTGGACCCTAAACCGTCCCCGTCCCCTAACCCTAACCCTAGCCCGAACCCTAACCCTAACCCTTCCCCGAAGCCTGACACTCACCCGTCCCCTAATCCTAACCCGTACGCTAAAACTAACCCGCGCCCTCACACGCACGCTCCCCCTAAAGCGTTGCCGTACCCTCACCTGGACCCTAAACCGTCCCCGTCCCCTAACCCTAACCCTAGCCCGAACCCTAACCCTAACCCTTCCCCGAAGCCTGACCCTCACCCGTCCCCTAATCCTAACCCGTACGCTAACACTAACCCGCGCCCTCACACGCACGCTCCCCCTAAAGCGTTGCCGTACCCTCACCTGGACCCTAAACCGTCCCCGTCCCCTAACCCTAACCCTAGCCCGAACCCTAACCCTAACCCTTCCCCGAAGCCTGACCCTCACCCGTCCCCTAATCCTAACCCGTACGCTAACACTAACCCGCGCCCTCACACGCACGCTCCCCCTAAAGCGTTGCCGTACCCTCACCTGGACCCTAAACCGTCCCCGTCCCCTAACCCTAACCCTAGCCCGAACCCTAACCCTAACCCTTCCCCGAAGCCTGACCCTCACCCGTCCCCTAATCCTAACCCGTACGCTAACACTAACCCGCGCCCTCACACGCACGCTCCCCCTAAAGCGTTGCCGTACCCTCACCTGGACCCTAAACCGTCCCCGTCCCCTAACCCTAACCCTAGACCGAACCCTAACCCTAACCCTTCCCCGAAGCCTGACCCTCACCCGTCCCCTAATCCTAACCCGTACGCTAACACTAACCCGCGCCCTCACACGCACGCTCCCCCTAAAGCGTTGCCGTACCCTCACCTGGACCCTAAACCGTCCCCGTCCCCTAACCCTAACCCTAGCCCGAACCCTAACCCTAACCGTTCCCCGAAGCCTGACCCTCACCCGTCCCCTAATCCTAACCCGTACGCTAACACTAACCCGCGCCCTCACACGCACGCTCCCCCTAAAGCGTTGCCGTACCCTCACCTGGACCCTAAACCGTCCCCGTCCCCTAACCCTAACCCTAGCCCGAACCCTAACCCTAACCCTTCCCCGAAGCCTGAACCTCACCCGTCCCCTAATCCTAACCGGTACGCTAACACTAACCCGCGCCCTCACACGCACGCTCCCCCTAAAGCGTTGTCGTACCCTCAGCTGGACCCTAAACTGTCCCCGTCCCCTAACCCTAACCCTAGCCCGAACCCTAACCCTAACCCTTCCCCGAAGCCTGACCCTCACCCGTCCCCTAATCCTAACCCGTACGCTAACACTAACCCGCGCCCTCACACGCACGCTCCCCCTAAAGCGTTGCCGTACCCTCACCTGGACCCTAAACCGTCCTCATCCCCTAACCCTAACCCTAGCCCGAACCCTAACCCTAACCCTTCCCCGAAGCCTGACCCTCAACCGTCCCCTAATCCTAACCCGTACCATAACACTAACCCGCGCCCTAACACACACGCTCCCCCTAAAGCGTTGCCGTACCCTCACCTGGACCCTAAACCGTCCCCGTCCCCTAACCCTAACCCTAGCCCGAACCCTAACCCTTACCCTTCCCCGAAGCCTGACCCTCACCCGTCCCCTAATCCTAACCCGTACGCTAACACTAACCCGCGCCCTCACACGCACGCTCCCCCTAAAGCGTTGCCGTACCCTCAACTGGACCCTAAACCGTCCCCGTCCCCTAACCCTAACCCTAGCCCGAACCCTAACCCTAACCCTTCCCCGAAGCCTGACCCTCACCCGTCCCCTAATCCTAACCCTTACGCTAACACTAACCCGCGCCCTCACACGCACGCTCCCCCTAAAGCGTTGCCGTACCCTCACCTGGACCCTAAACCGTCCCCGCCCCTAACCCTAACCCTAGCCCGAACCCTAACCCTAACCCTTCCCCGAAGCCTGACCCTCACCCGTCCCCTAATCCTAACCGGTACGCTAACACTAACCCGCGCCCTCACACGCACGCTCCCACGAAAGCGTTGCCGTACCCTCACCTGGACCCTAAACCGTCCCCGTCCCCTAACCCTAACCCTAGCCCGAAACCTAACCCTAACCCTTCCCCGAAGCCTGACCCTCACCCGTCCCCTAATCCTAACCCGTACGCTAACACTAACCCGCGCCCTCACACGCACGCTCCCCCTAAAGCGTTGCCGTACCCTCACCTGGACCCTAAACCGTCCCCGTCCCCTAACCCTAACCCTAGCCCGAACCCTAACCCTAACCCTTCCCCGAGCCTGACCCTCACCCATCCCCTAATCCTAACCCGTACGCTAACACTAACCCGCGCCCTCACACGCACGCTCCCCCTAAAGCGTTGCCGTATCCTCACCTGGACCCTAAACCGTCCCCGTCCCCTAACCCTAACCCTAGCCCGAACCCTAACCCTAACCCTTCCCCGAAGCCTGACCCTCACCCATCCCCTAATCCTAACCCGTACGCTAACACTAACCCGCGCCCTCACAAGCACGCTCCCCCTAAAGCGTTGCCGTACCCTCACCTGGACCCTAAACCGTCCCCGTCCCCTAACCCTAACCCTAGCCCGAACCCTAACCCTAAACCTTCCCCGAAGCCTGACCCTCACCCGTCCCCTAATCCTAACCCGTACGCTAACACTAACCCGCGCCCTCACACGCACGCTCCCCCTAAAGCGTTGCCGTACTCTCACCTGGACCCTAAACCGTCCCCGTCCCCTAACCCTAATCCTAGCCCGAACCCTAACCCTAACCCTTACCCGAAGCCTGACCCTCACCCGTCCCCTAATCCTAACCCGTACGCTAACACTAACCCGCCCCTTCACACGCACGCTCCACCAAAAGCGTTGCCGTACCCTAACCTGGACCCTAAACCGTCCCCGTCCCCTAACCCTAACCCTAGCCCGAACCCTAACCCTAACACTTACCCGAAGCCTGACACTCACCCGTCCCCTAATCCTAACCCGTACGCTAACACTAACCCGCGCCCTCAAACGCACGCTCCCCCTAAAGCGTTGCCGTACCCTCACCTGTACCCTAAACCGTCCCCGTCCCCTAACCCTAATCCTAGCCCGAACCCTAACCCTAACCCTTCCCCGAAGCCTGACCCTCACCCGTCCCCTAATCCTAACACGTATGCTAACACTAACCCGCGCCCTCACACGCACGCTCCACCAAAAGCGTTGCCGTACCCTAACCTGGACCCTAAACCGTCCCCGTCCCCTAACCCTAACCCTAGCCCGAACCCTAACCCTAACCCTTCCCCGAAGCCTGACCCTCACCCGTCCCCTAATCCTAACCCTTACGCTAACACTAACCCGCGCCCTCACACGCACGCTCCCCCTAAAGCGTTGCCGTACACTCACCGGGACCCTAAACCGTCCCCATCCCCTAACCCTAACCCTAGCCCGAACCCTAACCCTAACCCTTCCCCGAAGCCTGACCCTCACCCGTCCCCTAATCCTAACCCGTACGCTAACACTAACCCGCGCCCTCACACGCACGCTCCCCCTAAAGCTTTGCCATACCCTCACCTGGACCCTAAACCGTTCTCATCCCCTAACCCTAACCCTAGCCCTAACCCTAACCCTAACCCTTCCCCGAAGCCTGACCCTCACCCGTCCCCTAATCCTAACCCGTACGCTAACACTAACCCGCGCCCTCACACGCACGCTCCCCCTAAAGCGTTGCCGTACCCTCACCTGGACCCTAAACCGTCCCCGTCCCCTAACCCTACCCCTAGCCCGAACCCTAACCCTAACCCTTCCCCGAAGCCTGACCCTCAACCGTCCCCTAATCCTAACCCGTACGCTAACACTAATCCGCGCCCCCACAAGCACGCTCCCCCTAAAGCGTTGCCGTACCCTCACCTGGACCCTAAACCGTCCCCGTCCCCTAACCCTAACCCTAGCCCGAACCCTAACCCTAACCCTTCCCCGAAGCCTGACCCTCACCCGTCCCCTAATCCTAACCCGTACGCTAACACTAACCCGCGCCCTCACACGCACGCTCCCCCTAAAGCTTTGCGTACCCTCACCTGGACCCTAAACCGTCCCCGTCCCCTAACCCTAACCCTAGCCCGAACCCTAACCCTAACCCTTCCCCGAAGCCTGACCCTCACCCGTCCCCTAATCCTAACCCGTTCGCTAACACTAACCCGCGCCCTCACACGCACGCTCCCCCTAAAGCGTTGCCGTACCCTCACCTGGACCCTAAACCGTCCCCGTCCCCTAACCCTAACCCTAGCCCGAACCCTAACCCTAACCCTTCCCCGAAGCCTGACCCTCACCCGTCCCCTAATCCTAACCCGTACGCTAACACTAACCCACGCCCTCACACGCACGCTCCCACTAAAACGTTGCCGTACCCTCACCTGAACCCTAAACCGTCCCCGTCCCCTAACCCTAACCCTAGCCCGAACCCTAACCCTAACCCTTCCCCGAAGCCTGACCCTCACCCGTCCCCTAATCCTAACCCGTACGCTAACACTAACCCGCGCCCTCACACGCACGCTCCCCCTAAAGCGTTGCCGTACCCTCACCTGAACCCTAAACCGTCCCCGTCCCCTAACCCTAACCCTAGCCCGAACCCTAACCCTAACCCTTCCCCGAAGCCTGACCCTCACCCGTCCCCTAATCCTAACCCGTACGCTAACACTAACCCGCGCCCTCACACGCACGCTCCCCCTAAAGCGTTGCCGTACCCTCACCTGGACCCTAAACCGTCCCCGTCCCCTAACCCTAACCCTAGCCCGAACCCTAACCCTAACCCTTCCCCGAAGCCTGACCCTCACCCGTCCCCTAATCCTAACTGGTACGCTCACACTAACCCGCGCCCTCACACGCACGCTCCCCCTAAAGCGTTGCCGTACCCTCACCTGGACCCTAAACCGTCCCTGTCCCCTAACCCTAACCCTAGCCCGAACCCTAACCCTAACCCTTCCCCGAAGCCTGACCCTCACCCGTCCCCTAATCCTAAACCGTACGCTAACACTAACCCACGCCCTAACACGCACGCTCCCCCTAAAGCGTTGCCGTACCCTCACCTGGACCCTAAACCGTCCCCGTCCCCTAACCCTAACCCTAGCCCGAACCCTAACCCTAACCCTTCCCCGAAGCCTGACCCTCACCCGTCCCCTAATCCTAACACGTAGGTGAAGACTAACCCACGCCCTCACACGCACGCTCCCTCTAAAGCGTTGCCGTACCCTCACCTGGACCCTAAACCGTCCCCGTCCCCTAACCCTAACCCTAGCCCGAACCCTAACCCTAACCCTTCCCCGAAGCCTGACACTCACCCGTCCCCTAATCCTAACCCGTACGCGAAGACTAACCCGCGCCCTCACACGCACGCTCCCCCTAAAGCGTTGCCGTACCCTCACCTGGACCCTAAACCGTCCCCGTCCCCTAACCCTAACCCTAGCCCGAACCCTAACCCTAACCCTTCCCCGAAGCCTGACCCTCACCCGTCCCCTAATCCTAACCCTTACGCTAACACTAACCCGCGCCCTCACACGCACGCTCCCCCTAAAGCGTTGCCGTACCCTCACCTGGACCCTAAACCGTCCCCGTCCCCTAACCCTAACCCTAGCCCGAACCCTAACCCTAACCCTTCCCCGAAGCCTGACCCTCACCCGTCCCCTAATCCTAACCCGTACGCTAACACTAACCCGCGCCCTCACACGCACGCTCCCCCTAAAGCGTTGCCGTACCCTCACCTGGACCCTAAACCGTCCCCGTCCCCTAACCCTAACCCTAGCCCGAAACCTAACCCTAACCCTTCCCCGAAGCCTGACCCTCACCCGTCCCCTAATCCTAACCCGTACGCTAACACTAACCCGCGCCCTCACACGCACGCTCCCCCTAAAGCGTTGCCGTACCCTCACCTGGACCCTAAACCGTCCCCGTCCCCTAACCCTAACCCTAGACCGAACCCTAACCCTAACCCTTCCCCGAAGCCTGACCCTCACCCGTCCCCTAATCCTAACCCGTACGCTAACACTAACCCGCGCCCTCACACGCACGCTCCCCCTAAAGCGTTGCCGTACCCTCACCTGGACCCTAAACCGTCCCCGTCCCCTAACCCTATCCCTAGCCCGAACCCTAACCCTAACCCTTCCCCGAAGCCTGACCCTCACCCGTCCCCTAATCCTAACCCGTACGCTAACACTAACCCGCGCCCTCACACGCACGCTCCCCCTAAAGCGTTGCCGTACCCTCACCTGGACCCTAAACCGTCCCCGTCCCCTAACCCTAACCCTAGCCCGAACCCTAACCCTAACACTTCCCCGAAGCCTGAACCTCACCCGTCCCCTAATCCTAACCCGTACGCTAACAATACCCCGCGCCCTCACACGCACGCTCCCCCTAAAGCGTTGCCGTACCCTCACCTGGACCCTAAACCGTCCCCGTCCCCTAACCCTAACCCTACCCCGAACCCTAACCCTAACCCTTCCCCGAAGCCTGACCCTCACCCGTCCCCTAATCCTAACCCGTACGCTAACACTAACCCGCGCCCTCACACGCACGCTCCCCCTAAAGCGTTGCCGTACCCTCACCTGGACCCTAAACCGTCCTCATCCCTAACCCTAACCCTAGCCCGAACCCTAACCCTAACCCTTCCCCGAAGCCTGACCCTCACCCGTCCCCTAATCCTAACTGGTACGCTCACACTAACCCGCGCCCTCACACGCACGCTCCCCCTAAAGCGTTGCCGTACCCTCACCTGGACCCTAAACCGTCCCTGTCCCCTAACCCTAACCCTAGCCCGAACCCTAACCCTAACCCTTCCCCGAAGCCTGACCCTCACCCGTCCCCTAATCCTAAACCGTACGCTAACACTAACCCACGCCCTAACACGCACGCTCCCCCTAAAGCGTTGCCGTACCCTCACCTGGACCCTAAACCGTCCCCGTCCCCTAACCCTAACCCTAGCCCGAACCCTAACCCTAACCCTTCCCCGAAGCCTGACCCTCACCCGTCCCCTAATCCTAACACGTAGGTGAAGACTAACCCACGCCCTCACACGCACGCTCCCTCTAAAGCGTTGCCGTACCCTCACCTGGACCCTAAACCGTCCCCGTCCCCTAACCCTAACCCTAGCCCGAACCCTAACCCTAACCCTTCCCCGAAGCCTGACACTCACCCGTCCCCTAATCCTAACCCGTACGCGAAGACTAACCCGCGCCCTCACACGCACGCTCCCCCTAAAGCGTTGCCGTACCCTCACCTGGACCCTAAACCGTCCCCGTCCCCTAACCCTAACCCTAGCCCGAACCCTAACCCTAACCCTTCCCCGAAGCCTGACCCTCACTTGTCCCCTAATCCTAACCCTTACGCTAACACTAACCCGCGCCCTCACACGCACGCTCCCCCTAAAGCGTTGCCGTACCCTCACCTGGACCCTAAACCGTCCCCGTCCCCTAACCCTAACCCTAGCCCGAACCCTAACCCTAACCCTTCCCCGAAGCCTGACCCTCACCCGTCCCCTAATCCTAACCCGTACGCTAACACTAACCCGCGCCCTCACACGCACGCTCCCCCTAAAGCGTTGCCGTACCCTCACCTGGACCCTAAACCGTCCCCGTCCCCTAACCCTAACCCTAGCCCGAACCCTAACCCTAACCCTTCCCCGAAGCCTGACCCTCACCCGTCCCCTAATCCTAACCCGTACGCTAACACTAACCCGCGCCCTCACACGCACGCTCCCCCTAAAGCGTTGCCGTACCCTCACCTGGACCCTAAACCGTCCCCGTCCCCTAACCCTAACCCTAGACCGAACCCTAACCCTAACCCTTCCCCGAAGCCTGACCCTCACCCGTCCCCTAATCCTAACCCGTACGCTAACACTAACCCGCGCCCTCACACGCACGCTCCCCCTAAAGCGTTGCCGTACCCTCACCTGGACCCTAAACCGTCCCCGTCCCCTAACCCTATCCCTAGCCCGAACCCTAACCCTAACCCTTCCCCGAAGCCTGACCCTCACCCGTCCCCTAATCCTAACCCGTACGCTAACACTAACCCGCGCCCTCACACGCACGCTCCCCCTAAAGCGTTGCCGTACCCTCACCTGGACCCTAAACCGTCCCCGTCCCCTAACCCTAACCCTAGCCCGAACCCTAACCCTAACACTTCCCCGAAGCCTGAACCTCACCCGTCCCCTAATCCTAACCCGTACGCTAACAATACCCCGCGCCCTCACACGCACGCTCCCCCTAAAGCGTTGCCGTACCCTCACCTGGACCCTAAACCGTCCCCGTCCCCTAACCCTAACCCTACCCCGAACCCTAACCCTAACCCTTCCCCGAAGCCTGACCCTCACCCGTCCCCTAATCCTAACCCGTACGCTAACACTAACCCGCGCCCTCACACGCACGCTCCCCCTAAAGCGTTGCCGTACCCTCACCTGGACCCTAAACCGTCCTCATCCCCTAACCCTAACCCTAGCCCGAACCCTAACCCTAACCCTTCCCCGAAGCCTGACCCTCACCCGTCCCCTAATCCTAACCCGTACGCTAACACTAACCCGCGCCCTCACACGCACGCTCCCCCTAAAGCGTTGCCGTACCCTCACCTGGACCCTAAACCGTCCCCGTCCCCTAACTCTAACCCTAGCCCGAACCCTAACCCTAAACCTTCCCCGAAGCCTGACCCTCACCCGTCCCCTAATCCTAACCCGTACGCTAACACTAACCCGCGCCCTCACACGCACGCTCCCCCTAAAGCGTTGCCGTACCCTCACCTGGACCCTAAACCGTCCCCGTCCCCTAACCCTAATCCTAGCCCGAACCCTAACCCTAACCCTTACCCGAAGCCTGACCCTCACCCGTCCCCTAATCCTAACCTGTACGCTAACACTCACCCGCCCCCTCACACGCACGCTCCACCAAAAGCGTTGCCGTACCCTAACCTGGACCCTAAACCGTCCCCGTCCCCTAACCCTAACCCTAGCCCGAACCCTAACCCTAACACTTACCCGAAGCCTGACACTCACCCGTCCCCTAATCCTAACCCGTACGCTAACACTAACCCGCGCCCTCACACGCACGCTCCCCCTAAAGCGTTGCCGTACCCTCACCTGGACCCTAAACCGTCCCCGTCCCCTAACCCTAACCCTAGCCCGAACCCTAACCCTAACCCTTCCCCGAAGCCTGACCCTCACCCGTCCCCTAATCCTAACCCGTACGCTAACACTAACCCGCGCCCTCACACGCACGCTCCCCCTAAAGCGTTGCCGTACCCTCACCTGAACCCTAAACCGTCCCCGTCCCCTAACCCTAACCCTAGCCCGAACCCTAACCCTAACCCTTCCCCGAAGCCTGACCCTCACCCGTCCCCTAATCCTAACCCGTACGCTAACACTAACCCGCGCCCTCACACGCACGCTCCCCCTAAAGCGTTGCCGTACACTCACCGGGACCCTAAACCGTCCCCATCCCCTAACCCTAACCCTAGCCCGAACCCTAACCCTAACCCTTCCCCGAAGCCTGACCCTCACCCGTCCCCTAATCCTAACCCGTACGCTAACACTAACCCGCGCCCTCACACGCACGCTCCCCCTAAAGCGTTGCCATACCCTCACCTGGACCCTAAACCGTCCTCATCCCCTAACCCTAACCCTAGCCCGAACCCTAACCCTAACCCTTCCCCGAAGCCTGACCCTCAACCGTCCCCTAATCCTAACCCGTACGCTAACACTAACCCGCGCCCTCACACGCACGCTCCCCCTAAAGCGTTGCCGTACCCTCACCTGGACCCTAAACCGTCCCCGCCCCTAACCCTAACCCTAGCCCGAACCCTAACCCTAACACTTCCCCGAAGCCTGACCCTCAACCGTCCCCTAATCCTAACCCGTACGCTAACACTAACCCACGCCCTCACACGCACGCTCCCCCTAAAACGTTGCCGTACCCTCACCTGAACCCTAAACCGTCCCCGTCCCCTAACCCTAACCCTAGCCCGAACCCTAACCCTAACCCTTCCCCGAAGCCTGACCCTCACCCGTCCCCTAATCCTAACCCGTACGCTAACACTAACCCGCGCCCTCACACGCACGCTCCCCCTAAAGCGTTGCCGAACCCTCACCTGAACCCTAAACCGTCCCCGTCCCCTAACCCTAACCCTATCCCGAACCCTAACCCTAACCCTTCCCCGAAACCTGACCCTCACCCGTCCCCTAATCCTAACCCGTACGCTAACACTAACCCGCGCCCTCACACGCACGCTCCCCCTAAAGCGTTGCCGTACCCTCACCTGGACCCTAAACCGTCCCCGTCCCCTAAACCTAACGCTAGCCCGAACCCTAACCCTAACCCTTCCCCGAAGCCTGACCCTCACCCGTCCCCTAATCCTAACTGGTACGCTCACACTAACCCGCGTCCTCACACGCACGCTCCCCCTAAAGCGTTGCCGTACCCTCACCTGGACCCTAAACCGTCCCCGTCCCCTAACCCTAACCCTAGCCCGAACCCTAACCCTAACCCTTCCCCGAAGCCTGACCCTCACCCGTCCCCTAATCCTAAACCGTACGCTAACACTAACCCACGCCCTCACACGCACGCTCCCCCTATAGCGTTGCCGTACCCTCACCTGGACCCTAAACCGTCCCCGTCCCCTAACCCTAACCCTAGCCCGAACCCTAACCCTAACCCTTCCCCGAAGCCTGACCCTCACCCGTCCCCTAATCCTAACCCGTACGCTAACACTAACCCGCGCCCTCACACGCACGCTGCCCCTAAAGCGTTGCCGTACCCTCACCTGGACCCTAAACCGTCCCCGTCCCCTAACCCTAACCCTAGCCCGAACCCTAACCCTAACCCTTCCCCGAAGCCTGACCCTCACCCGTCCCCTAATCCTAACCCGTACGCTAACACTAACCCGCGCCCTCACACGCACGCTCCCCCTAAAGCGTTGCCGTACCCTCACCTGGACCCTAAACCGTCCCCGTCCCCTAACCCTAACCCTAGCCCGAACCCTAACCCTAACCCTTCCCCGAAGCCTGACCCTCACCCGTCCCCTAATCCTAACCCGTACGCTAACACTAACCTGCGCCCTCACACGCACGCTCCCCCTAAAGCGTTGCCGTACCCTCACCTGGACCCTAAACCGTCCCCGTCCCCTAACCCTAACCCTAGCCCGAACCCTAACCCTAACCCTTCCCCGAAGCCTGACCCTCACCCGTCCCCTAATCCTAACCCGTACGCTAACACTAACCCGCGCCCTCACACGCACGCTCCCCCTAAAGCGTTGCCGTACCCTCACCTGGACCCTAAACCGTCCCCGTCCCCTAACCCTAACCCTAGCCCGAACCCTAACCCTAACCCTTCCCCGAAGCCTGACCCTCACCCGTCCCCTAATCCTAACCCATACGATAACACTAACCCGCACCCTCATCGCACGCTCCCCCTAAAGCGTTGCCATACCCTCACCTGGACCCTAAACCGTCCCCGTCCCCTAACCCTAACCCTAGCCCAAACCCTAACCCTAACCCTTCCCCGAAGCCTGACCCTCACCCGTCCCCTAATCCTAACCCGTACGCTAACACTAACCCGCGCCCTCACACGCACGCTCCCCCTAAAGCGTTGCCGTACCCTCACCTGGACCCTAAACCGTCCCCGTCCCCTAACCCTACCCCTAGCCCGAACCCTAACCCTAACCCTTCCCCGAAGCCTGACCCTCAACCGTCCCCTAATCCTAACCCGTACGCTAACACTAATCCGCGCCCCCACAAGCACGCTCCCCCTAAAGCGTTGCCGTACCCTCACCTGGACCCTAAACCGTCCCCGTCCCCTAACCCTAACCCTAGCCCGAAACCTAACCCTAACCCTTCCCCGAAGCCTGACCCTCACCCGTCCCCTAATCCTAACCCGTACGCTAACACTAACCCGCGCCCTCACACGCACACTCCCCCTAAAGCGTTGCCGTACCCTCACCTGGACCCTAAACCGTCCCCGTCCCCTAACCCTAACCCTAGCCCGAACCCTAACCCTAACCCTTCCCCGAAGCCTGACCCTCACCCATCCCCTAATCCTAACCCGTACGCTAACACTAACCCGCGCCCTCACACGCACGCTCCCCCTAAAGCGTTGCCGTACCCTCACCTGGACCCTAAACCGTCCCCGTCCCCTAACTCTAACCCTAGCCCGAACCCTAACCCTAAACTTTCCCCGAAGCCTGACCCTCACCCGTCCCCTAATCCTAACCCGTACGCTAACACTAACCCGCGCCCTCACACGCACGCTCCCCCTAAAGCGTTGCCGTACCCTCACCTGGACCCTAAACCGTCCCCGTCCCCTAACCCTAATCCTAGCCCGAACCCTAACCCTAACCCTTACCCGAAGCCTGACCCTCACCCGTCCCCTAATCCTAACCTGTACGCTAACACTAACCCGCCCCCTCACACGCACGCTCCACCAAAAGCGTTGCCGTACCCTAACCTGGACCCTAAACCGTCCCCGTCCCCTAACCCTAACCCTAGCCCGAACCCTAACCCTAACACTTACCCGAAGCCTGACACTCACCCGTCCCCTAATCCTAACCCGTACGCTAACACTAACCCACGCCCTCACACGCACGCTCCCCCTAAAGCGTTGCCGTACCCTCACCTGGACCCTAAACCGTCCCCGTCCCCTAACCCTAACCCTAGCCCGAACCCTAACCCTAACCCTTCCCCGAAGCCTGACCCTCACCCGTCCCCTAATCCTAACCCGTACGCTAACACTAACCCGCGCCCTCACACGCACGCTCCCCCTAAAGCGTTGCCGTACCCTCACCTGGACCCTAAACCGTCCCCGTCCCCTAACCCTAACCCTAGCCCGAACCCTAACCCTAACCCTTCCCCGAAGCCTGACCCTCACCCGTCCCCTAATCCTAACCCGTACGCTAACACTAACCCGCGCCCTCACACGCACGCTCCCCCTAAAGCGTTGCCGTACACTCACCGGGACCCTAAACCGTCCCCATCCCCTAACCCTAACCCTAGCCCGAACCCTAACCCTAACCCTTCCCCGAAGCCTGACCCTCACCCGTCCCCTAATCCTAACCCGTACGCTAACACTAACCCGCGCCCTCACACGCACGCTCCCCCTAAAGCGTTGCCATACCCTCACCTGGACCCTAAACCGTCCTCATCCCCTAACCCTAACCCTAGCCCGAACCCTAACCCTAACCCTTCCCCGAAGCCTGACCCTCAACCGTCCCCTAATCCTAACCCGTACGCTAACACTAACCCGCGCCCTCACACGCACGCTCCCCCTAAAGCGTTGCCGTACCCTCACCTGGACCCTAAACCGTCCCCGCCCCTAACCCTAACCCTAGCCCGAACCCTAACCCTAACCCTTCCCCGAAGCCTGACCCTCAACCGTCCCCTAATCCTAACCCGTACACTAACACTAATCCGCGCCCTCACAAGCACGCTCCCCCTAAAGCGTTGCCGTACCCTCACCTGGACCCTAAACCGTCCCCGTCCCCTAACCCTAACCCTAGCCCGAACCCTAACCCTAACCCTTCCCCGAAGCCTGACCATCACCCGTCCCCTAATCCTAACCCGTACGCTAACACTAACCCGCGCCCTCACACGCACGCTCCCCCTAAAGCTTTGCGTACCCTCACCTGGACCCTAAACCGTCCCCGTCCCCTAACCCTAACCCTAGCCCGAACCCTAACCCTAACCCTTCCCCGAAGCCTGACCCTCACCCGTCCCCTAATCCTAACCCGTACGCTAACACTAACCCGCGCCCTCACACGCACGCTCCCCCTAAAGCGTTGCCGTACCCTCACCTGGACCCTAAACCGTCCCCGTCCCCTAACCCTAACCCTAGCCCGAACCCTAACCCTAACCCTTCCCCGAAGCCTGACCCTCACCAGTCCCCTAATCCTAACCCGTACGCTAACACTAACCCACGCCCTCACACGCACGCTCCCCCTAAAACGTTGCCGTACCCTCACCTGAACCCTAAACCGTCCCCGTCCCCTAACCCTAACCCTAGCCCGAACCCTAACCCTAACCCTTCCCCGAAGCCTGACCCTCACCCGTCCCCTAATCCTAACCCGTACGCTAACACTAACCCGCGCCCTCACACGCACGCTCCCCCTAAAGCGTTGCCGTACCCTCACCTGAACCCTAAACCGTCCCTGTCCCCTAACCCTAACCCTATCCCGAACCCTAACCCTAACCCTTCCCCGAAACCTGACCCTCACCCGTCCCCTAATCCTAACCCGTACGCTAACACTAACCCGCGCCCTCACACGCACGCTCCCCCTAAAGCGTTGCCGTACCCTCACCTGGACCCTAAACCGTCCCCGTCCCCTAAACCTAACGCTAGCCCGAACCCTAACCCTAACCCTTCCCCGAAGCCTGACCCTCACCCGTCCCCTAATCCTAACTGGTACGCTCACACTAACCCGCGTCCTCACACGCACGCTCCCCCTAAAGCGTTGCCGTACCCTCACCTGGACCCTAAACCGTCCCCGTCCCCTAACCCTAACCCTATCCCGAACCCTAACCCTAACCCTTCCCCGAAGCCTGACCCTCACCCGTCCCCTAATCCTAAACCGTACGCTAACACTAACCCACGCCCTCACACGCACGCTCCCCCTATAGCGTTGCCGTACCCTCACCTGGACCCTAAACCGTCCCCGTCCCCTAACCCTAACCCTAGCCCGAACCCTAACCCTAACCCTTCCCCGAAGCCTGACCCTCACCCGTCCCCTAATCCTAACCCGTACGCTAACACTAACCCGCGCCCTCACACGCACGCTGCCCCTAAAGCGTTGCCGTACCCTCACCTGGACCCTAAACCGTCCCCGTCCCCTAACCCTAACCCTAGCCCGAACCCTAACCCTAACCCTTCCCCGAAGCCTGACCCTCACCCGTCCCCTAATCCTAACCCGTACGCTAACACTAACCCGCGCCCTCACACGCACGCTCCCCCTAAAGCGTTGCCGTACCCTCACCTGGACCCTAAACCGTCCCCGTCCCCTAACCCTAACCCTAGCCCGAACCCTAACCCTAACCCTTCCCCGAAGCCTGACCCTCACCCGTCCCCTAATCCTAACCCGTACGCTAACACTAACCTGCGCCCTCACACGCACGCTCCCCCTAAAGCGTTGCCGTACCCTCACCTGGACCCTAAACCGTCCCCGTCCCCTAACCCTAACCCTAGCCCGAACCCTAACCCTAACCCTTCCCCGAAGCCTGACCCTCACCCGTCCCCTAATCCTAACCCGTACGCTAACACTAACCCGCGCCCTCACACGCACGCTCCCCCTAAAGCGTTGCCGTACCCTCACCTGGACCCTAAACCGTCCCCGTCCCCTAACCCTAACCCTAGCCCGAACCCTAACCCTAACCCTTCCCCGAAGCCTGACCCTCACCCGTCCCCTAATCCTAACCCATACGATAACACTAACCCGCACCCTCATCGCACGCTCCCCCTAAAGCGTTGCCATACCCTCACCTGGACCCTAAACCGTCCCCGTCCCCTAACCCTAACCCTAGCCCAAACCCTAACCCTAACCCTTCCCCGAAGCCTGACCCTCACCCGTCCCCTAATCCTAACCCGTACGCTAACACTAACCCGCGCCCTCACACGCACGCTCCCCCTAAAGCGTTGCCGTACCCTCACCTGGACCCTAAACCGTCCCCGTCCCCTAACCCTAACCCTAGCCCGAACCCTAACCCTAACCCTTCCCCGAAGCCTGACCCTCACCCGTCCCCTAATCCTAACCCGTACGCTAACACTAACCCGCGCCCTCACACGCACGCTGCCCCTAAAGCGTTGCCATACCCTCACCTGGACCCTAAACCGCCCCCGTCCCCTAACCCTAACCCTAGCCCGAACCCTAACCCTAACCCTTCCCCGAAGCCTGACCCTCACCCGTCCCCTAATCCTAATCTGTACGCTAACACTAACCCGCGCCCTCACACGCACGCTCCCCCTAAAGCGTTGCCGTACCCTCACCTGGACCCTAAACCGTCCCCGTCCCCTAACCCTAACCCTAGCCCGAACCCTAACCCTAAACCTTCCCCGAAGCCTGACCCTCACCCGTCCCCTAATCCTAACACGTAGGTGAAGACTAACCCACGCCCTCACACGCACGCTCCCTCTAAAGCGTTGCCGTACCCTCACCTGGACCCTAAACCGTCCCCGTCCCCTAACCCTAACCCTAGCCCGAACCCTAACCCTAACCCTTCCCCGAAGCCTGACACTCACCCGTCCCCTAATCCTAACCCGTACGCGAAGACTAACCCGCGCCCTCACACGCACGCTCCCCCTAAAGCGTTGCCGTACCCTCACCTGGACCCTAAACCGTCCCCGTCCCCTAACCCTAACCCTAGCCCGAACCCTAACCCTAACCCTTCCCCGAAGCCTGACCCTCACCTGTCCCGTAATCCTAACCCGTACGCTAACACTAACCCGCGCCCTCACACGCACGCTCCCCCTAAAGCGTTGCCGTACCCTCACCTGGACCCTAAACCGTCCCCGTCCCCTAACCCTAACCCTAGCCCGAACCCTAACCCTAACCCTTCCCCGAAGCCTGACCCTCACCCGTCCCGTAATCCTAACCCGTACGCTAACACTAACCCGCGCCCTCACACGCACGCTCCCCCTAAAGCGTTGCCGTACCCTCACCTGGACCCTAAACCGTCCCCGTCCCCTAACCCTAACCCTAGCCCGAACCCTAACCCTAACCCTTCCCCGAAGCCTGACCCTCACCCGTCCCCTAATCCTAATCCGTACGCTAACACTAACCCGCGCCCTCACACGCACGCTCCCCCTAAAGCGTTGCTGTACACTCACCGGGACCCTAAACCGTCCCCGTCCCCTAACCCTAACCCTAGCCCGAACCCTAACCCTAACCCTTCCCCGAAGACTGACCCTCACCCGTCCCCTAATCCTAACCCGTACGCTAACACTAACCCGCGCCCTCACACGAACGCTCCCCCTAAAGCGTTGCCATACCCTCACCTGGACCCTAAACCGTCCTCATCCCCTAACCCTAACCCTAGCCCGAACCCTAACCCTAACCCTTCCCCGAAGCCTGACCCTCAACCGTCCCCTAATCCTAACCCGTACGCTAACACTAACCCGCGCCCTCACACGCACGCTCCCCCTAAAGCGTTGCCGTACCCTCACCTGGACCCTAAACCGTCCCCGTCCCCTAACCCTAACCCTAGCCCGAACCCTAACCCTAACCCTTCCCCGAAGCCTGACCCTCAACCGTCCCCTAATCCTAACCCGTACGCTAACACTAACCCGCACCCTCACACGCACGCTCCCCCTAAAGCGTTGCCGTACCCTCACCTGGACCCTAAACCGTCCCCGTCCCCTAACCCTAACCCTAGCCCGAACCCTAACCCTAACCCTTCCCCGAAGCCTGACCCTCACCCGTCCCCAAATCCTAACCCGTACGCTAACACTAACCCGCGCCCTCACACGCACGCTCCCCCTAAAGCTTTGCGTACCCTCACCTGGACCCTAAACCGTCCCCGTCCCCTAAACCTAACCCTAGCCCGAACCCTAACCCTAACCCTTCCCCGAAGCCTGACCCTCACCCGTCCCCTAATCCTAACCCGTACGCTAACACTAACCCGCGCCCTCACACGCACGCTCCCCCTAAAGCGTTGCCGTACCCTCACCTGGACCCTAAACCGTCCCCGTCCCCTAACCCTAACCCTAGCCCGAACCCTAACCCTAACCCTTCCCCGAAGCCTGACCCTCACCCGTCCCCTAATCCTAACCCGTACGCTAACACTAACCCACGCCCTCACACGCACGCTCCCCCTAAAGCGTTGCCGTACCCTCACCTGAACCCTAAACCGTCCCCTTCCCCTAAATCTAACCCTAGCCCGAACCCTAACCCTAACCCTTCCCCGAAGCCTGACCCTCACCCGTCCCCTAATCCTAACCCGTACGCTAACACTAACCCGCGCCCTCACACGCACGCTCCCCCTAAAGCGTTGCCGTACCCTCACCTGAACCCTAAACCGTCCCCGTCCTCTAACCCTAACCCTAGCCCGAACCCTAACCCTAACCCTTCACCGAAGCCTGACCCTCACCCGTCCCCTAATCCTAACCCGTACGCTAACACTAACCCGCGCCCTCACACGCACGCTGCCCCTAAAGCGTTGCCGTACCCTCACCTGGACCCTAAACCGTCCCCGTCCCCTAAACCTAACCCTAGCCCGAACCCTAACCCTAACGCTTCCCCGAAGCCTGACCCTCACCCGTCCCCTAATCCTAACTGGTACGCTCACACTAACCCGCGCCCTCACACGCGCGCTCCCCCTAAAGCGTTGCCGTACCCTCACCTGGACCCTAAACCGTCCTCATTCCCTAACCCTAACCCTAGCCCGAACCCTAACCCTAACCCTTCCCCGAAGCCTGACCCTCAACCGTCCCCTAATCCTAACCCGTACGCTAACACTAACCCGCGCCCTCACACGCACGCTCCCCCTAAAGCGTTGCCGTACCCTCACCTGGACCCTAAACCGTCCCCGTCCCCTAAACCTAACCCTAGCCCGAACCCTAACCCTAACGCTTCCCCGAAGCCTGACCCTCACCCGTCCCCTAATCCTAACTGGTACGCTCACACTAACCCGCGCCCTCACACGCACGCTCCCCCTAAAGCGTTGCCGTACCCTCACCTGGACCCTAAACTGTCCCCGTCCCCTAACCCTAACCCTAGCCCGAACCCTAACCCTAACCCTTCCCCGAAGCCTGACCCTCACCCGTCCCCTAATCCTAAACCGTACGCTAACACTAACCCACGCCCTCACACGCACGCTCCCCCTAAAGCGTTGCCGTACCCTCACCTGGACCCTAAACCGTCCCCGTCCCCTAACCCTAACCCTAGCCCGAACCCTAACCCTAACCCTTCCCCGAAGCCTGACCCTCACCCGTCCCCTAATCCTAACCCGTACGCTAACACTAACCCGCGCCCTCACACGCACGCTCCCCCTAAAGCGTTGCCGTACCCTCACCTGGACCCTAAACCGTCCCCGTCCCCTAACCCTAACCCTAGCCCGAACCCTAACCCTAACCCTTCCCCGAAGCCTGACCCTCACCCGTCCCCTAATCCTAACACGTACGCTAACACTAACCCGCGCCCTCACACGCACGCTCCCCCTAAAGCGTTGCCGTACCCTCACCTGGACCCTAAACCGTCCCCGTCCCCTAACCCTAACCCTAGCCCGAACCCTAACCCTAACCCTTCCCCGAAGCCTGACCCTCACCCGTCCCCTAATCCTAACCCGTACGCTAACACTAACCCGCGCCCTCACACGCACGCTCCCCCTAAAGCGTTGCCGTACCCTCACCTGGACCCTAAACCGTCCCCGTCCCCTAACCCTAACCCTAGCCCGAACCCTAACCCTAACCCTTCCCCGAAGCCTGACCCTCAACCGTCCCCTAATCCTAACACGTAGGCGAAGACTAACCCACGCCCTCACACGCACGCTCCCTCTAAAGCGTTGCCGTACCCTCACCTGGACCCTAAACCGTCCCCGTCCCCTAACCCTTACCCTAGCCCGAACCCTAACCCTAACCCTTCCCCGAAGCCTGACACTCACCCGTCCCCTAATCCTAACCCGTACGCGAAGAATAACCCGCGCCCTCACACGCACGCTCCCCCTAAAGCGTTGCCGTACCCTCACCTGGACCCTAAACCGTCCCCGTCCCCTAACCCTAACCCTAGCCCGAACCCTAACCCTAACCCTTCCCCGAAGCCTGACCCTCATCCGTCCCCTAATCCTAACCCGTACGCTAACACTAACCCGCGCCCTCACACGCACGCTCCCCCTAAAGCGTTGCCGTACCCTCACCTGGACCCTAAACCGTCCCCGTCCCCTAACCCTAACCCTAGCCCGAACCCTAACCCTAACCCTTCCCCGAAGCCTGACCCTCACCCGTCCCCTAATCCTAACCTGTACGCTAACACTAACCCGCGCCCTCACACGCACACACCCCCTAAAGCGTTGCCGTACCCTCACCTGGACCCTAAACCGTCCCCGTCCCCTAACCCTAACCCTAGCCCGAACCCTAACCCTAACCCTTCCCCGAAGCCTGACCCTCACCCGTCCCCTAATCCTAACCCGTACACTAACACTAACCCGCGCCCTCACACGCACGCTCCCCCTAAAGCGTTGCCGTACCCTCACCTGGACCCTAAACCGTCCCCGACCCCTAACCCTAACCCTAGCCCGAACCCTAACCCTAACCCTTTCCCGAAGCCTGACCCTCACCCGTCCCCTAATCCTAACCCGTACGCTAACACTAACCCGCGCCCTCACACGCACGCTCCCCCTAAAGCGTTGCCGTACCCTCACCTGGACCCTAAACCGTCCCCGTCCCCTAACCCTAACCCTAGCCCGAACCCTAACCCTAACCCTTCCCCGAAGCCTGACACTCACCCGTCCCATAATCCTAACCTGTACGCGAAGACTAACCCACGCCCTCACACGCACCCTCCCCCTAAAGCGTTGCCGTACCCTCACCTGGACCCTAAACCGTCCCCGTCCCCTAACCCTAACCCTAGCCCCAACCCTAACCCTAACACTTCCCTGAAGCCTGACCCTCACCCGTCCCCTAATCCTAACCCGTACGCTAACACTAACCCGCGCCCTCACACGCACGCTCCCCCTAAAGCGTTGCCGTACCCTCACCTGGACCCTAAACCGTCCCCGTCCCCTAACCCTAACCCTAGCCCGAACCCTAACCCTAACCCTTCCCCGAAGCCTGACCCTTACCCGTCCCCTAATCCTAACCTGTACGCGAAGACTAACCCGCGCCCTCACACGCACGCTCCCCCTAAAGCGTTGCCGTACCCTCACCTGGACCCTAAACCGTCCCCGTCCCCGTCCCCTAACCCTAGCCCGAACCCTAACCCTAACCCTTCCCCGAAGCCTGACCCTCACCCGTCCCCTAATCCTAACCCGTACGCTAACACTAACCCGCGCCCTCACACGCACGCTCCCCCTAAAGCGTTGCCGTACCCTCACCTGGACCCTAAACCGTCCCCGTCCCCTAACCCTAACCCTAGCCCGAACCCTAACCCTAACCCTTCCCCGAAGCCTGACCCTCAACCGTCCCCTAATCCTAACCCGTACGCTAACACTAACCCGCGCCCTCACACGCACGCTCCCCCTAAAGCGTTGCCGTACCCTCACCTGGACCCTAAACCGTCCCCGTCCCCTAACCCTAAACCTAGCCCGAACCCTAACCCTAACCCTTCCCCGAAGCCTGACCCTCACCCGTCCCCTAATCCTAACCCGTACGCTAACACTAACCCGCGCCCTCACACGCACGCTCCCCCTAAAGCTTTGCGTACCCTCACCTGGACCCTAAACCGTCCCCGTCCCCTAACCCTAACCCTAGCCCGAACCCTAACCCTAACCCTTCCCCGAAGCCTGACCCTCACCCGTCCCCTAATCCTAACCCGTACGCTAACACTAACCCGCGCCCTCACACGCACGCTCCCCCTAAAGCGTTGCCGTACCCTCACCTGGACCCTAAACCGTCCCCGTCCCCTAACCCTAACCCTAGCCCGAACCCTAACCCTAACCCTTCCCCGAAGCCTGACCCTCACCCGTCCCCTAATCCTAACCCGTACGCTAACACTAACCCACGCCCTCACACGCACGCTCCCCCTAAAGCGTTGCCGTACCCTCACCTGAACCCTAAACCGTCCCCTTCCCCTAACCCTAACCCTAGCCCGAACCCTAACCCTAACCCTTCCCCGAAGCCTGACCCTCACCCGTCCCCTAATCCTAACCCGTACGCTAACACTAACCCACGCCCTCACACGCACGCTCCCCCTAAAGCGTTGCCGTACCCTCACCTGAACCCTAAACCGTCCCCGTCCCCTAACCCTAACCCTAGCCCGAACCCTAACCCTAACCCTTCCCCGAAGCCTGACCCTCACCCGTCCCCTAATCCTAACCCGTACGCTAACACTAACCCGCGCCCTCACACGCACGCTCCCCCTAAAGCGTTGCCGTACCCTCACCTGGACCCTAAACCGTCCCCGTCCCCTAAACCTAACCCTAGCCCGAACCCTAACCCTAACGCTTCCCCGAAGCCTGACCCTCACCCGTCCCCTAATCCTAACTGGTACGCTCACACTAACCCGCGCCCTCACACGCACGCTCCCCCTAAAGCGTTGCCGTACCCTCACCTGGACCCTAAACCGTCCCCGTCCCCTAACCCTAACCCTAGCCCGAACCCTAACCCTAACCCTTCCCCGAAGCCTGACCCTCACCCGTCCCCTAATCCTAAACCGTACGCTAACACTAACCCACGCCCTCACACGCACGCTCCCCCTAAAGCGTTGCCGTACCCTCACCTGGACCCTAAACCGTCCCCGTCCCCTAACCCTAACCCTAGCCCGAACCCTAACCCTAACCCTTCCCCGAAGCCTGACCCTCACCCGTCCCCTAATCCTAACCCGTACGCTAACACTAACCCGCGCCCTCACACGCACGCTCCCCCTAAAGCGTTGCCGTACCCTCACCTGGACCCTAAACCGTCCCCGTCCCCTAACCCTAACCCTAGCCCGAACCCTAACCCTAACACTTCCCCGAAGCCTGACCCTCACCCGTCCCCTAATCCTAACACGTACGCTAACACTAACCCGCGCCCTCACACGCACGCTCCCCCTAAAGCGTTGCCGTACCCTCACCTGGACCCTAAACCGTCCCCGTCCCCTAACCCTAACCCTAGCCCGAACCCTAACCCTAACCCTTCCCCGAAGCCTGACCCTCACCCGTCCCCTAATCCTAACCCGTACGCTAACACTAACCCGCGCCCTCACACGCACGCTCCCCCTAAAGCGTTGCCGTACCCTCACCTGGACCCTAAACCGTCCCCGTCCCCTAACCCTAACCCTAGCCCGAACCCTAACCCTAACCCTTCCCCGAAGCCTGACCCTCAACCGTCCCCTAATCCTAACACGTAGGCGAAGACTAACCCACGCCCTCACACGCACGCTCCCTCTAAAGCGTTGCCGTACCCTCACCTGGACCCTAAACCGTCCCCGTCCCCTAACCCTAACCCTAGCCCGAACCCTAACCCTAACCCTTCCCCGAAGCCTGACACTCACCCGTCCCCTAATCCTAACCCGTACGCGAAGAATAACCCGCGCCCTCACACGCACGCTCCCCCTAAAGCGTTGCCGTACCCTCACCTGGACCCTAAACCGTCCCCGTCCCCTAACCCTAACCCTAGCCCGAACCCTAACCCTAACACTTCCCCGAAGCCTGACCCTCATCCGTCCCCTAATCCTAACCCGTACGCTAACACTAACCCGCGCCCTCACACGCACGCTCCCCCTAAAGCGTTGCCGTACCCTCACCTGGACCCTAAACCGTCCCCGTCCCCTAACCCTAACCCTAGCCCGAACCCTAACCCTAACCCTTCCCCGAAGCCTGACCCTCACCCGTCCCCTAATCCTAACCCGTACGCTAACACTAACCCGCGCCCTCACACGCACACACCCCCTAAAGCGTTGCCGTACCCTCACCTGGACCCTAAACCGTCCCCGTCCCCTAACCCTAACCCTAGCCCGAACCCTAACCCTAACCCTTCCCCGAAGCCTGACCCTCACCCGTCCCCTAATCCTAACCCGTACACTAACACTAACCCGCGCCCTCACACGCACGCTCCCCCTAAAGCGTTGCCGTACCCTCACCTGGACCCTAAACCGTCCCCGACCCCTAACCCTAACCCTAGCCCGAACCCTAACCCTAACCCTTTCCCGAAGCCTGACCCTCACCCGTCCCCTAATCCTAACCCGTACGCTAACACTAACCCGCGCCCTCACACGCACGCTCCCCCTAAAGCGTTGCCATACCCTCACCTGGACCCTAAACCGTCCCCGTCCCCTAACCCTAACCCTAGCCCGAACCCTAACCCTAACCCTTCCCCGAAGCCTGACACTCACCCGTCCCATAATCCTAACCTGTACGCGAAGACTAACCCACGCCCTCACACGCACCCTCCCCCTAAAGCGTTGCCGTACCCTCACCTGGACCCTAAACCGTCCCCGTCCCCTAACCCTAACCCTAGCCCGAACCCTAACCCTAACCCTTCCCTGAAGCCTGACCCTCACCCGTCCCCTAATCCTAACCCGTACGCTAACACTAACCCGCGCCCTCACACGCACGCTCCCCCTAAAGCGTTGCCGTACCCTCACCTGGACCCTAAGCCGTCCCCGTCCCCTAACCCTAACCCTAGCCCGAACCCTAACCCTAACCCTTCCCCGAAGCCTGACCCTTACCCGTCCCCTAATCCTAACCTGTACGCGAAGACTAACCCGCGCCCTCACACGCACGCTCCCCCTAAAGCGTTGCCGTACCCTCACCTGGACCCTAAACCGTCCCCGTCCCCGTCCCCTAACCCTAGCCCGAACCCTAACCCTAACCCTTCCCCGAAGCCTGACCCTCACCCGTCCCCTAATCCTAACCCGTACGCTAACACTAACCCGCGCCCTCACACGCACGCTCCCCCTAAAGCGTTGCCGTACCCTCACCTGGACCCTAAACCGTCCCCGTCCCCTAACCCTAACCCTAGCCCGAACCCTAACCCTAACCCTTCCCCGAAGCCTGACCCTCACCCGTCCCCTAATCCTAACCCGTACGCTAACACTAACCCGCGCCCTCACACACACGCTCCCCCTAAAGCGTTGCCGTACCCTCACCTGGACCCTAAACCGTCCCCGTCCCCTAACCCTAACCCTAGCCCGAACCCTAACCCTAACCCTTCCCCGAAGCCTGACCATCACCCGTCCCCTAATCCTAACCCGTACGCGAAGACTAACACGCGCCCTCACACGCACGGTCCCCCTAAAGCGTTGCCGTACCCTCACCTGGACCCTAAACCGTCCCCGTCCCCTAACCCTAACCCTAGCCCGAACCCTAACCCTAACCCTTCCCCGAAGCCTGACCCTCACCCGTCCCCTAATCCTAACCCGTACGCTAACACTAACCCGCGCCCTCACACGCACGCTCCCCCTAAAGCGTTGCCGTACCCTCACCTGGACCCTAAACCGTCCCCGTCCCCTAACCCTAACCCTAGCCCGAACCCTAACCCTAACCCTTCCCCGAAGCCTGACCCTCACCCGTCCCCTTATCCTAACCCGTACGCGAAGACTAACCCGCGCCCTCACACGCACCCTCACCCTAAAGCGTTGCCGTACCCTCACCTGGACCCTAAACCATCCCCGTCCCCTAACCCTAACCCTAGCCTCAACCCTAACCCTAACCCTTCCCCGAAGCCTGACCCTCACCCGTCCCCTAATCCTAACCCGTACGCGAAGACTAACCCACGCCCTCACACGCACGCTCCCCCTAAAGCGTTGCCGTACCCTCACCTGGACCCTAAACCGTCCCCATCCCCTAACCCTAACCCTAGCCCGAACCCTAACCCTAACCCTTCCCCGAAGCCTGAACCTCACCCGTCCCCTAATCCTAACCCGTACGCGAAGACTAACCCGCGCCCTCACACGCACGCTCCCCCTAAAGCGTTGCCGTACCCTCACCTGGACCCTAAACCGTCCCCGTCCCCTAACCCTAAACCTAGCCCGAACCCTATCCCTAACCCTTCCCCGAAGCCTGACCCTCACCCGACCCCTAATCCTAACCCGTACGCTAACACTAACCCACGCCCTCACACGCACGCTCCCCCTAAAGCGTTGCCGTACCCTCACCGGGACCCTAAACCGTCCCCGTCCCCGTCCCCTAACCCTAGCCCGAACCCTAACCCTAACCCTTCCCCGAAGCCTGACCCTCACCCGTCCCCTAATCCTAACCCGTACGCTAACACTAACCCGCGCCCTCACACGCACGCTCCCCCTAAAGCGTTGCCGTACCCTCACCTGGACCCTAAACCGTCCCCGTCCCCGTCCCCTAACCCTAGCCCGTACCCTAACCCTAACCCTTCCCCGAAGCCTGACCCTCACCCGTCCCCTAATCCTAACCCGTACGCTAACACTAACCCGCGCCCTCACACGCACGCTCCCCCTAAAGCGTTGCCGTACCCTCACCTGGACCCTAAACCGTCCCCGTCCCCTAACCCTAACCCTAGCCCGAACCCTAACCCTAACCCTTCCCCGAAGCCTGACCCTCACCCGTCCCCTAATCCTAACCCGTACGCTAACACTAACCCGCGCCCTCACACGCACGCTCCCCCTAAAGCGTTGCCGTACCCTCACCTGGACCTTAAACCGTCCCCGTCCCCTAACCCTAACCCTAGCCCGAACCCTAACCCTAACCCTTCCCCGAATCCTGACCCTCACCCGTCCCCTAATCCTAACCCTTACGCTAACACTAACCCGCGCCCTCACACGCACGCTCCCCGTAAAGCGTTGCCGTACCCTCACCTGGACCCTAAACCGTCCCCGCCCCTAACCCTAACCCTAGCCCGAACCCTAACCCTAACCCTTCCCCGAAGCCTGACCCTCACCCGTCCCCTAATCCTAACCCGTACGCTAACACTAACCCGCGCCCTCACACGCACGCTCCCACGAAAGCGTTGCCGTACCCTCACCTGGACCCTAAACCGTCCCCGTCCCCTAACCCTAACCCTAGCCCGAAACCTAACCCTAACCCTTCCCCGAAGCCTGACCCTCACCCGTCCCCTAATCCTAACCCGTACGCTAACACTAACCCGCGCCCTCACACGCACGCTCCCCCTAAAGTGTTGCCGTACCCTCACCTGGACCCTAAACCGTCCCCGTCCCCGTCCCCTAACCCTAGCCCGAACCCTAACCCTAAACCTTCCCCGAAGCCTGACCCTCACCCGTCCCCTAATCCTAACCCGTACGCCAACACTAACCCACGCCCTCACACGCACGCTCCCCCTAAAGCGTTGCCGTACCCTTACCTGGACCCTAAACCGTCCCCGTCCCCTAACCCTAACCCTAGCCCGAACCCTAACCCTAACCCTTCCCCGAAGCCTGACCCTCACCCGTCCCGTAATCCTAACCCGTACGCTAACACTAACCCGCGCCCTCACACGCACGCTCCCCCTAAAGCGTTGCCGTACCCTCACCTGGACCCTAAACCGTCCCCGTCCCCTAACCCTAACCCTAGCCCGAACCCTAACCCTAACCCTTCCCCGAAGCCTGACCCTCACCCGTCCCCTAATCCTAACCCGTACGCTAACACTAACCCGCGCCCTCACACGCACGCTCCCCCTAAAGCGTTGCCGTACCCTCACCTGGACCCTAAACCGTCCCCGTCCCCTAACCCTAACCCTAGCCCGAACCCTAACCCTAACCCTTCCCCGAAGCCTGACACTCACCCGTCCCCTAATCCTAACCCGTACGCTAACACTAACCCGCGCCCTCACACGCACGCTCCCCCTAAAGCGTTGCTGTACACTCACCGGGACCCTAAACCGTCCCCGTCCCCTAACCCTAACCCTAGCCCGAACCCTAACCCTAACCCTTCCCCGAAGACTGACCCTCACCCGTCCCCTAATCCTAACCCGTACGCTAACACTAACCCGCGCCCTCACACGAACGCTCCCCCTAAAGCGTTGCCATACCCTCACCTGGACCCTAAACCGTCCTCATCCCCTAACCCTAACCCTAGCCCGAACCCTAACCCTAACCCTTCCCCGAAGCCTGACCCTCAACCGTCCCCTAATCCTAACCCGTACGCTAACACTAACCCGCGCCCTCACACGCACGCTCCCCCTAAAGCGTTGCCGTACCCTCACCTGGACCCTAAACCGTCCCCGTCCCCTAACCCTAACCCTAGCCCGAACCCTAACCCTAACCCTTCCCCGAAGCCTGACCCTCAACCGTCCCCTAATCCTAACCCGTACGCTAACACTAACCCGCACCCTCACACGCACGCTCCCCCTAAAGCGTTGCCGTACCCTCACCTGGACCCTAAACCGTCCCCGTCCCCTAACCCTAACCCTAGCCCGAACCCTAACCCTAACCCTTCCCCGAAGCCTGACCCTCACCCGTCCCCAAATCCTAACCCGTACGCTAACACTAACCCGCGCCCTCACACGCACGCTCCCCCTAAAGCTTTGCGTACCCTCACCTGGACCCTAAACCGTCCCCGTCCCCTAACCCTAACCCTAGCCCGAACCCTAACCCTAACCCTTCCCCGAAGCCTGACCCTCACCCGTCCCCTAATCCTAACCCGTACGCTAACACTAACCCGCGCCCTCACACGCACGCTCCCCCTAAAGCGTTGCCGTACCCTCACCTGGACCCTAAACCGTCCCCGTCCCCTAACCCTAACCCTAGCCCGAACCCTAACCCTAACCCTTCCCCGAAGCCTGACCCTCACCCGTCCCCTAATCCTAACCCGTACGCTAACACTAACCCACGCCCTCACACGCACTCTCCCCCTAAAGCGTTGCCGTACCCTCACCTGAACCCTAAACCGTCCCCTTCCCCTAAACCTAACCCTAGCCCGAACCCTAACCCTAACCCTTCCCCGAAGCCTGACCCTCACCCGTCCCCTAATCCTAACCCGTACGCTAACACTAACCCGCGCCCTCACACGCACGCTGCCCCTAAAGCGTTGCCGTACCCTCACCTGGACCCTAAACCGTCCCCGTCCCCTAAACCTAACCCTAGCCCGAACCCTAACCCTAACGCTTCCCCGAAGCCTGACCCTCACCCGTCCCCTAATCCTAACTGGTACGCTCACACTAACCCGCGCCCTCACACGCGCGCTCCCCCTAAAGCGTTGCCGTACCCTCACCTGGACCCTAAACCGTCCTCATTCCCTAACCCTAACCCTAGCCCGAACCCTAACCCTAACCCTTCCCCGAAGCCTGACCCTCAACCGTCCCCTAATCCTAACCCGTACGCTAACACTAACCCGCGCCCTCACACGCACGCTCCCCCTAAAGCGTTGCCGTACCCTCACCTGGACCCTAAACCGTCCCCGTCCCCTAAACCTAACCCTAGCCCGAACCCTAACCCTAACGCTTCCCCGAAGCCTGACCCTCACCCGTCCCCTAATCCTAACTGGTACGCTCACACTAACCCGCGCCCTCACACGCACGCTCCCCCTAAAGCGTTGCCGTACCCTCACCTGGACCCTAAACCGTCCCCGTCCCCTAACCCTAACCCTAGCCCGAACCCTAACCCTAACCCTTCCCCGAAGCCTGACCCTCACCCGTCCCCTAATCCTAAACCGTACGCTAACACTAACCCACGCCCTCACACGCACGCTCCCCCTAAAGCGTTGCCGTACCCTCACCTGGACCCTAAACCGTCCCCGTCCCCTAACCCTAACCCTAGCCCGAACCCTAACCCTAACCCTTCCCCGAAGCCTGACCCTCACCCGTCCCCTAATCCTAACCCGTACGCTAACACTAACCCGCGCCCTCACACGCACGCTCCCCCTAAAGCGTTGCCGTACCCTCACCGGGACCCTAAACCGTCCCCGTCCCCTAACCCTAACCCTAGCCCGAACCCTAACCCTAACCCTTCCCCGAAGCCTGACCCTCACCCGTCCCCTAATCCTAACACGTACGCTAACACTAACCCGCGCCCTCACACGCACGCTCCCCCTAAAGCGTTGCCGTACCCTCACCTGGACCCTAAACCGTCCCCGTCCCCTAACCCTAACCCTAGCCCGAACCCTAACCCTAACCCTTCCCCGAAGCCTGACCCTCACCCGTCCCCTAATCCTAACCCGTACGCTAACACTAACCCGCGCCCTCACACGCACGCTCCCCCTAAAGCGTTGCCGTACCCTCACCTGGACCCTAAACCGTCCCCGTCCCCTAACCCTAACCCTAGCCCGAACCCTAACCCTAACCCTTCCCCGAAGCCTGACCCTCAACCGTCCCCTAATCCTAACACGTAGGCGAAGACTAACCCACGCCCTCACACGCACGCTCCCTCTAAAGCGTTGCCGTACCCTCACCTGGACCCTAAACCGTCCCCGTCCCCTAACCCTTACCCTAGCCCGAACCCTAACCCTAACCCTTCCCCGAAGCCTGACACTCACCCGTCCCCTAATCCTAACCCGTACGCGAAGAATAACCCGCGCCCTCACACGCACGCTCCCCCTAAAGCGTTGCCGTACCCTCACCTGGACCCTAAACCGTCCCCGTCCCCTAACCCTAACCCTAGCCCGAACCCTAACCCTAACCCTTCCCCGAAGCCTGACCCTCATCCGTCCCCTAATCCTAACCCGTACGCTAACACTAACCCGCGCCCTCACACGCACGCTCCCCCTAAAGCGTTGCCGTACCCTCACCTGGACCCTAAACCGTCCCCGTCCCCTAACCCTAACCCTAGCCCGAACCCTAACCCTAACCCTTCCCCGAAGCCTGACCCTCACCCGTCCCCTAATCCTAACCTGTACGCTAACACTAACCCGCGCCCTCACACGCACACACCCCCTAAAGCGTTGCCGTACCCTCACCTGGACCCTAAACCGTCCCCGTCCCCTAACCCTAACCCTAGCCCGAACCCTAACCCTAACCCTTCCCCGAAGCCTGACCCTCACCCGTCCCCTAATCCTAACCCGTACACTAACACTAACCCGCGCCCTCACACGCACGCTCCCCCTAAAGCGTTGCCGTACCCTCACCTGGACCCTAAACCGTCCCCGACCCCTAACCCTAACCCTAGCCCGAACCCTAACCCTAACCCTTTCCCGAAGCCTGACCCTCACCCGTCCCCTAATCCTAACCCGTACGCTAACACTAACCCGCGCCCTCACACGCACGCTCCCCCTAAAGCGTTGCCGTACCCTCACCTGGACCCTAAACCGTCCCCGTCCCCTAACCCTAACCCTAGCCCGAACCCTAACCCTAACCCTTCCCCGAAGCCTGACACTCACCCGTCCCATAATCCTAACCTGTACGCGAAGACTAACCCACGCCCTCACACGCACCCTCCCCCTAAAGCGTTGCCGTACCCTCACCTGGACCCTAAACCGTCCCCGTCCCCTAACCCTAACCCTAGCCCGAACCCTAACCTTAACACTTCCCTGAAGCCTGACCCTCACCCGTCCCCTAATCCTAACCCGTACGCTAACACTAACCCGCGCCCTCACACGCACGCTCCCCCTAAAGCGTTGCCGTACCCTCACCTGGACCCTAAACCGTCCCCGTCCCCTAACCCTAACCCTAGCCCGAACCCTAACCCTAACCCTTCCCCGAAGCCTGACCCTTACCCGTCCCCTAATCCTAACCTGTACGCGAAGACTAACCCGCGCCCTCACACGCACGCTCCCCCTAAAGCGTTGCCGTACCCTCACCTGGACCCTAAACCGTCCCCGTCCCCGTCCCCTAACCCTAGCCCGAACCCTAACCCTAACCCTTCCCCGAAGCCTGACCCTCACCCGTCCCCTAATCCTAACCCGTACGCTAACACTAACCCGCGCCCTCACACGCACGCTCCCCCTAAAGCGTTGCCGTACCCTCACCTGGACCCTAAACCGTCCCCGTCCCCTAACCCTAACCCTAGCCCGAACCCTAACCCTAACCCTTCCCCGAAGCCTGACCCTCAACCGTCCCCTAATCCTAACCCGTACGCTAACACTAACCCGCGCCCTCACACGCACGCTCCCCCTAAAGCGTTGCCGTACCCTCACCTGGACCCTAAACCGTCCCCGTCCCCTAACCCTAAACCTAGCCCGAACCCTAACCCTAACCCTTCCCCGAAGCCTGACCCTCACCCGTCCCCTAATCCTAACCCGTACGCTAACACTAACCCGCGCCCTCACACGCACGCTCCCCCTAAAGCTTTGCGTACCCTCACCTGGACCCTAAACCGTCCCCGTCCCCTAACCCTAACCCTAGCCCGAACCCTAACCCTAACCCTTCCCCGAAGCCTGACCCTCACCCGTCCCCTAATCCTAACCCGTACGCTAACACTAACCCGCGCCCTCACACGCACGCTCCCCCTAAAGCGTTGCCGTACCCTCACCTGGACCCTAAACCGTCCCCGTCCCCTAACCCTAACCCTAGCCCGAACCCTAACCCTAACCCTTCCCCGAAGCCTGACCCTCACCCGTCCCCTAATCCTAACCCGTACGCTAACACTAACCCACGCCCTCACACGCACGCTCCCCCTAAAGCGTTGCCGTACCCTCACCTGAACCCTAAACCGTCCCCTTCCCCTAACCCTAACCCTAGCCCGAACCCTAACCCTAACCCTTCCCCGAAGCCTGACCCTCACCCGTCCCCTAATCCTAACCCGTACGCTAACACTAACCCGCGCCCTCACACGCACGCTCCCCCTAAAGCGTTGCCGTACCCTCACCTGAACCCTAAACCGTCCCCGTCCCCTAACCCTAACCCTAGCCCGAACCCTAACCCTAACCCTTCCCCGAAGCCTGACCCTCACCCGTCCCCTAATCCTAACCCGTACGCTAACACTAACCCGCGCCCTCACACGCACGCTCCCCCTAAAGCGTTGCCGTACCCTCACCTGGACCCTAAACCGTCCCCGTCCCCTAAACCTAACCCTAGCCCGAACCCTAACCCTAACGCATCCCCGAAGCCTGACCCTCACCCGTCCCCTAATCCTAACTGGTACGCTCACACTAACCCGCGCCCTCACACGCACGCTCCCCCTAAAGCGTTGCCGTACCCTCACCTGGACCCTAAACCGTCCCCGTCCCCTAACCCTAACCCTAGCCCGAACCCTAACCCTAACCCTTCCCCGAAGCCTGACCCTCAACCGTCCCCTAATCCTAACACGTAGGCGAAGACTAACCCACGCCCTCACACGCACGCTCCCTCTAAAGCGTTGCCGTACCCTCACCTGGACCCTAAACCGTCCCCGTCCCCTAACCCTAACCCTAGCCCGAACCCTAACCCTAACCCTTCCCCGAAGCCTGACACTCACCCGTCCCCTAATCCTAACCCGTACGCGAAGAATAACCCGCGCCCGCACACGCACGCTCCCCCTAAAGCGTTGCCGTACCCTCACCTGGACCCTAAACCGTCCCCGTCCCCTAACCCTAACCCTAGCCCGAACCCTAACCCTAACCCTTCCCCGAAGCCTGACCCTCATCCGTCCCCTAATCCTAACCCGTACGCTAACACTAACCCGCGCCCTCACACGCACGCTCCCCCTAAAGCGTTGCCGTACCCTCACCTGGACCCTAAACCGTCCCCGTCCCCTAACCCTAACCCTAGCCCGAACCCTAACCCTAACCCTTCCCCGAAGCCTGACCCTCACCCGTCCCCTAATCCTAACCCGTACGCTAACACTAACCCGCGCCCTCACACGCACACACCCCCTAAAGCGTTGCCGTACCCTCACCTGGACCCTAAACCGTCCCCGTCCCCTAACCCTAACCCTAGCCCGAACCCTAACCCTAACCCTTCCCCGAAGCCTGACCCTCACCCGTCCCCTAATCCTAACCCGTACACTAACACTAACCCGCGCCCTCACACGCACGCTCCCCCTAAAGCGTTGCCGTACCCTCACCTGGACCCTAAACCGTCCCCGACCCCTAACCCTAACCCTAGCCCGAACCCTAACCCTAACCCTTTCCCGAAGCCTGACCCTCACCCGTCCCCTAATCCTAACCCGTACGCTAACACTAACCCGCGCCCTCACACGCACGCTCCCCCTAAAGCGTTGCCATACCCTCACCTGGACCCTAAACCGTCCCCGTCCCCTAACCCTAACCCTAGCCCGAACCCTAACCCTAACCCTTCCCCGAAGCCTGACACTCACCCGTCCCATAATCCTAACCTGTACGCGAAGACTAACCCACGCCCTCACACGCACCCTCCCCCTAAAGCGTTGCCGTACCCTCACCTGGACCCTAAACCGTCCCCGTCCCCTAACCCTAACCCTAGCCCGAACCCTAACCCTAACCCTTCCCTGAAGCCTGACCCTCACCCGTCCCCTAATCCTAACCCGTACGCTAACACTAACCCGCGCCCTCACACGCACGCTCCCCCTAAAGCGTTGCCGTACCCTCACCTGGACCCTAAACCGTCCCCGTCCCCTAACCCTAACCCTAGCCCGAACCCTAACCCTAACCCTTCCCCGAAGCCTGACCCTTACCCGTCCCCTAATCCTAACCTGTACTCGAAGACTAACCCGCGCCCTCACACGCACGCTCCCCCTAAAGCGTTGCCGTACCCTCACCTGGACCCTAAACCGTCCCCGTCCCCGTCCCCTAACCCTAGCCCGAACCCTAACCCTAACCCTTCCCCGAAGCCTGACCCTCACCCGTCCCCTAATCCTAACCCGTACGCTAACACTAACCCGCGCCCTCACACGCACGCTCCCCCTAAAGCGTTGCCGTACCCTCACCTGGACCCTAAACCGTCCCCGTCCCCTAACCCTAACCCTAGCCCGAACCCTAACCCTAACCCTTCCCCGAAGCCTGACCCTCACCCGTCCCCTAATCCTAACCCGTACGCTAACACTAACCCGCGCCCTCACACACACGCTCCCCCTAAAGCGTTGCCGTACCCTCACCTGGACCCTAAACCGTCCCCGTCCCCTAACCCTAACCCTAGCCCGAACCCTAACCCTAACCCTTCCCCGAAGCCTGACCATCACCCGTCCCCTAATCCTAACCCGTACGCGAAGACTAACACGCGCCCTCACACGCACGGTCCCCCTAAAGCGTTGCCGTACCCTCACCTGGACCCTAAACCGTCCCCGTCACCTAACCCTAACCCTAGCCCGAACCCTAACCCTAACCCTTCCCCGAAGCCTGACCCTCACCCGTCCCCTAATCCTAACCCGTACGCTAACACTAACCCGCGCCCTCACACGCACGCTCCCCCTAAAGCGTTGCCGTACCCTCACCTGGACCCTAAACCGTCCCCGTCCCCTAACCCTAACCCTAGCCCGAACCCTAACCCTAACCCTTCCCCGAAGCCTGACCCTCACCCGTCCCCTTATCCTAACCCGTACGCGAAGACTAACCCGCGCCCTCACACGCACCCTCACCCTAAAGCGTTGCCGTACCCTCACCTGGACCCTAAACCATCCCCGTCCCCTAACCCTAACCCTAGCCTCAACCCTAACCCTAACCCTTCCCCGAAGCCTGACCCTCACCCGTCCCCTAATCCTAACCCGTACGCGAAGACTAACCCACGCCCTCACACGCACGCTCCCCCTAAAGCGTTGCCGTACCCTCACCTGGACCCTAAACCGTCCCCATCCCCTAACCCTAACTCTAGCCCGAACCCTAACCCTAACCCTTCCCCGAAGCCTGAACCTCACCCGTCCCCTAATCCTAACCCGTACGCGAAGACTAACCCGCGCCCTCACACGCACGCTCCCCCTAAAGCGTTGCCGTACCCTCACCTGGACCCTAAACCGTCCCCGTCCCCTAACCCTAAACCTAGCCCGAACCCTATCCCTAACCCTTCCCCGAAGCCTGACCCTCACCCGACCCCTAATCCTAACCCGTACGCTAACACTAACCCACGCCCTCACACGCACGCTCCCCCTAAAGCGTTGCCGTACCCTCACCGGGACCCTAAACCGTCCCCGTCCCCGTCCCCTAACCCTAGCCCGAACCCTAACCCTAACCCTTCCCCGAAGCCTGACCCTCACCCGTCCCCTAATCCTAACCCGTACGCTAACACTAACCCGCGCCCTCACACGCACGCTCCCCCTAAAGCGTTGCCGTACCCTCACCTGGACCCTAAACCGTCCCCGTCCCCGTCCCCTAACCCTAGCCCGTACCCTAACCCTAACCCTTCCCCGAAGCCTGACCCTCACCCGTCCCCTAATCCTAACCCGTACGCTAACACTAACCCGCGCCCTCACACGCACGCTCCCCCTAAAGCGTTGCCGTACCCTCACCTGGACCCTAAACCGTCCCCGTCCCCTAACCCTAACCCTAGCCCGAACCCTAACCCTAACCCTTCCCCGAAGCCTGACCCTCACCCGTCCCCTAATCCTAACCCGTACGCTAACACTAACCCGCGCCCTCACACGCACGCTCCCCCTAAAGCGTTGCCGTACCCTCACCTGGACCTTAAACCGTCCCCGTCCCCTAACCCTAACCCTAGCCCGAACCCTAACCCTAACCCTTCCCCGAATCCTGACCCTCACCCGTCCCCTAATCCTAACCCTTACGCTAACACTAACCCGCGCCCTCACACGCACGCTCCCCGTAAAGCGTTGCCGTACCCTCACCTGGACCCTAAACCGTCCCCGCCCCTAACCCTAACCCTAGCCCGAACCCTAACCCTAACCCTTCCCCGAAGCCTGACCCTCACCCGTCCCCTAATCCTAACCCGTACGCTAACACTAACCCGCGCCCTCACACGCACGCTCCCACGAAAGCGTTGCCGTACCCTCACCTGGACCCTAAACCGTCCCCGTCCCCTAACCCTAACCCTAGCCCGAAACCTAACCCTAACCCTTCCCCGAAGCCTGACCCTCACCCGTCCCCTAATCCTAACCCGTACGCTAACACTAACCCGCGCCCTCACACGCACGCTCCCCCTAAAGTGTTGCCGTACCCTCACCTGGACCCTAAACCGTCCCCGTCCCCGTCCCCTAACCCTAGCCCGAACCCTAACCCTAAACCTTCCCCGAAGCCTGACCCTCACCCGTCCCCTAATCCTAACCCGTACGCCAACACTAACCCACGCCCTCACACGCACGCTCCCCCTAAAGCGTTGCCGTACCCTTACCTGGACCCTAAACCGTCCCCGTCCCCTAACCCTAACCCTAGCCCGAACCCTAACCCTAACCCTTCCTCGAAGCCTGACCCTCACCCGTCCCCTAATCCTAACCCGTACGCTAACAATAACCCGCGCCCTCACACGCACGCTCCCCCTAAAGCGTTGCCGTACCCTCACCTGGACCCTAAACCGTCCCCGTCCCCTAACCCTAACCCTAGCCCGAACCCTAACCCTAACCCTTCCCCGAAGCCTGACCCTCACCCGTCCCCTAATCCTAACACGTACGCTAACACTAACCCGCGCCCTCACACGCACGCTCCCCCTAAAGCGTTGCCGTACCCTCACCTGGACCCTAAACCGTCCCCGTCCCCTAACCCTAACCCTAGCCCGAACCCTAACCCTAACCATTCCCGGAATCCTGACCCTCACCCGTCCCCTAATCCTAACCCGTACGCTAACACTAACCGGCGCCCTCACACGCATGCTCCCCCTAAAGCGTTGCCGTACCCTCACCTGGACCCTAAACCGTCCCCGTCCCCTAACCCTAACCCTAGCCCGAACCCTAAGCGTAACCCTTCCCCGAAGCCTGACCCTCACCCGTCCCCTAATCCTAACCCGTACGCTAACACTAACCCGCGCCCTGACACGTACGCTCCCCCTAAAGCGTTGCCGTACCCTCACCTGGACCCTAAACCGTCCCCGTCCCCTAACTCTAACCCTAGCCCGAACCCTAACCCTAACCCTTCCCCGAAGCCTGACCCTCACCCGTCCCCTAATCCTAACCCGTACGCTAACACTAACCCGCGCCCTCACACGCACGCTCCCCCTAAAGCGTTGCCGTACCCTCACCTGGACCCTAAACCGTCACCGTCCCCTAACCCTAACCCTAGCCCGAACCCTAACCCTAACCCTTCCCCGAAGCCTGACCCTCACCCGTCCCCTAATCCTAACCCGTACGCTAACACTAACCCGCGCCCTCACACTCACACTCCCCCTAAAGCGTTGCCGTACCCTCAGCTGGACCCTAAACCGTCCCCATCCCCTAACCCTAACCCTAGCCCAAACCCTAACCCTAACCCTTCCCCGAAGCCTGACCCTCACCCGTCCCCTAATCCTAACCCGTACGCTAACACTAACCCGTGTCCTCACACGCACGCTCCCCCTAAAGCGTTGCCGTACCCTCACCTGGACCCTAAACCGTCCCCGTCCCCTAACCCTAACCCTAGCCCGAACCCTAACCCTAACCCTTCCCCGAAGCCTGACACTCACCCGTCCCCTAATCCTAACCCGTACGCTAAAACTAACCCGCGCCCTCACACGCACGCTCCCCCTAAAGCGTTGCCGTACCCTCACCTGGACCCTAAACCGTCCCCGTCCCCTAACCCTAACCCTAGCCCGAACCCTAACCCTAACCCTTCCCCGAAGCCTGACCCTCACCCGTCCCCTAATCCTAACCCGTACGCTAACACTAACCCACGCCCTCACACGCACGCTCCCCCTAAAGCGTTGCCGTACCCTCACCTGGACCCTAAACCGTCCCCGTCCCCTAACCCTAACCCTAGCCCGAACCCTAACCCTAACCCTTCCCCGAAGCCTGACCCTCACCCGTCCCCTAATCCTAACCCGTACGCTAACACTAACCCGCGCCCTCACACGCACGCTCCCCCTAAAGCGTTGCCGTACCCTCACCTGGACCCTAAACCGTCCCCGTCCCCTAACCCTAACCCTAGCCCGAACCCTAACCCTAACCCTTCCCCGAAGCCTGACCCTCACCCGTCCCCTAATCCTAACCCGTACGCTAACACTAACCCGCGCCCTCACACGCACGCTCCCCCTAAAGCGTTGCCGTACCCTCACCTGGACCCTAAACCGTCCCCGTCCCCTAACCCTAACCCTAGACCGAACCCTAACCCTAACCCTTCCCCGAAGCCTGACCCTCACCCGTCCCCTAATCCTAACCCGTACGCTAACACTAACCCGCGCCCTCACACGCACGCTCCCCCTAAAGCGTTGCCGTACCCTCACCTGGACCCTAAACCGTCCCCGTCCCCTAACCCTAACCCTAGCCCGAACCCTAACCCTAACCCTTCCCCGAAGCCTGACCCTCACCCGTCCCCTAATCCTAACCCGTACGCTAACACTAACCCGCGCCCTCACACGCACGCTCCCCCTAAAGCGTTGCCGTACCCTCACCTGGACCCTAAACCGTCCCCGTCCCCTAACCCTAACCCTAGCCCGAACCCTAACCCTAACCCTTCCCCGAAGCCTGAACCTCACCCGTCCCCTAATCCTAACCGGTACGCTAACACTAACCCGCGCCCTCACACGCACGCTCCCCCTAAAGCGTTGTCGTACCCTCAGCTGGACCCTAAACTGTCCCCGTCCCCTAACCCTAACCCTAGCCCGAACCCTAACCCTAACCCTTCCCCGAAGCCTGACCCTCACCCGTCCCCTAATCCTAACCCGTACGCTAACACTAACCCGCGCCCTCACACGCACGCTCCCCCTAAAGCGTTGCCGTACCCTCACCTGGACCCTAAACCGTCCTCATCCCCTAACCCTAACCCTAGCCCGAACCCTAACCCTAACCCTTCCCCGAAGCCTGACCCTCAACCGTCCCCTAATCCTAACCCGTACCATAACACTAACCCGCGCCCTAACACACACGCTCCCCCTAAAGCGTTGCCGTACCCTCACCTGGACCCTAAACCGTCCCCGTCCCCTAACCCTAACCCTAGCCCGAACCCTAACCCTTACCCTTCCCCGAAGCCTGACCCTCACCCGTCCCCTAATCCTAACCCGTACGCTAACACTAACCCGCGCCCTCACACGCACGCTCCCCCTAAAGCGTTGCCGTACCCTCACCTGGACCCTAAACCGTCCCCGTCCCCTAACCCTAACCCTAGCCCGAACCCTAACCCTAACCCTTCCCCGAAGCCTGACCCTCACCCGTCCCCTAATCCTAACCCTTACGCTAACACTAACCCGCGCCCTCACACGCACGCTCCCCCTAAAGCGTTGCCGTACCCTCACCTGGACCCTAAACCGTCCCCGCCCCTAACCCTAACCCTAGCCCGAACCCTAACCCTAACCCTTCCCCGAAGCCTGACCCTCACCCGTCCCCTAATCCTAACCGGTACGCTAACACTAACCCGCGCCCTCACACGCACGCTCCCACGAAAGCGTTGCCGTACCCTCACCTGGACCCTAAACCGTCCCCGTCCCCTAACCCTAACCCTAGCCCGAAACCTAACCCTAACCCTTCCCCGAAGCCTGACCCTCACCCGTCCCCTAATCCTAACCCGTACGCTAACACTAACCCGCGCCCTCACACGCACGCTCCCCCTAAAGCGTTGCCGTACCCTCACCTGGACCCTAAACCGTCCCCGTCCCCTAACCCTAACCCTAGCCCGAACCCTAACCCTAACCCTTCCCCGAGCCTGACCCTCACCCATCCCCTAATCCTAACCCGTACGCTAACACTAACCCGCGCCCTCACACGCACGCTCCCACGAAAGCGTTGCCGTATCCTCACCTGGACCCTAAACCGTCCCCGTCCCCTAACCCTAACCCTAGCCCGAACCCTAACCCTAACCCTTCCCCGAAGCCTGACCCTCACCCATCCCCTAATCCTAACCCGTACGCTAACACTAACCCGCGCCCTCACAAGCACGCTCCCCCTAAAGCGTTGCCGTACCCTCACCTGGACCCTAAACCGTCCCCGTCCCCTAACCCTAACCCTAGCCCGAACCCTAACCCTAAACCTTCCCCGAAGCCTGACCCTCACCCGTCCCCTAATCCTAACCCGTACGCTAACACTAACCCGCGCCCTCACACGCACGCTCCCCCTAAAGCGTTGCCGTACTCTCACCTGGACCCTAAACCGTCCCCGTCCCCTAACCCTAATCCTAGCCCGAACCCTAACCCTAACCCTTACCCGAAGCCTGACCCTCACCCGTCCCCTAATCCTAACCCGTACGCTAACACTAACCCGCCCCTTCACACGCACGCTCCACCAAAAGCGTTGCCGTACCCTAACCTGGACCCTAAACCGTCCCCGTCCCCTAACCCTAACCCTAGCCCGAACCCTAACCCTAACACTTACCCGAAGCCTGACACTCACCCGTCCCCTAATCCTAACCCGTACGCTAACACTAACCCGCGCCCTCACACGCACGCTCCCCCTAAAGCGTTGCCGTACCCTCACCTGTACCCTAAACCGTCCCCGTCCCCTAACCCTAATCCTAGCCCGAACCCTAACCCTAACCCTTCCCCGAAGCCTGACCCTCACCCGTCCCCTAATCCTAACACGTATGCTAACACTAACCCGCGCCCTCACACGCACGCTCCACCAAAAGCGTTGCCGTACCCTAACCTGGACCCTAAACCGTCCCCGTCCCCTAACCCTAACCCTAGCCCGAAACCTAACCCTAACCCTTCCCCGAAGCCTGACCCTCACCCGTCCCCTAATCCTAACCCTTACGCTAACACTAACCCGCGCCCTCACACGCACGCTCCCCCTAAAGCGTTGCCGTACACTCACCGGGACCCTAAACCGTCCCCATCCCCTAACCCTAACCCTAGCCCGAACCCTAACCCTAACCCTTCCCCGAAGCCTGACCCTCACCCGTCCCCTAATCCTAACCCGTACGCTAACACTAACCCGCGCCCTCACACGCACGCTCCCCCTAAAGCTTTGCCATACCCTCACCTGGACCCTAAACCGTTCTCATCCCCTAACCCTAACCCTAGCCCGAACCCTAACCCTAACCCTTCCCCGAAGCCTGACCCTCACCCGTCCCCTAATCCTAACCCGTACGCTAACACTAACCCGCGCCCTCACACGCACGCTCCCCCTAAAGCGTTGCCGTACCCTCACCTGGACCCTAAACCGTCCCCGTCCCCTAACCCTACCCCTAGCCCGAACCCTAACCCTAACCCTTCCCCGAAGCCTGACCCTCAACCGTCCCCTAATCCTAACCCGTACGCTAACACTAATCCGCGCCCCCACAAGCACGCTCCCCCTAAAGCGTTGCCGTACCCTCACCTGGACCCTAAACCGTCCCCGTCCCCTAACCCTAACCCTAGCCCGAACCCTAACCCTAACCCTTCCCCGAAGCCTGACCCTCACCCGTCCCCTAATCCTAACCCGTACGCTAACACTAACCCGCGCCCTCACACGCACGCTCCCCCTAAAGCTTTGCGTACCCTCACCTGGACCCTAAACCGTCCCCGTCCCCTAACCCTAACCCTAGCCCGAACCCTAACCCTAACCCTTCCCCGAAGCCTGACCCTCACCCGTCCCCTAATCCTAACCCGTTCGCTAACACTAACCCGCGCCCTCACACGCACGCTCCCCCTAAAGCGTTGCCGTACCCTCACCTGGACCCTAAACCGTCCCCGTCCCCTAACCCTAACCCTAGCCCGAACCCTAACCCTAACCCTTCCCCGAAGCCTGACCCTCACCCGTCCCCTAATCCTAACCCGTACGCTAACACTAACCCACGCCCTCACACGCACGCTCCCACTAAAACGTTGCCGTACCCTCACCTGAACCCTAAACCGTCCCCGTCCCCTAACCCTAACCCTAGCCCGAACCCTAACCCTAACCCTTCCCCGAAGCCTGACCCTCACCCGTCCCCTAATCCTAACCCGTACGCTAACACTAACCCGCGCCCTCACACGCACGCTCCCCCTAAAGCGTTGCCGTACCCTCACCTGAACCCTAAACCGTCCCCGTCCCCTAACCCTAACCCTAGCCCGAACCCTAACCCTAACCCTTCCCCGAAGCCTGACCCTCACCCGTCCCCTAATCCTAACCCGTACGCTAACACTAACCCGCGCCCTCACACGCACGCTCCCCCTAAAGCGTTGCCGTACCCTCACCTGGACCCTAAACCGTCCCCGTCCCCTAACCCTAACCCTAGCCCGAACCCTAACCCTAACCCTTCCCCGAAGCCTGACCCTCACCCGTCCCCTAATCCTAACTGGTACGCTCACACTAACCCGCGCCCTCACACGCACGCTCCCCCTAAAGCGTTGCCGTACCCTCACCTGGACCCTAAACCGTCCCTGTCCCCTAACCCTAACCCTAGCCCGAACCCTAACCCTAACCCTTCCCCGAAGCCTGACCCTCACCCGTCCCCTAATCCTAAACCGTACGCTAACACTAACCCACGCCCTAACACGCACGCTCCCCCTAAAGCGTTGCCGTACCCTCACCTGGACCCTAAACCGTCCCCGTCCCCTAACCCTAACCCTAGCCCGAACCCTAACCCTAACCCTTCCCCGAAGCCTGACCCTCACCCGTCCCCTAATCCTAACACGTAGGTGAAGACTAACCCACGCCCTCACACGCACGCTCCCCCTAAAGCGTTGCCGTACCCTCACCTGGACCCTAAACCGTCCCCGTCCCCTAACCCTAACCCTAGCCCGAACCCTAACCCTAACCCTTCCCCGAAGCCTGACCCTCACCCGTCCCCTAATCCTAACCCGTACGCTAACACTAACCCGCGCCCTCACACGCACGCTCCCCCTAAAGCGTTGCCGTACCCTCACCTGGACCCTAAACCGTCCCCGTCCCCTAACCCTAACCCTAGCCCGAACCCTAACCCTAACCCTTCCCCGAAGCCTGACCCTCACCCGTCCCCTAATCCTAACCCGTACGCTAACACTAACCCGCGCCCTCACACGCACGCTCCCCCTAAAGCGTTGCCGTACCCTCACCTGGACCCTAAACCGTCCCCGTCCCCTAACCCTAACCCTAGACCGAACCCTAACCCTAACCCTTCCCCGAAGCCTGACCCTCACCCGTCCCCTAATCCTAACCCGTACGCTAACACTAACCCGCGCCCTCACACGCACGCTCCCCCTAAAGCGTTGCCGTACCCTCACCTGGACCCTAAACCGTCCCCGTCCCCTAACCCTATCCCTAGCCCGAACCCTAACCCTAACCCTTCCCCGAAGCCTGACCCTCACCCGTCCCCTAATCCTAACCCGTACGCTAACACTAACCCGCGCCCTCACACGCACGCTCCCCCTAAAGCGTTGCCGTACCCTCACCTGGACCCTAAACCGTCCCCGTCCCCTAACCCTAACCCTAGCCCGAACCCTAACCCTAACACTTCCCCGAAGCCTGAACCTCACCCGTCCCCTAATCCTAACCCGTACGCTAACAATACCCCGCGCCCTCACACGCACGCTCCCCCTAAAGCGTTGCCATACCCTCACCTGGACCCTAAACCGTCCCCGTCCCCTAACCCTAACCCTAGCCCGAACCCTAACCCTAACCCTTCCCCGAAGCCTGACCCTCACCCGTCCCCTAATCCTAACCCTTACGCTAACACTAACCCGCGCCCTCACACGCACGCTCCCCCTAAAGCGTTGCCGTACCCTCACCTGGACCCTAAACCGTCCCCGCCCCTAACCCTAACCCTAGCCCGAACCCTAACCCTAACCCTTCCCCGAAGCCTGACCCTCACCAGTCCCCTAATCCTAACCGGTACGCTAACACTAACCCGCGCCCTCACACGCACGCTCCCACGAAAGCGTTGCCGTACCCTCACCTGGACCCTAAACCGTCCCCGTCCCCTAACCCTAACCCTAGCCCGAAACCTAACCCTAACCCTTCCCCGAAGCCTGACCCTCACCCGTCCCCTAATCCTAACCCGTACGCTAACAATACCCCGCGCCCTCACACGCACGCTCCCCCTAAAGCGTTGCCGTACCCTCACCTGGACCCTAAACCGTCCCCGTCCCCTAACCCTAACCCTAGCCCGAACCCTAACCCTAACCCTTCCCCGAAGCCTGACCCTCACCCGTCCCCTAATCCTAACCCTTACGCTAACACTAACCCGCGCCCTCACACGCACGCTCCCCCTAAAGCGTTGCCGTACCCTCACCTGGACCCTAAACCGTCCCCGCCCCTAACCCTAACCCTAGCCCGAACCCTAACCCTAACCCTTCCCCGAAGCCTGACCCTCACCAGTCCCCTAATCCTAACCGGTACGCTAACACTAACCCGCGCCCTCACACGCACGCTCCCACGAAAGCGTTGCCGTACCCTCACCTGGACCCTAAACCGTCCCCGTCCCCTAACCCTAACCCTAGCCCGAAACCTAACCCTAACCCTTCCCCGAAGCCTGACCCTCACCCGTCCCCTAATCCTAACCCGTACGCTAACACTAACCCGCGCCCTCACACGCACACTCCCCCTAAAGCGTTGCCGTACCCTCACCTGGACCCTAAACCGTCCCCGTCCCCTAACCCTAACCCTAGCCCGAACCCTAACCCTAACCCTTCCCCGAAGCCTGACCCTCACCCATCCCCTAATCCTAACCCGTACGCTAACACTAACCCGCGCCCTCACACGCACGCTCCCCCTAAAGCGTTGCCGTACCCTCACCTGGACCCTAAACCGTCCCCGTCCCCTAACTCTAACCCTAGCCCGAACCCTAACCCTAAACCTTCCCCGAAGCCTGACCCTCACCCGTCCCCTAATCCTAACCCGTACGCTAACACTAACCCGCGCCCTCACACGCACGCTCCCCCTAAAGCGTTGCCGTACCCTCACCTGGACCCTAAACCGTCCCCGTCCCCTAACCCTAATCCTAGCCCGAACCCTAACCCTAACCCTTACCCGAAGCCTGACCCTCACCCGTCCCCTAATCCTAACCTGTACGCTAACACTAACCCGCCCCCTCACACGCACGCTCCACCAAAAGCGTTGCCGTACCCTAACCTGGACCCTAAACCGTCCCCGTCCCCTAACCCTAACCCTAGCCCGAACCCTAACCCTAACACTTACCCGAAGCCTGACACTCACCCGTCCCCTAATCCTAACCCGTACGCTAACACTAACCCGCGCCCTCACACGCACGCTCCCCCTAAAGCGTTGCCGTACCCTCACCTGGACCCTAAACCGTCCCCGTCCCCTAACCCTAACCCTAGCCCGAACCCTAACCCTAACCCTTCCCCGAAGCCTGACCCTCACCCGTCCCCTAATCCTAACCCGTACGCTAACACTAACCCGCGCCCTCACACGCACGCTCCCCCTAAAGCGTTGCCGTACCCTCACCTGAACCCTAAACCGTCCCCGTCCCCTAACCCTAACCCTAGCCCGAACCCTAACCCTAACCCTTCCCCGAAGCCTGACCCTCACCCGTCCCCTAATCCTAACCCGTACGCTAACACTAACCCGCGCCCTCACACGCACGCTCCCCCTAAAGCGTTGCCGTACACTCACCGGGACCCTAAACCGTCCCCATCCCCTAACCCTAACCCTAGCCCGAACCCTAACCCTAACCCTTCCCCGAAGCCTGACCCTCACCCGTCCCCTAATCCTAACCCGTACGCTAACACTAACCCGCGCCCTCACACGCACGCTCCCCCTAAAGCGTTGCCATACCCTCACCTGGACCCTAAACCGTCCTCATCCCCTAACCCTAACCCTAGCCCGAACCCTAACCCTAACCCTTCCCCGAAGCCTGACCCTCAACCGTCCCCTAATCCTAACCCGTACGCTAACACTAACCCGCGCCCTCACACGCACGCTCCCCCTAAAGCGTTGCCGTACCCTCACCTGGACCCTAAACCGTCCCCGCCCCTAACCCTAACCCTAGCCCGAACCCTAACCCTAACCCTTCCCCGAAGCCTGACCCTCAACCGTCCCCGAATCCTAACCCGTACACTAACACTAATCCGCGCCCTCACAAGCACGCTCCCCCTAAAGCGTTGCCGTACCCTCACCTGGACCCTAAACCGTCCCCGTCCCCTAACCCTAACCCTAGCCCGAACCCTAACCCTAACCCTTCCCCGAAGCCTGACCATCACCCGTCCCCTAATCCTAACCCGTACGCTAACACTAACCCGCGCCCTCACACGCACGCTCCCCCTAAAGCTTTGCGTACCCTCACCTGGACCCTAAACCGTCCCCGTCCCCTAACCCTAACCCTAGCCCGAACCCTAACCCTAACCCTTCCCCGAAGCCTGACCCTCACCCGTCCCCTAATCCTAACCCGTACGCTAACACTAACCCGCGCCCTCACACGCACGCTCCCCCTAAAGCGTTGCCGTACCCTCACCTGGACCCTAAACCGTCCCCGTCCCCTAACCCTAACCCTAGCCCGAACCCTAACCCTAACCCTTCCCCGAAGCCTGACCCTCACCAGTCCCCTAATCCTAACCCGTACGCTAACACTAACCCACGCCCTCACACGCACGCTCCCCCTAAAACGTTGCCGTACCCTCACCTGAACCCTAAACCGTCCCCGTCCCCTAACCCTAACCCTAGCCCGAACCCTAACCCTAACCCTTCCCCGAAGCCTGACCCTCACCCGTCCCCTAATCCTAACTGGTACGCTCACACTAACCCGCGTCCTCACACGCACGCTCCCCCTAAAGCGTTGCCGTACCCTCACCTGGACCCTAAACCGTCCCCGTCCCCTAACCCTAACCCTAGCCCGAACCCTAACCCTAACCCTTCCCCGAAGCCTGACCCTCACCCGTCCCCTAATCCTAAACCGTACGCTAACACTAACCCACGCCCTCACACGCACGCTCCCCCTATAGCGTTGCCGTACCCTCACCTGGACCCTAAACCGTCCCCGTCCCCTAACCCTAACCCTAGCCCGAACCCTAACCCTAACCCTTCCCCGAAGCCTGACCCTCACCCGTCCCCTAATCCTAACCCGTACGCTAACACTAACCCGCGCCCTCACACGCACGCTGCCCCTAAAGCGTTGCCGTACCCTCACCTGGACCCTAAACCGTCCCCGTCCCCTAACCCTAACCCTAGCCCGAACCCTAACCCTAACCCTTCCCCGAAGCCTGACCCTCACCCGTCCCCTAATCCTAACCCGTACGCTAACACTAACCCGCGCCCTCACACGCACGCTCCCCCTAAAGCGTTGCCGTACCCTCACCTGGACCCTAAACCGTCCCCGTCCCCTAACCCTAACCCTTCCCCGAAGCCTGACCCTCACCCGTCCCCTAATCCTAACCCGTACGCTAACACTAACCTGCGCCCTCACACGCACGCTCCCCCTAAAGCGTTGCCGTACCCTCACCTGGACCCTAAACCGTCCCCGTCCCCTAACCCTAACCCTAGCCAGAACCCTAACCCTAACCCTTCCCCGAAGCCTGACCCTCACCCGTCCCCTAATCCTAACCCGTACGCTAACACTAACCCGCGCCCTCACACGCACGCTCCCCCTAAAGCGTTGCCGTACCCTCACCTGGACCCTAAACCGTCCCCGTCCCCTAACCCTAACCCTAGCCCGAACCCTAACCCTAACCCTTCCCCGAAGCCTGACCCTCACCCGTCCCCTAATCCTAACCCGTACGCTAACACTAACCCGCGCCCTCACACGCACGCTGCCCCTAAAGCGTTGCCATACCCTCACCTGGACCCTAAACCGCCCCCGTCCCCTAACCCTAACCCTAGCCCGAACCCTAACCCTAACCCTTCCCCGAAGCCTGACCCTCAACCGTCCCCTAATCCTAATCTGTACGCTAACACTAACCCGCGCCCTCACACGCACGCTCCCCCTAAAGCGTTGCCGTACCCTCACCTGGACCCTAAACCGTCCCCGTCCCCTAACCCTAACCCTAGCCCGAACCCTAACCCTAACCCTTCCCCGAAGCCTGACCCTCACCCGTCCCCTAATCCTAACACGTAGGTGAAGACTAACCCACGCCCTCACACGCACGCTCCCTCTAAAGCGTTGCCGTACCCTCACCTGGACCCTAAACCGTCCCCGTCCCCTAACCCTAACCCTAGCCCGAACCCTAACCCTAACCCTTCCCCGAAGCCTGACACTCACCCGTCCCCTAATCCTAACCCGTACGCGAAGACTAACCCGCGCCCTCACACGCACGCTCCCCCTAAAGCGTTGCCGTACCCTCACCTGGACCCTAAACCGTCCCCGTCCCCTAACCCTAACCCTAGCCCGAACCCTAACCCTAACCCTTCCCCGAAGCCTGACCCTCACCCGTCCCGTAATCCTAACCCGTACGCTAACACTAACCCGCGCCCTCACACGCACGCTCCCCCTAAAGCGTTGCCGTACCCTCACCTGGACCCTAAACCGTCCCCGTCCCCTAACCCTAACCCTAGCCCGAACCCTAACCCTAACCCTTCCCCGAAGCCTGACACTCACCCGTCCCCTAATCCTAACCCGTACGCTAACACTAACCCGCGCCCTCACACGCACGCTCCCCCTAAAGCGTTGCTGTACACTCACCGGGACCCTAAACCGTCCCCGTCCCCTAACCCTAACCCTAGCCCGAACCCTAACCCTAACCCTTCCCCGAAGACTGACCCTCACCCGTCCCCTAATCCTAACCCGTACGCTAACACTAACCCGCGCCCTCACACGAACGCTCCCCCTAAAGCGTTGCCATACCCTCACCTGGACCCTAAACCGTCCTCATCCCCTAACCCTAACCCTAGCCCGAACCCTAACCCTAACCCTTCCCCGAAGCCTGACCCTCAACCGTCCCCTAATCCTAACCCGTACGCTAACACTAACCCGCGCCCTCACACGCACGCTCCCCCTAAAGCGTTGCCGTACCCTCACCTGGACCCTAAACCGTCCCCGTCCCCTAACCCTAACCCTAGCCCGAACCCTAACCCTAACCCTTCCCCGAAGCCTGACCCTCAACCGTCCCCTAATCCTAACCCGTACGCTAACACTAACCCGCACCCTCACACGCACGCTCCCCCTAAAGCGTTGCCGTACCCTCACCTGGACCCTAAACCGTCCCCGTCCCCTAACCCTAACCCTAGCCCGAACCCTAACCCTAACCCTTCCCCGAAGCCTGACCCTCACCCGTCCCCAAATCCTAACCCGTACGCTAACACTAACCCGCGCCCTCACACGCACGCTCCCCCTAAAGCTTTGCGTACCCTCACCTGGACCCTAAACCGTCCCCGTCCCCTAACCCTAACCCTAGCCCGAACCCTAACCCTAACCCTTCCCCGAAGCCTGACCCTCACCCGTCCCCTAATCCTAACCCGTACGCTAACACTAACCCGCGCCCTCACACGCACGCTCCCCCTAAAGCGTTGCCGTACCCTCACCTGGACCCTAAACCGTCCCCGTCCCCTAACCCTAACCCTAGCCCGAACCCTAACCCTAACCCTTCCCCGAAGCCTGACCCTCACCCGTCCCCTAATCCTAACCCGTACGCTAACACTAACCCACGCCCTCACACGCACGCTCCCCCTAAAGCGTTGCCGTACCCTCACCTGAACCCTAAACCGTCCCCTTCCCCTAAACCTAACCCTAGCCCGAACCCTAACCCTAACCCTTCCCCGAAGCCTGACCCTCACCCGTCCCCTAATCCTAACCCGTACGCTAACACTAACCCGCGCCCTCACACGCACGCTCCCCCTAAAGCGTTGCCGTACCCTCACCTGAACCCTAAACCGTCCCCGTCCTCTAACCCTAACCCTAGCCCGAACCCTAACCCTAACCCTTCACCGAAGCCTGACCCTCACCCGTCCCCTAATCCTAACCCGTACGCTAACACTAACCCGCGCCCTCACACGCACGCTGCCCCTAAAGCGTTGCCGTACCCTCACCTGGACCCTAAACCGTCCCCGTCCCCTAAACCTAACCCTAGCCCGAACCCTAACCCTAACGCTTCCCCGAAGCCTGACCCTCACCCGTCCCCTAATCCTAACTGGTACGCTCACACTAACCCGCGCCCTCACACGCACGCTCCCCCTAAAGCGTTGCCGTACCCTCACCTGGACCCTAAACCGTCCCCGTCCCCTAACCCTAACCCTAGCCCGAACCCTAACCCTAACCCTTCCCCGAAGCCTGACCCTCACCCGTCCCCTAATCCTAAACCGTACGCTAACACTAACCCACGCCCTCACACGCACGCTCCCCCTAAAGCGTTGCCGTACCCTCACCTGGACCCTAAACCGTCCCCGTCCCCTAACCCTAACCCTAGCCCGAACCCTAACCCTAACCCTTCCCCGAAGCCTGACCCTCACCCGTCCCCTAATCCTAACCCGTACGCTAACACTAACCCGCACCCTCACACGCACGCTGCCCCTAAAGCGTTGCCGTACCCTCACCTGGACCCTAAACCGTCCCCGTCCCCTAACCCTAACCCTAGCCCGAACCCTAACCCTAACCCTTCCCCGAAGCCTGACCCTCACCCGTCCCCTAATCCTAACCCGAACGCTAACACTAACCCGCGCCCTCACACGCACGCTCCCCCTAAAGCGTTGCCGTACCCTCACCTGGACCCTAAACCGTCCCCGTCCCCTAACCCTAACCCTAGCCCGAACCCTAACCCTAACCCTTCCCCGAAGCCTGACCCTCACCCCTCCCCTAATCCTAACCCGTACGCTAACACTAACCCGCGCCCTCACACGCACGCTCCCCCTAAAGCGTTGCCGTACCCTCACCTGGACCCTAAACCGTCCCCGTCCCCTAACCCTAACCCTAGCCCGAACCCTAACCCTAACCCTTCCCCGAAGCCTGACCCTCACCCGTCCCCTAATCCTAACCCGTACGCTAACACTAACCCGCGCCCTCACACGCACGCTCCCCCTAAAGCGTTGCCGTACCCTCACCTGGACCCTAAACCGTCCCCGTCCCCTAACCCTAACCCTAGCCCGAACCCTAACCCTAACCCTTCCCCGAAGCCTGACCCTCACCCGTCCCCTAATCCTAACCCGTACGATAACACTAACCCGCACCCTCATCGCACGCTCCCCCTAAAGCGTTGCCATACCCTCACCTGGACCCTAAACCGTCCCCGTCCCCTAACCCTAACCCTAGCCCAAACCCTAACCCTAACCCTTCCCCGAAGCCTGACCCTCAACCGTCCCCTAATCCTAACCCGTACGCTAACACTAACCCGCGCCCTCACACGCACGCTCCCCCTAAAGCGTTGCCGTACCCTCACCTGGACCCTAAACCGTCCCCGTCCCCTAACCCTAACCCTAGCCCGAACCCTAACCCTAACCCTTCCCCGAAGCCTGACCCTCACCCGTCCCCTAATCCTAACCCGTACGCTAACACTAACCCGCGCCCTCACACGCACGCTCCCCCTAAAGAGTTGCCGTACCCTCACCTGGACCCTAAACCGTCCCCGTCCCCTAACCCTAATCCTAGCCCGAACCCTAACCCTAACCCTTCCCCGAAGCCTGACCCTCACCCGTCCCCTAATCCTAACCCGTACGCTAACACTAACCCCCCCCCTAACACGCACGCTCCACCAAAAGCGTTGCCGTACCCTAACCTGGACCCTAAACCGTCCCCGTCCCCTAACCCTAACCCTAGCCCGAACCCTAACCCTAACCCTTACCCGAAGCCTGACACTCACCCGTCCCCTAATCCTAACCCGTACGCTAACACTAACCCGCGCCCTCACACGCACGCTCCCCCTAAAGCGTTGCCGTACACTCACCGGGACCCTAAACCGTCCCCGTCCCCTAACCCTAACCCTAGCCCGAACCCTAACCCTAACCCTTCCCCGAAGCCTGACCCTCACCCGTCCCCTAATCCTAACCCGTACGCTAACACTAACCCGCGCCCTCACACGCACGCTCCCCCTAAAGCGTTGCCATACCCTCACCTGGACCCTAAACCGTCCTCATTCCCTAACCCTAACCCTAGCCCGAACCCTAACCCTAACCCTTCCCCGAAGCCTGACCCTCAACCGTCCCCTAATCCTAACCCGTACGCTAACACTAACCCGCGCCCTCACACGCACGCTCCCCCTAAAGCGTTGCCGTACCCTCACCTGGACCCTAAACCGTCCCCGTCCCCTAACCCTAACCCTAGCCCGAACCCTAACCCTAACCCTTCCCCGAAGCCTGACCCTCAACCGTCCCCTAATCCTAACCCGTACGCTAACACTAACCCGCGCCCTCACACGCACGCTCCCCCTAAAGCGTTGCCGTACCCTCACCTGGACCCTAAACCGTCCCCGTCCCCTAACCCTAACCCTAGCCCGAACCCTAACCCTAACCCTTCCCCGAAGCCTGACCCTCACCCGTCCCCTAATCCTAACCCGTACGCTAACACTAACCCGCGCCCTCACACGCACGCTCCCCCTAAAGCTTTGCGTACCCTCACCTGGACCCTAAACCGTCCCCGTCCCCTAACCCTAACCCTAGCCCGAACCCTAACCCTAACCCTTCCCCGAAGCCTGACCCTCACCCGTCCCCTAATCCTAACCCGTACGCTAACACTAACCCGCGCCCTCACACGCACGCTCCCCCTAAAGCGTTGCCGTACCCTCACCTGGACCCTAAACCGTCCCCGTCCCCTAACCCTAACCCTAGCCCGAACCCTAACCCTAACCCTTCCCCGAAGCCTGACCCTCACCCGTCCCCTAATCCTAACCCGTACGCTAACACTAACCCGCGCCCTCACACGCACGCTCCCCCTAAAGCGTTGCCGTACCCTCACCTGAACCCTAAACCGTCCCCTTCCCCTAACCCTAACCCTAGCCCGAACCCTAACCCTAACCCTTCCCCGAAGCCTGACCCTCACCCGTCCCCTAATCCTAACCCGTACGCTAACACTAACCCGCGCCCTCACACGCACGCTCCCCCTAAAGCGTTGCCGTACCCTCACCTGAACCCTAAACCGTCCCCGTCCCCTAACCCTAACCCTAGCCCGAACCCTAACCCTAACCCTTCCCCGAAGCCTGACCCTCACCCGTCCCCTAATCCTAACCCGTACGCTAACACTAACCCGCGCCCTCACACGCACGCTCCCCCTAAAGCGTTGCCGTACCCTCACCTGGACCCTAAACCGTCCCCGTCCCCTAAACCTAACCCTAGCCCGAACCCTAACCCTAACGCTTCCCCGAAGCCTGACCCTCACCCGTCCCCTAATCCTAACTGGTACGCTCACACTAACCCGCGCCCTCACACGCACGCTCCCCCTAAAGCGTTGCCGTACCCTCACCTGGACCCTAAACCGTCCCCGTCCCCTAACCCTAACCCTAGCCCGAACCCTAACCCTAACCCTTCCCCGAAGCCTGACCCTCACCCGTCCCCTAATCCTAAACCGTACGCTAACACTAACCCACGCCCTCACACGCACGCTCCCCCTAAAGCGTTGCCGTACCCTCACCTGGACCCTAAACCGTCCCCGTCCCCTAACCCTAACCCTAGCCCGAACCCTAACCCTAACCCTTCCCCGAAGCCTGACCCTCACCCGTCCCCTAATCCTAACCCGTACGCTAACACTAACCCGCGCCCTCACACGCACGCTCCCCCTAAAGCGTTGCCGTACCCTCACCTGGACCCTAAACCGTCCCCGTCCCCTAACCCTAACCCTAGCCCGAACCCTAACCCTAACCCTTCCCCGAAGCCTGACCCTCACCCGTCCCCTAATCCTAACACGTACGCTAACACTAACCCGCGCCCTCACACGCACGCTCCCCCTAAAGCGTTGCCGTACCCTCACCTGGACCCTAAACCGTCCCCGTCCCCTAACCCTAACCCTAGCCCGAACCCTAACCCTAACCCTTCCCCGAAGCCTGACCCTCATCCGTCCCCTAATCCTAACCCGTACGCTAACACTAACCCGCGCCCTCACACGCACGCTCCCCCTAAAGCGTTGCCGTACCCTCACCTGGACCCTAAACCGTCCCCGTCCCCTAACCCTAACCCTAGCCCGAACCCTAACCCTAACCCTTCCCCGAAGCCTGACCCTCAACCGTCCCCTAATCCTAACACGTAGGCGAAGACTAACCCACGCCCTCACACGCACGCTCCCTCTAAAGCGTTGCCGTACCCTCACCTGGACCCTAAACCGTCCCCGTCCCCTAACCCTAACCCTAGCCCGAACCCTAACCCTAACCCTTCCCCGAAGCCTGACACTCACCCGTCCCCTAATCCTAACCCGTACGCGAAGAATAACCCGCGCCCTCACACGCACGCTCCCCCTAAAGCGTTGCCGTACCCTCACCTGGACCCTAAACCGTCCCCGTCCCCTAACCCTAACCCTAGCCCGAACCCTAACCCTAACCCTTCCCCGAAGCCTGACCCTCATCCGTCCCCTAATCCTAACCCGTACGCTAACACTAACCCGCGCCCTCACACGCACGCTCCCCCTAAAGCGTTGCCGTACCCTCACCTGGACCCTAAACCGTCCCCGTCCCCTAACCCTAACCCTAGCCCGAACCCTAACCCTAACCTTTCCCCGAAGCCTGACCCTCACCCGTCCCCTAATCCTAACCCGTACGCTAACACTAACCCGCGCCCTCACACGCACACACCCCCTAAAGCGTTGCCGTACCCTCACCTGGACCCTAAACCGTCCCCGTCCCCTAACCCTAACCCTAGCCCGAACCCTAACCCTAACCCTTCCCCAAAGGTTGACCCTCACCCGTCCCCTAATCCTAACCCGTACGCTAACACTAACCCGCGCCCTCACACGCACGCTCCCCCTAAAGCGTTGCCGTACCCTCACCTGGACCCTAAACCGTCCCAGACCCCTAACCCTAACCCTAGCCCGAACCCTAACCCTAACCCTTTCCCGAAGCCTGACCCTCACCCGTCCCCTAATCCTAACCCGTACGCTAACACTAACCCGCGCCCTCACACGCACGCTCCCCCTAAAGCGTTGCCGTACCCTCACCTGGACCCTAAACCGTCCCCGTCCCCTAACCCTAACCCTAGCCCGAACCCTAACCCTAACCCTTCCCCGAAGCCTGACACTCACCCGTCCCATAATCCTAACCTGTACGCGAAGACTAACCCACGCCCTCACACGCACCCTCCCCCTAAAGCGTTGCCGTACCCTCACCTGGACCCTAAACCGTCCCCGTCCCCTAACCCTAACCCTAGCCCGAACCCTAACCCTAACCCTTCCCTGAAGCCTGACCCTCACCCGTCCCCTAATCCTAACCCGTACGCTAACACTAACCCGCGCCCTCACACGCACGCTCCCCCTAAAGCGTTGCCGTACCCTCACCTGGACCCTAAACCGTCCCCGTCCCCTAACCCTAACCCTAGCCCGAACCCTAACCCTAACCCTTCCCCGAAGCCTGACCCTTACCCGTCCCCTAATCCTAACCTGTACGCGAAGACTAACCCGCGCCCTCACACGCACGCTCCCCCTAAAGCGTTGCCGTACCCTCACCTGGACCCTAAACCGTCCCCGTCCCCGTCCCCTAACCCTAGACCGAACCCTAACCCTAACCCTTCCCCGAAGCCTGACCCTCACCCGTCCCCTAATCCTAACCAGTACGCTAACACTAACCCGCGCCCTCACACGCACGCTCCCCCTAAAGCGTTGCCGTACCCTCACCTGGACCCTAAACCGTCCCCGTCCCCTAACCCTAACCCTAGCCCGAACCCTAACCCTAACCCTTCCCCGAAGCCTGACCCTCACCCGTCCCCTAATCCTAACCCGTACGCTAACACTAACCCGCGCCCTCACACACACGCTCCCCCTAAAGCGTTGCCGTACCCTCACCTGGACCCTAAACCGTCCCCGTCCCCTAACCCTAACCCTAGCCCGAACCCTAACCCTAACCCTTCCCCGAAGCCTGACCATCACCCGTCCCCTAATCCTAACCCGTACGCGAAGACTAACACGCGCCCTCACACGCACGGTCCCCCTAAAGCGTTGCCGTACCCTCACCTGTACCCTAAACCGTCCCCGTCCCCTAACCCTAACCGTAGCCCGAACCCTAACCCTAACCCTTCCCCGAAGCCTGACCCTCACCCGTCCCCTAATCCTAACCCGTACGCTAACACTAACCCGCGCCCTCACACGCACGCTCCCCCTAAAGCGTTGCCGTACCCTCACCTGGACCCTAAACCGTCCCCGTCCCCTAACCCTAACCCTAGCCCGAACCCTAACCCTAACCCTTCCCCGAAGCCTGACCCTCACCCGTCCCCTTATCCTAACCCGTACGCGAAGACTAACCCGCGCCCTCACACGCACCCTCACCCTAAAGCGTTGCCGTACCCTCACCTGGACCCTAAACCATCCCCGTCCCCTAACCCTAACCCTAGCCTCAACCCTAACCCTAACCCTTCCCCGAAGCCTGACCCTCACCCGTCCCCTAATCCTAACCCGTACGCGAAGACTAACCCACGCCCTCACACGCACGCTCCCCCTAAAGCGTTGCCGTACCCTCACCTGGACCCTAAACCGTCCCCGTCCCCTAACCCTAACCCTAGCCCGAACCCTAACCCTAACCCTTCCCCGAAGCCTGAACCTCACCCGTCCCCTAATCCTAACCCGTACGCGAAGACTAACCCGCGCCCTCACACGCACGCTCCCCCTAAAGCGTTGCCGTACCCTCACCTGGACCCTAAACCGTCCCCGTCCCCTAACCCTAAACCTAGCCCGAACCCTATCCCTAACCCTTCCCCGAAGCCTGACCCTCACCCGACCCCTAATCCTAACCCGTACGCTAACACTAACCCACGCCCTCACACGCACGCTCCCCCTAAAGCGTTGCCGTACCCTCACCGGGACCCTAAACCGTCCCCGTCCCCGTCCCCTAACCCTAGCCCGAACCCTAACCCTAACCCTTCCCCGAAGCCTGACCCTCACCCGTCCCCTAATCCTAACCCGTACGCTAACACTAACCCGCGCCCTCACACGCACGCTCCCCCTAAAGCGTTGCCGTACCCTCACCTGGACCCTAAACCGTCCCCGTCCCCTAACCCTAACCCTAGCCCGAACCCTAACCCTAACCCTTCCCCGAAGCCTGACCCTCAACCGTCCCCTAATCCTAACCCGTACGCTAACACTAACCCGCGCCCTCACACGCACGCTCCCCCTAAAGCGTTGCCGTACCCTCACCTGGACCCTAAACCGTCCCCGTCCCCTAACCCTAACCCTAGCCCGAACCCTAACCCTAACCCTTCCCCGAAGCCTGACCCTCACCCGTCCCCTAATCCTAACCCGTACGCTAACACTAACCCGCGCCCTCACACGCACGCTCCCCCTAAAGCTTTGCGTACCCTCACCTGGACCCTAAACCGTCCCCGTCCCCTAACCCTAACCCTAGCCCGAACCCTAACCCTAACCCTTCCCCGAAGCCTGACCCTCACCCGTCCCCTAATCCTAACCCGTACGCTAACACTAACCCGCGCCCTCACACGCACGCTCCCCCTAAAGCGTTGCCGTACCCTCACCTGGACCCTAAACCGTCCCCGTCCCCTAACCCTAACCCTAGCCCGAACCCTAACCCTAACCCTTCCCCGAAGCCTGACCCTCACCCGTCCCCTAATCCTAACCCGTACGCTAACACTAACCCACGCCCTCACACGCACGCTCCCCCTAAAGCGTTGCCGTACCCTCACCTGAACCCTAAACCGTCCCCTTCCCCTAACCCTAACCCTAGCCCGAACCCTAACCCTAACCCTTCCCCGAAGCCTGACCCTCACCCGTCCCCTAATCCTAACCCGTACGCTAACACTAACCCGCGCCCTCACACGCACGCTCCCCCTAAAGCGTTGCCGTACCCTCACCTGAACCCTAAACCGTCCCCGTCCCCTAACCCTAACCCTAGCCCGAACCCTAACCCTAACCCTTCCCCGAAGCCTGACCCTCACCCGTCCCCTAATCCTAACCCGTACGCTAACACTAACCCGCGCCCTCACACGCACGCTCCCCCTAAAGCGTTGCCGTACCCTCACCTGGACCCTAAACCGTCCCCGTCCCCTAAACCTAACCCTAGCCCGAACCCTAACCCTAACGCTTCCCCGAAGCCTGACCCTCACCCGTCCCCTAATCCTAACTGGTACGCTCACACTAACCCGCGCCCTCACACGCACGCTCCCCCTAAAGCGTTGCCGTACCCTCACCTGGACCCTAAACCGTCCCCGTCCCCTAACCCTAACCCTAGCCCGAACCCTAACCCTAACCCTTCCCCGAAGCCTGACCCTCACCCGTCCCCTAATCCTAAACCGTACGCTAACACTAACCCACGCCCTCACACGCACGCTCCCCCTAAAGCGTTGCCGTACCCTCACCTGGACCCTAAACCGTCCCCGTCCCCTAACCCTAACCCTAGCCCGAACCCTAACCCTAACCCTTCCCCGAAGCCTGACCCTCACCCGTCCCCTAATCCTAACCCGTACGCTAACACTAACCCGCGCCCTCACACGCACGCTCCCCCTAAAGCGTTGCCGTACCCTCACCTGGACCCTAAACCGTCCCCGTCCCCTAACCCTAACCCTAGCCCGAACCCTAACCCTAACCCTTCCCCGAAGCCTGACCCTCACCCGTCCCCTAATCCTAACACGTACGCTAACACTAACCCGCGCCCTCACACGCACGCTCCCCCTAAAGCGTTGCCGTACCCTCACCTGGACCCTAAACCGTCCCCGTCCCCTAACCCTAACCCTAGCCCGAACCCTAACCCTAACCCTTCCCCGAAGCCTGACCCTCATCCGTCCCCTAATCCTAACCCGTACGCTAACACTAACCCGCGCCCTCACACGCACGCTCCCCCTAAAGCGTTGCCGTACCCTCACCTGGACCCTAAACCGTCCCCGTCCCCTAACCCTAACCCTAGCCCGAACCCTAACCCTAACCCTTCCCCGAAGCCTGACCCTCAACCGTCCCCTAATCCTAACACGTAGGCGAAGACTAACCCACGCCCTCACACGCACGCTCCCTCTAAAGCGTTGCCGTACCCTCACCTGGACCCTAAACCGTCCCCGTCCCCTAACCCTAACCCTAGCCCGAACCCTAACCCTAACCCTTCCCCGAAGCCTGACACTCACCCGTCCCCTAATCCTAACCCGTACGCGAAGAATAACCCACGCCCTCACACGCACGCTCCCCCTAAAGCGTTGCCGTACCCTCACCTGGACCCTAAACCGTCCCCGTCCCCTAACCCTAACCCTAGCCCGAACCCTAACCCTAACCCTTCCCCGAAGCCTGACCCTCATCCGTCCCCTAATCCTAACCCGTACGCTAACACTAACCCGCGCCCTCACACGCACGCTCCCCCTAAAGCGTTGCCGTACCCTCACCTGGACCCTAAACCGTCCCCGTCCCCTAACCCTAACCCTAGCCCGAACCCTAACCCTAACCTTTCCCCGAAGCCTGACCCTCACCCGTCCCCTAATCCTAACCCGTACGCTAACACTAACCCGCGCCCTCACACGCACACACCCCCTAAAGCGTTGCCGTACCCTCACCTGGACCCTAAACCGTCCCCGTCCCCTAACCCTAACCCTAGCCCGAACCCTAACCCTAACCCTTCCCCAAAGCCTGACCCTCACCCGTCCCCTAATCCTAACCCGTACGCTAACACTAACCCGCGCCCTCACACGCACGCTCCCCCTAAAGCGTTGCCGTACCCTCACCTGGACCCTAAACCGTCCCCGACCCCTAACCCTAACCCTAGCCCGAACCCTAACCCTAACCCTTTCCCGAAGCCTGACCCTCACCCGTCCCCTAATCCTAACCCGTACGCTAACACTAACCCGCGCCCTCACACGCACGCTCCCCCTAAAGCGTTGCCGTACCCTCACCTGGACCCTAAACCGTCCCCGTCCCCTAACCCTAACCCTAGCCCGAACCCTAACCCTAACCCTTCCCCGAAGCCTGACACTCACCCGTCCCATAATCCTAACCTGTACGCGAAGACTAACCCACGCCCTCACACGCACCCTCCCCCTAAAGCGTTGCCGTACCCTCACCTGGACCCTAAACCGTCCCCGTCCCCTAACCCTAACCCTAGCCCGAACCCTAACCCTAACCCTTCCCTGATGCCTGACACTCACCCGTCCCCTAATCCTAACCCGTACGCTAACACTAACCCGCGCCCTCACACGCACGCTCCCCCTAAAGCGTTGCCGTACCCTCACCTGGACCCTAAACCGTCCCCGTCCCCTAACCCTAACCCTAGCCCGAACCCTAACCCTAACCCTTCCCCGAAGCCTGACCCTTACCCGTCCCCTAATCCTAACCTGTACGCGAAGACTAACCCGCGCCCTCACACGCACGCTCCCCCTAAAGCGTTGCCGTACCCTCACCTGGACCCTAAACCGTCCCCGTCCCCGTCCCCTAACCCTAGCCCGAACCCTAACCCTAACCCTTCCCCGAAGCCTGACCCTCACCCGTCCCCTAATCCTAACCCGTACGCTAACACTAACCCGCGCCCTCACACGCACGCTCCCCCTAAAGCGTTGCCGTACCCTCACCTGGACCCTAAACCGTCCCCGTCCCCTAACCCTAACCCTAGCCCGAACCCTAACCCTAACCCTTCCCCGAAGCCTGACCCTCACCCGTCCCCTAATCCTAACCCGTACGCTAACACTAACCCGCGCCCTCACACACACGCTCCCCCTAAAGCGTTGCCGTACCCTCACCTGGACCCTAAACCGTCCCCGTCGCCTAACCCTAACCCTAGCCCGAACCCTAACCCTAACCCTTCCCCGAAGCCTGACCATCACCCGTCCCCTAATCCTAACCCGTACGCGAAGACTAACACGCGCCCTCACACGCACGGTCCCCCTAAAGCGTTGCCGTATCCTCACCTGTACCCTAAACCGTCCCCGTCCCCTAACCCTAACCGTAGCCCGAACCCTAACCCTAACCCTTCCCCGAAGCCTGACCCTCACCCGTCCCCTAATCCTAACCCGTACGCTAACACTAACCCGCGCCCTCACACGCACGCTCCCCCTAAAGCGTTGCCGTACCCTCACCTGGACCCTAAACCGTCCCCGTCCCCTAACCCTAACCCTAGCCCGAACCCTAACCCTAACCCTTCCCCGAAGCCTGACCCTCACCCGTCCCCTTATCCTAACCCGTACGCGAAGACTAACCCGCGCCCTCACACGCACCCTCACCCTAAAGCGTTGCCGTACCCTCACCTGGACCCTAAACCATCCCCGTCCCCTAACCCTAACCCTAGCCTCAACCCTAACCCTAACCCTTCCCCGAAGCCTGACCCTCACCCGTCCCCTAATCCTAACCCGTACGCGAAGACTAACCCACGCCCTCACACGCACGCTCCCCCTAAAGCGTTGCCGTACCCTCACCTGGACCCTAAACCGTCCCCGTCCCCTAACCCTAACCCTAGCCCGAACCCTAACCCTAACCCTTCCCCGAAGCCTGAACCTCACCCGTCCCCTAATCCTAACCCGTACGCGAAGACTAACCCGCGCCCTCACACGCACGCTCCCCCTAAAGCGTTGCCGTACCCTCACCTGGACCCTAAACCGTCCCCGTCCCCTAACCCTAAACCTAGCCCGAACCCTATCCCTAACCCTTCCCCGAAGCCTGACCCTCACCCGACCCCTAATCCTAACCCGTACGCTAACACTAACCCACGCCCTCACACGCACGCTCCCCCTAAAGCGTTGCCGTACCCTCACCGGGACCCTAAACCGTCCCCGTCCCCGTCCCCTAACCCTAGCCCGAACCCTAACCCTAACCCTTCCCCGAAGCCTGACCCTCACCCGTCCCCTAATCCTAACCCGTACGCTAACACTAACCCGCGCCCTCACACGCACGCTCCCCCTAAAGCGTTGCCGTACCCTCACCTGGACCCTAAACCGTCCCCGTCCCCGTCCCCTAACCCTAGCCCGTACCCTAACCCTAACCCTTCCCCGAAGCCTGACCCTCACCCGTCCCCTAATCCTAACCCGTACGCTAACACTAACCCGCGCCCTCACACGCACGCTCCCCCTAAAGCGTTGCCGTACCCTCACCTGGACCCTAAACCGTCCCCGTCCCCTAACCCTAACCCTAGCCCGAACCCTAACCCTAACCCTTCCTCGAAGCCTGACCCTCACCCGTCCCCTAATCCTAACCCGTACGCAAACACTAACCCGCGCCCTCACACGCACGCTCCCCCTAAAGCGTTGCCGTACCCTCACCTGGACCCTAAACCGTCCCCGTCCCCTAACCCTAACCCTAGCCCGAACCCTAACCCTAACCCTTCCCCGAAGCCTGACCCTCAACCGTCCCCTAATCCTAACACGTAGGCGAAGACTAACCCACGCCCTCACACTCACGCTCCCTCTAAAGCGTTGCCGTACCCTCACCTGGACCCTAAACCGTCCCCGTCCCCTAACCCTAACCCTAGCCCGAACCCTAACCCTAACCCTTCCCCGAAGCCTGACACTCACCCGTCCCCAAATCCTAACCCGTACGCGAAGAATAACCCGCGCCCTCACACGCACGCTCCCCCTAAAGCGTTGCCGTACCCTCACCTGGACCCTAAACCGTCCCCGTCCCCTAACCCTAACCCTAGCCCGAACCCTAACCCTAACCCTTCCCCGAAGCCTGACCCTCATCCGTCCCCTAATCCTAACCCGTACGCTAACACTAACCCACGCCCTCACACGCACGCTCCCCCTAAAGCGTTGCCGTACCCTCACCTGGACCCTAAACCGTCCCCGTCCCCTAACCCTAACCCTAGCCCGAACCCTAACCCTAACCCTTCCCCGAAGCCTGACCCTCACCCGTCCCCTAATCCTAACCCGTACGCTAACACTAACCCGCGCCCTCACACGCACACACCCCCTAAAGCGTTGCCGTACCCTCACCTGGACCCTAAACCGTCCCCGTCCCCTAACCCTAACCCTAGCCCGAACCCTAACCCTAACCCTTCCCCGAAGCCTGACCCTCACCCGTCCCCTAATCCTAACCCGTACGCTAACACTAACCCGCGTCCTCACACGCACGCTCCCCCTAAAGCGTTGCCGTACCCTCACCTGGACCCTAAACCGTCCCCGACCCCTAACCCTAACCCTAGCCCGAACCCTAACCCTAACCCTTTCCCGAAGCCTGACCCTCACCCGTCCCCTAATCCTAACCCGTACGCTAACACTAACCCGCGCCCTCACACGCACGCTCCCCCTAAAGCGTTGCCGTACCCTCACCTGGACCCTAAACCGTCCCCGTCCCCTAACCCTAACCCTAGCCCGAACCCTAACCCTAACCCTTCCCCGAAGCCTGACACTCACCCGTCCCATAATCCTAACCTGTACGCGAAGACTAACCCACGCCCTCACACGCACCCTCCCCCTAAAGCGTTGCCGTACCCTCACCTGGACCCTAAACCGTCCCCGTCCCCTAACCCTAACCCTAGCCCGAACCCTAACCCTAACCCTTCCCCGAAGCCTGACCCTCACCCGTCCCCTAATCCTAACCCGTACGCTAACACTAACCCGCGCCCTCACACGCACGCTCCCCCTAAAGCGTTGCCGTACCCTCACCTGGACCCTAAACCGTCCCCGTCCCCTAACCCTAACCCTAGCCCGAACCCTAACCCTAATCCTTCCCCGAAGCCTGACCATCACCCGTCCCCTAATCCTAACCCGTACGCGAAGACTAACACGCGCCCTCACACGCACGGTCCCCCTAAAGCGTTGCCGTACCCTCACCTGGACCCTAAACCGTCCCCGTCCCCTAACCCTAACCCTAGCCCGAACCCTAACCCTAACCCTTCCCCGAAGCCTGACCCTCACCCGTCCCCTAATCCTAACCCGTACGCTAACACTAACCCGCGCCCTCACACGCACGCTCCCCCTAAAGCGTTGCCGTACCCTCACCTGGACCCTAAACCGTCCCCGTCCCCTAACCTTAACCCTAGCCCGAACCCTAACCCTAACCCTTCCCCGAAGCCTGACCCTCACCCGTCCCCTTATCCTAACCCGTACGCGAAGACTAACCCGCGCCCTCACACGCACCCTCACCCTAAAGCATTGCCGTACCCTCACCTGGACCCTAAACCATCCCCGTCCCCTAACCCTAACCCTAGCCTCAACCCTAACCCTAACCCTTCCCCGAAGCCTGACCCTCACCCGTCCCCTAATCCTAACCCGTACGCGAAGACTAACCCACGCCCTCACACGCACGCTCCCCCTAAAGCGTTGCCGTACCCTCACCTGGACCCTAAACCGTCCCCGTCCCCTAACCCTAACCCTAGCCCGAACCCTAACCCTAACCCTTCCCCGAAGCCTGAACCTCACCCGTCCCCTAATCCTAACCCGTACGCGAAGACTAACCCGCGCCCTCACACGCACGCTCCCCCTAAAGCGTTGCCGTACCCTCACCTGGACCCTAAACCGTCCCCGTCCCCTAACCCTAAACCTAGCCCGAACCCTATCCCTAACCCTTCCCCGAAGCCTGACCCTCACCCGACCCCTAATCCTAACCCGTACGCTAACACTAACCCACGCCCTCACACGCACGCTCCCCCTAAAGCGTTGCCGTACCCTCACCGGGACCCTAAACCGTCCCCGTCCCCTAACCCTAACCCTAGCCCGAACCCTAACCCTAACCCTTCCCCGAAGCCTGACCCTCACCCGTCCCCTAATCCTAACCCGTACGCTAACACTAACCCGCGCCCTCACACGCACGCTCCCCCTAAAGCGTTGCCGTACCCTCACCTGGACCCTAAACCGTCCCCGTCCCCGTCCCCTAACCCTAGCCCGTACCCTAACCCTAACCCTTCCCCGAAGCCTGACCCTCACCCGTCCCCTAATCCTAACCCGTACGCTAACACTAACCCGCGCCCTCACACGCACGCTCCCCCTAAAGCGTTGCCGTACCCTCACCTGGACCCTAAACCGTCCCCGTCCCCTAACCCTAACCCTAGCCCGAACCCTAACCCTAACCCTTCCTCGAAGCCTGACCCTCACCCGTCCCCTAATCCTAACCCGTACGCTAACACTAAACCACGCCCTCACACGCACGCTCCCCCTAAAGCGTTGCCGTACCCTCACCTGGACCCTAAACCGTCCCCGTCCCCTAACCCTAACCCTAGCCCGAACCCTAACCCTAACCCTTCCCCGAAGCCTGACCCTCACCCGTCCCCTAATCCTAACACGTACGCGAACACTAACCCGCGCCCTCACACGCACGCTCCCCCTAAAGCGTTGCCGTACCCTCACCTGGACCCTAAACCGTCCCCGTCCCCGTCCCCTAACCCTAGCCCGAACCCTAACCCTAACCCTTCCCCGAAGCCTGACCCTCACCCGTCCCCTAATCCTAACCCGTACGCTAACACTAACCCGCGCCCTCACACGCACGCTCCCCCTAAAGCGTTGCCGTACCCTCACCTGGACCCTAAACCGTCCCCGTCCCCTAACCGTAACCCTAGCCCGAACCCTAACCCTAACCATTCCCGGAATCCTGACCCTCACCCGTCCCCTAATCCTAACCCGTACGCTAACACTAACCGGCGCCCTCACACGCACGCTCCCCCTAAAGCGTTGCCGTACCCTCACCTGGACCCTAAACCGTCCCCATCCCCTAACCCTAACCCTAGCCCGAACCCTAACCCTAACCCTTCCCCGAAGCCTGACCCTCACCCGTCCCCTAATCCTAACCCGTACGCTCACACTAACCCGCGCCCTCACACGCACGCTCCCCCTAAAGCGTTGCCGTACCCTCACCTGGACCCTAAACCGTCCCCGTCCCCTAACCCTAACCCTAGCCCGAACCCTAACCCTAACCCTTCCCCGAAGCCTGACCCTCACCCGTCCCCTAATCCTAACCCGTACGCTAACACTAACCCGCGCCCTCACACGCACGCTCCCCCTAAAGCGTTGCCGTACCCTCACCTGGACCCTAAACCGTCCCCGTCCCCGTCCCCTAACCCTAGCCCGAACCCTAACCCTAACCCTTCCCCGAAGCCTGACCCTCACCCGTCCCCTAATCCTAACCCGTACGCTAACACTAACCCGCGCCCTCACACGCACGCTCCCCCTAAAGCGTTGCCGTACCCTCACCTGGACCCTAAACTGTCCCCGTCCCCTAACCCTAACCCTAGCCCGAACCCTAACCCTTCCCCGAAGCCTGACCCTCACCCGTCCCCTAATCCTAACCCGTACGCTAACACTAACCCGCGCCCTCACACGCACGCTCCCCCTAAAGCGTTGCCGTACCCTCACCTGGACCCTAAACCGTCCCCGTCCCCTAACCCTAACCCTAGCCCGAACCCTAACCCTAACCCTTCCCCGAAGCCTGACCCTCACCCGTCCCCTAATCCTAACCCGTACGCTAACACTAACCCACGCCCTCACACGCACGCTCCCCCTATAGCGTTGCCGTACCCTCACCGGGACCCTAAACCGTCCCCGTCCCCTAACCCTAACCCTAGCCCGAACCCTAACCCTAACCCTTCCCCGAAGCCTGACCCTCACCCGTCCCCTAATCCTAACCCGTACGCTAACACTAACCCGCGCCCTCACACGCACGCTCCCCCTAAAGCGTTGCCGTACCCTCACCTGAACCCTAAACCGTCCCCGTCCCCTAACCCTAACCCTAGCCCGAACCCTAACCCTAACCCTTCCTCGAAGCTTGACCCTCACCCGTCCCCTAATCCTAACCCGTACGCTAACACTAACCCGCGCCCTCACACGCACGCTCCCCCTAAAGCGTTGCCGTACCCTCACCTGGACCCTAAACCGTCCCCGTCCCCTAAACCTAACCCTAGCCCGAACCCTAACCCTAACCCTTCCCCGAAGCCTGACCCTCACCCGTCCCCTAATCCTAACTGGTACGCTCACACTAACCCGCGCCCTCACACGCACGCTCCCCCTAAAGCGTTGCCGTACCCTCACCTGGACCCTAAACCGTCCCCGTCCCCTAACGCTAACCCTAGCCCGAACCCTAACCCTAACCCTTCCCCGAAGCCTGACCCTCACCCGTCCCCTAATCCTAACCCGTACGCTAACACTAACCCGCGCCCTCACACGCACGCTGCCCCTAAAGCGTTGCCGTACCCTCAGCTGGACCCTAAACCGTCCCCGTCCCCTAACCCTAACCCTAGCCCGAACCCTAACCCTAACCCTTCCCCGAAGCCTGACCCTCACCCGTCCCCTAATCCTAACCCGTACGCTAACACTAACCCGCGCCCTCACACGCACGCTCCCCCTAAAGCGTTGCCGTACCCTCACCTGGACCCTAAACCGTCCCCGTCCCCTAACCCTAACCCTAGCCCGAACCCTAACCCTAACCCTTCCCCAAAGCCTGACCCTCACCCGTCCCCTAATCCTAACCCGTACGCTAACACTAACCCGCGCCCTCACACGCACGCTCCCCCTAAAGCGTTGCCGTACCCTCACCTGGACCCTAAACCGTCCCCGTCCCCTAACCCTAACCCTAGCCCGAACCCTAACTCTAACCCTTCCCCGAAGCCTGACCCTCACCCGTCCCCTAATCCTAACCCGTACGATAACACTAACCCGCACCCTCACACGCACGCTCCCCCTAAAGCGTTGCCATACCCTCACCTGGACCCTAAACCGTCCCCGTCCCCTAACCCTAACCCTAGCCCAAACCCTAACCCTAACCCTTCCCCGAAGCCTGACCCTCACCCGTCCCCTAATCCTAAACCGTACGCTAACACTAACCCGCGCCCTCACACGCACGCTCCCCCTAAAGCGTTGCCGTACCCTCACCTGGACCCTAAACCGTCCCCGTCCCCTAACCCTAACCCTAGCCCGAACCCTAAACCTAACACTTCCCCGAAGCCTGACCCTCACCTGTCCCCTAATCCTAACCCGTACGCTAACACTAACCCGCGCCCTCACACGCACGCTCACCCTAAAGCGTTGCCGTACCCTCACCTGGACCCTAAACCGTCCCCGTCCCCTAACCCTAACCCTAGCCCGAACCCTAACCCTAACCCTTCCCCGAAGCCTGACCCTCACCCGTCCCCTAATCCTAACCCGTACGCTAACACTAACCCGCACACTCACACTCACGCTCCCCCTAAATCGTTGCCCTACGCTCACCTGGACCCTAAACCGTCCCCATCCCCTAACCCTAACCCTAGCCCGAACCCTAACCCTAACCCTTCCCCGAAGCCTGACCCTCACCCGTCCCCTAATCCTAACCCGTACGCTAACACTAACCCGCGCCCTCACACGCACGCTCCCCCTAAAGCGTTGCCGTACCCTCACCTGGACCCTAAACCGTCCCCGTCCCCTAACCCTAACCCTAGCCCGAACCCTAACCCTAACCCTTCCCCGAAGCCTGACCCTCACCCGTCCCCTAGTCCTAACCCGTACGCTAACACTAACCTGCGCCCTCACACGCACGCTCCCCCTAAAGCGTTGCCGTACCCTCACCTGGACCCTAAACCGTCCCCGTCCCCTAACCCTAACCCTAGCCCGAACCCTAACCCTAACCCTTCCCCGAAGCCTGACCCTCACCCGTCCCCTAATCCTAACCCATACGATAACAGTAACCCGCACCCTCATCGCACGCTCCCCCTAAAGCGTTGCCATACACTCGCCTGGACCCTAAACCGTCCCCGTCCCCTAACCCTAACCCTAGCCCAAACCCTAACCCTAACCCTTCCCCGAAGCCTGACCCTCACCCGTCCCCTAATCCTAACCCGTACGCTAACACTAACCCGCGCCCTCACACGCACGCTCCCCCTAAAGCGTTGCCGTACCCTCACCTGGACCCTAAACCGTCCCCGTCCCCTAACCCTAACCCTAGCCCGAACCCTAACCCTAACCCTTCCACGAAGCCTGACCCTCACCCGTCCCCTAATCCTAACCCGTACGCTAACACTAACCCGCGCCCTCACACGCACGCTCCCCCTAAAGCGTTGCCGTACCCTCACCTGGACCCTAAACCGTCCCCGTCCCCTAACCCTAACCCTAGCCCGAACCCTAACCCTAACCCTTCCCCGAAGCCTGACCCTCACCCGTCCCCTAATCCTAACCCGTACGCTAACACTAACCCGCGCCCTCACACGCACGCTCCACCTAAAGCGTTGCCGTACCCTCACCTGGACCCTAAACCGTCCCCATCCCCTAACCCTAACCCCAGACCGAACCCTAACCCTAACCCTTCCCCGAAGCCTGAACCTCACCCGTCCCCTAATCCTAACCGGTACGCTAACACTAACCCGCGCCCTCACACGCAAGCTCCCACTAAAGCGTTGCCGTACCCTCACCTGGACCCTAAACCGTCCCCGTCCCCTTACCCTAACCCTAGCCCGAACACTAACCCTAACCCTTCCCCGAAGCCTGAACCTCACCCGTCCCCTAATCCTAACCGGTACGCTAACACTAACCCGCGCCCTCACACGCACGCTCCCCCTAAAGCGTTGCCGTACCCTCACCTGGACCCTAAACTGTCCCCGTCCCCTAACCCTAACCCTACCCCGAACCCTAACCCTAAGCCTTCCCCGAAGCCTGACCCTCACCCGTCCCGTAATCCTAACCCGTACGCTAACACTAACCCGCGCCCTCACACGCACGCTCCCCCTAAAGCGTTGCCGTACCCTCACCTGGACCCTAAACCGTCCCCGCCCCTAACCCTAACCCTAGCCCGAACCCTAACCCTAACCCTTCCCCGAAGCCTGACCCTCACCCGTCCCCTAATCCTAACCGGTACGCTAACACTAACCCGCGCCCTCACATGCACGCTCCAACGAAAGCGTTGCCGTACCCTCACCTGGACCCTAAACCGTCCCCGTCCCCTAACCCTAACCCTAGCCCGAAACCTAACCCTAACCCTTCCCCGAAGCCTGACCCTCACCCGTCCCCTAATCCTAACCCGTACGCTAACACTAACCCGCGCCCTCACACGCACGCTCCCCCTAAAGCGTTGCCGTACCCTCACCTGGACCCTAAACCGTCCCCGTCCCCTAACCCTAACCCTAGCCCGAACCCTAACCCTAACCCTTCCCCGAAGCCTGACCCTCACCCGTCCCCTAATCCTAACCCGTACGCTAACACTAACCCGCGCCCTCACACGCACGCTCCCCCTAAAGCATTGCCGTACCCTCACCTGGACCCTAAACCGTCCCCGTCCCCTGACCCTAACCCTAGCCCGAACCCTAACCCTAACCCTTCCCCGAAGCCTGACACTCACCCGTCCCCTAATCCTAACCCGTACGCTAACACTAACCCGCGCCCTCACACGCACGCTCCCCCTAAAGCGTTGCCGTACCCTCACCTGGACCCTAAACCGTCCCCGTCCCCTAACCCTAACCCTAGCCCGAACCCTAACCCTAACCCTTCCCCGAAGCCTGACCCTCACCCGTCCCCTAATCCTAACCCGTACGCTAACACTAACCCGCGCCCTCACACGCACGCTCCCCCTAAAGCGTTGCCGTACCCTCACCTGGACCCTAAACCATCCCCGTCCCCTAACCCTAACCCTAGCCCGAACCCTAACCCTAAACCTTCCCCGAAGCCTGACCCTCACCCGTCCCCTAATCCTAACCCGTACGCTAACACTAACCCGCGCCCTCACACGCACGCTCCCCCTAAAGCGTTGCCGTACCCTCACCTGGACCCTAAACCGTCCCCGTCCCCTAACCCTAATCCTAGCCCGAACCCTAACCCTAACCCTTACCCGAAGCCTGACCCTCACCCGTCCCCTAATCCTAACCCGTACGCTAACACTAACCCGCCCCCTCACACGCACGCTCCACCAAAAGCGTTGCCGTACCCTAACCTGGACCCTAAACCGTCCCCGTCCCCTAACCCTAACCCTAGCCCGGACCCTAACCCTAACCCTTACCCGAAGCCTGACACTCACCCGTCCCCTAATCCTAACCCGTACGCTAACACTAACCCGCGCCCTCACACGCACGCTCCCCCTAAAGCGTTGCCGTACCCTCACCTGGACCCTAAACCGTCCCCGTCCCCTAACCCTAACCCTAGCCCGAAACCTAACCCTAACCCTTCCCCGAAGCCTGACCCTCACCCGTCCCCTAATCCTAACCCGTACGCTAACACTAACCGGCGCCCTCACACGCACGCTCCCCCTAAAGCGTTGCCGTACCCTCACCTGGACCCTAAACCGTCCCCGTCCCCTAACCCTAACCCTAGCCCGAACCCTAACCCTAACCCTTCCCCGAAGCCTGACCCTCACCCGTCCCCTAATCCTAACCCGTACGCTAACACTAACCCGCGCCCTCACACGCACGCTCCCCCTAAAGCATTGCCGTAACCTCACCTGGACCCTAAACCGTCCCCGTCCCCTGACCCTAACCCTAGCCCGAACCCTAACCCTAACCCTTCCCCGAAGCCTGACCCTCACCCGTCCCCTAATCCTAACCCGTACGCTAACACTAACCGGCGCCCTCACACGCACGCTCCCCCTAAAGCGTTGCCGTACCCTCACCTGGACCCTAAACCGTCCCCGTCCCCTAACCCTAACCCTAGCCCGAACCCTAACCCTAACCCTTCCCCGAAGCCTGACCCTCACCCATCCCCTAATCCTAACCCGTACGCTAACACTAACCCGCGCCCTCACATGCACGCTCCCCCTAAAGCGTTGCCGTACCCTCACCTGGACCCTAAACCATCCCCGTCCCCTAACCCTAACCCTAGCCCGAACCCTAACCCTAAACCTTCCCCGAAGCCTGACCCTCACCCGTCCCCTAATCCTAACCCGTACGCTAACAGTAACCCGCGCCCTCACACGCACGCTCCCCCTAAAGCGTTGCCGTACCCTCACCTGGACCCTAAACCGTCCCCGTCCCCTAACCCTAATCCTAGCCCGAACCCTAACCCTAACCCTTACCCGAAGCCTGACCCTCACCCGTCCCCTAATCCTAACCCGTACGCTAACACTAACCCGCGCCCTCACACGCACGCTCCACCAAAAGCGTTGCCGTACCCTAACCTGGACCCTAAACCGTCCCCGTCCCCTAACCCTAACCCTAGCCCGAACCCTAACCCTAAACCATACCCGAAGCCTGACACTCACCCGTCCCCTAATCCTAACCCGTACGCTAACACTAACCCGCGCCCTCACACGCACGCTCCCCCTAAAGCGTTGCCGTACCCTCACCTGGACCCTAAACCGTCCCCGTCCCCTAACCCTAACCCTAGCCCGAACCCTAACCCTAACCCTTCCCCGAAGCCTGACCCTCACCCGTCCCCTAATCCTAACCCGTACGCTAACACTAACCCGCGCCCTCACACGCACGCTCCCCCTAAAGCGTTGCCGTACCCTCACCTGGACCCTAAACCGTCCTCATCCCCTAACCCTAACCCTAGCCCGAACCCTAACCCTAACCCTTCCCCGAAGCCTGACCCTCACCCGTCCCCTAATCCTAACCCGTACGCTAACACTAACCCGCGCCCTCACACGCACGCTCCCCCTAAAGCGTTGCCGTACCCTCACCTGGACCCTAAACCGTCCCCGTCCCCTAACCCTAACCCTAGCCCGAACCCTAACCCTTACCCTTCCCCGAAGCCTGACCCTCACCCGTCCCCTAATCCTAACCCGTACGCTAACACTAACCCGCGCCCTCACACGCACGCTCCCCCTAAAGCGTTGCCGTACCCTCACCTGGACCCTAAACCGTCCCCGTCCCCTAACCCTAACCCTAGCCCGAACCCTAACCCTAACCCTTCCCCGAAGCCTGACCCTCACCCGTCCCCTAATCCTAACCCTTACGCTAACACTAACCCGCGCCCTCACACACACGCTCCCCCTAAAGCGTTGCCGTACCCTCACCTGGACCCTAAACCGTCCCCGCCCCGAACCCTAACCCTAGCCCGAACCCTAACCCTAACCCTTCCCCGAAGCCTGACCCTCACCCGTCCCCTAATCCTAACCGGTACGCTAACACTAACCCGCGCCCTCACATGCACGCTCCCACGAAAGCGTTGCCGTACCCTCACCTGGACCCTAAACCGTCCCCGTCCCCTAACCCTAACCCTAGCCCGAAACCTAACCCTAACCTTTCCCCGAAGCCTGACCCTCACCCGTCCCCTAATCCTAACCCGTACGCTAACACTAACCCGCGCCCTCACACGCACGCTCCCCCTAAAGCATTGCCGTACCCTCACCTGGACCCTAAACCGTCCCCGTCCCCTGACCCTAACCCTAGCCCGAACCCTAACCCTAACCCTTCCCCGAAGCCTGACCCTCACCCGTCCCCTAATCCTAACCCGTACGCTAACACTAACCCGCGCCCTCACACGCACGCTCCCCCTAAAGCGTTGCCGTACCCTCACCTGGACCCTAAACCGTCCCCGTCCCCTAACCCTAACCCTAGCCCGAACCCTAACCCTAACCCTTCCCCGAAGCCTGACCCTCACCCGTCCCCTAATCCTAACCCGTACGCTAACACTAACCCGCGCCCTCACACGCACGCTCCCCCTAAAGCGTTGCCGTACCCTCACCTGAACCCTAAACCGTCCCCGTCCCCTAACCCTAACCCTAGCCCGAACCCTAACCCTAACCCTTCCTCGAAGCCTGACCCTCACCCGTCCCCTAATCCTAACCCGTACGCTAACACTAACCCGCGCCCTCACACGCACGCTCCCCCTAAAGCGTTGCCGTACCCTCACCTGGACCCTAAACCGTCCCCGTCCCCTAAACCTAACCCTAGCCCGAACCCTAACCCTAACCCTTCCCCGAAGCCTGACCCTCACCCGTCCCCTAATCCTAACTGGTACGCTCACACTAACCCGCGCCCTCACACGCACGCTCCCCCTAAAGCGTTGCCGTACCCTCACCTGGACCCTAAACCGTCCCCGTCCCCTAACGCTAACCCTAGCCCGAACCCTAACCCTAACCCTTCCCCGAAGCCTGACCCTCACCCGTCCCCTAATCCTAACCCGTACGCTAACACTAACCCGCGCCCTCACACGCACGCTGCCCCTAAAGCGTTGCCGTACCCTCACCTGGACCCTAAACCGTCCCCGTCCCCTAACCCTAACCCTAGCCCGAACCCTAACCCTAACCCTTCCCCGAAGCCTGACCCTCAACCGTCCCCTAATCCTAACCCGTACGCTAACACTAACCCGCGCCCTCACACGCACGCTCCCCCTAAAGCGTTGCCGTACCCTCACCTGGACCCTAAACCGTCCCCGTCCCCTAACCCTAACCCTAGCCCGAACCCTAACCCTAACCCTTCCCCAAAGCCTGACCCTCACCCGTCCCCTAATCCTAACCCGTACGCTAACACTAACCCGCGCCCTCACACGCACGCTCCCCCTAAAGCGTTGCCGTACCCTCACCTGGACCCTAAACCGTCCCCGTCCCCTAACCCTAACCCTAGCCCGAACCCTAACTCTAACCCTTCCCCGAAGCCTGACCCTCACCCGTCCCCTAATCCTAACCCGTACGATAACACTAACCCGCACCCTCATCGCACGCTCCCCCTAAAGCGTTGCCATACCCTCACCTGGACCCTAAACCGTCCCCGTCCCCTAACCCTAACCCTAGCCCGAACCCTAACCCTAACCCTTCCCCGAAGCCTGACCCTCACCCGTCCCCTAATCCTAACCCATACGATAACACTAACCCGCACCCTCATCGCACGCTCCCCCTAAAGCGTTGCCATACACTCACCTGGACCCTAAACCGTCCCCGTCCCCTAACCCTAACCCTAGCCCAAACCCTAACCCTAACCCTTCCCCGAAGCCTGACCCTCACCCGTCCCCTAATCCTAACCCGTACGCTAACACTAACCCGCGCCCTCACACGCACGCTCCCCCTAAAGCGTTGCCGTACCCTCACCTGGACCCTAAACCGTCCCCGTCCCCTAACCCTAACCCTAGCCCGAACCCTAACCCTAACCCTTCCCCGAAGCCTGACCCTCACCCGTCCCCTAATCCTAACCCGTACGCTAACACTAACCCGCGCCCTCACACGCACGCTCCCCCTAAAGCGTTGCCGTACCCTCACCTGGACCCTAAACCGTCCCCGTCCCCTAACCCTAACCCTAGCCCGAACCCTAACCCTAACCCTTCCCCGAAGCCTGACCCTCACCCGTCCCCTAATCGTAACCCGTACGCTAACACTAACCCGCGCCCTCACACGCACGCTCCACCTAAAGCGTTGCCGTACCCTCACCTGGACCCTAAACCGTCCCCATCCCCTAACCCTAACCCCAGACCGAACCCTAACCCTAACCCTTCCCCGAAGCCTGACCCTCACCCGTCCCCTAATCCTAACCCGTACGCTAACACTAACCCGCGCCCTCACACGCACGCTCCCCCTAAAGCGTTGCCGTACCCTCACCTGGACCCTAAACCGTCCCCGTCCCCTAACCCTAACCCTAGCCCGAACCCTAACCCTAACCCTTCCCCGAAGCCTGACCCTCACCCGTCCCCTAATCCTAACCCGTACGCTAACACTAACCCGCGCCCTCACACGCACGCTCCCACTAAAGCGTTGCCGTACCCTCACCTGGACCCTAAACCGTCCCCGTCCCCTAACCCTAACCCTAGCCCGAACACTAACCCTAACCCTTCCCCGAAGCCTGAACCTCACCCGTCCCCTAATCCTAACCGGTACGCTAACACTAACCCGCGCCCTCACACGCACGCTCCCCCTAAAGCGTTGCCGTACCCTCACCTGGACCCTAAACTGTCCCCGTCCCCTAACCCTAACCCTAGCCCGAACCCTAACCCTAACCCTTCCCCGAAGCCTGACCCTCACCCGTCCCCTAATCCTAACCCGTACGCTAACACTAACCCGCGCCCTCACACGCACGCTCCCCCTAAAGCGTTGCCGTACCCTCACCTGGACCCTAAACCGTCCTCATCCCCTAACCCTAAACCTAGCCCGAACCCTAACCCTAACCCTTCCCCGAAGCCTGACCCTCAACCGTCCCCTAATCCTAACCCGTACCATAACACTAACCCGCGCCCTCACACGCACGCTCCCCCTAAAGCGTTGCCGTACCCTCACCTGGACCCTAAACCGTCCCCGTCCCCTAACCCTAACCCTAGCCCGAACCCTAACCCTTACCCTTCCCCGAAGCCTGACCCTCACCCGTCCCCTAATCCTAACCCGTACGCTAACACTAACCCGCGCCCTCACACGCACGCTCCCCCTAAAGCGTTGCCGTACCCTCACCTGGACCCTAAACCGTCCCCGTCCCCTAACCCTAACCCTAGACCGAACCCTAACCCTAACCCTTCCCCGAAGCCTGACCCTCACCCGTCCCCTAATCCTAACCCTTACGCTAACACTAACCCGCGCCCTCACACGCACGCTCCCCCTAAAGCGTTGCCGTACCCTCACCTGGACCCTAAACCGTCCCCGCCCCTAACCCTAACCCTAGCCCGAACCCTAACCCTAACCCTTCCCCGAAGCCTGACCCTCACCCGTCCCCTAATCCTAACCGGTACGCTAACACTAACCCGCGCCCTCACATGCACGCTCCAACGAAAGCGTTGCCGTACCCTCACCTGGACCCTAAACCGTCCCCGTCCCCTAACCCTAACCCTAGCCCGAAACCTAACCCTAACCCTTCCCCGAAGCCTGACCCTCACCCGTCCCCTAATCCTAACCCGTACGCTAACACTAACCCGCGCCCTCACACGCACGCTCCCCCTAAAGCGTTGCCGTACCCTCACCTGGACCCTAAACCGTCCCCGTCCCCTAACCCTAACCCTAGCCCGAACCCTAACCCTAACCCTTCCCCGAAGCCTGACCCTCACCCGTCCCCTAATCCTAACCCGTACGCTAACACTAACCCGCGCCCTCACACGCACGCTCCCCCTAAAACATTGCCGTACCCTCACCTGGACCCTAAACCGTCCCCGTCCCCTGACCCTAACCCTAGCCCGAACCCTAACCCTAACCCTTCCCCGAAGCCTGACACTCACCCGTCCCCTAATCCTAACCCGTACGCTAACACTAACCCGCGCCCTCACACGCACGCTCCCCCTAAAGCGTTGCCGTACCCTCACCTGGACCCTAAACCGTCCCCGTCGCCTAACCCTAACCCTAGCCCGAACCCTAACCCTAACCCTTCCCCGAAGCCTGACCCTCACCCGTCCCCTAATCCTAACCCGTACGCTAACACTAACCCGCGCCCTCACACGCACGCTCCCCCTAAAGCGTTGCCGTACCCTCACCTGGACCCTAAACCATCCCCGTCCCCTAACCCTAACCCTAGCCCGAACCCTAACCCTAAACCTTCCCCGAAGCCTGACCCTCACCCGTCCCCTAATCCTAACCCGTACGCTAACACTAACCCGCGCCCTCACACGCACGCTCCCCCTAAAGCGTTGCCGTACCCTCACCTGGACCCTAAACCGTCCCCGTCCCCTAACCCTAATCCTAGCCCGAACCCTAACCCTAACCCTTACCCGAAGCCTGACCCTCACCCGTCCCCTAATCCTAACCCGTACGCTAACACTAACCCGCCCCCTCACACGCACGCTCCACCAAAAGCGTTGCCGTACCCTAACCTGGACCCTAAACCGTCCCCGTCCCCTAACCCTAACCCTAGCCCGGACCCTAACCCTAACCCTTACCCGAAGCCTGACACTCACCCGTCCCCTAATCCTAACCCGTACGCTAACACTAACCCGCGCCCTCACACGCACGCTCCCCCTAAAGCGTTGCCGTACCCTCACCTGGACCCTAAACCGTCCCCGTCCCCTAACCCTAACCCTAGCCCGAAACCTAACCCTAACCCTTCCCCGAAGCCTGACCCTCACCCGTCCCCTAATCCTAACCCGTACGCTAAAACTAACCGGCGCCCTCACACGCACGCTCCCCCTAAAGCGTTGCCGTACCCTCACCTGGACCCTAAACCGTCCCCGTCCCCTAACCCTAACCCTAGCCCGAACCCTAACCCTAACCCTTCCCCGAAGCCTGACCCTCACCCGTCCCCTAATCCTAACCCGTACGCTAACACTAACCCGCGCCCTCACACGCACGCTCCCCCTAAAGCATTGCCGTAACCTCACCTGGACCCTAAACCGTCCCCGTCCCCTGACCCTAACCCTAGCCCGAACCCTAACCCTAACCCTTCCCCGAAGCCTGACCCTCACCCGTCCCCTAATCCTAACCCGTACGCTAACACTAACCGGCGCCCTCACACGCACGCTCCCCCTAAAGCGTTGCCGTACCCTCACCTGGACCCTAAACCGTCCCCGTCCCCTAACCCTAACCCTAGCCCGAACCCTAACCCTAACCCTTCCCCGAAGCCTGACCCTCATCCATCCCCTAATCCTAACCCGTACGCTAACACTAACCCGCGCCCTCACATGCACGCTCCCCCTAAAGCGTTGCCGTACCCTCACCTGGACCCTAAACCGTCCCCGTCCCCTAACCCTAATCCTAGCCCGAACCCTAACCCTAACCCTTACCCGAAGCCTGACCCTCACCCGTCCCCTAATCCTAACCCGTACGCTAACACTAACCCGCGCCCTCACACGCACGCTCCACCAAAAGCGTTGCCGTACCCTAACCTGGACCCTAAACCGTCCCCGTCCCCTAACCCTAACCCTAGCCCGAACCCTAACCCTAAACCATACCCGAAGCCTGACACTCACCCGTCCCCTAATCCTAACCCGTACGCTAACACTAACCCGCGCCCTCACACGCACGCTCCCCCTAAAGCGTTGCCGTACCCTCACCTGGACCCTAAACCGTCCCCGTCCCCTAACCCTAACCCTAGCCCGAACCCTAACCCTAACCCTTCCCCGAAGCCTGACCCTCACCCGTCCCCTAATCCTAACCCGTACGCTAACACTAACCCGCGCCCTCACACGCACGCTCCCCCTAAAGCGTTGCCGTACCCTCACCTGGACCCTAAACCGTCCCCGTCCCCTAACCCTAACCCTAGCCCGAACCCTAACCCTAACCCTTCCCCGAAGCCTGACCCTCACCCGTCCCCTAATCCTAACCCGTACGCTAACACTAACCCGCGCCCTCACACGCACGCTCCCCCTAAAGCGTTGCCGTACCCTCACCTGGACCCTAAACCGTCCTCATCCCCTAACCCTAACCCTAGCCCGAACCCTAACCCTAACCCTTCCCCGAAGCCTGACCCTCAACCGTCCCCTAATCCTAACCCGTACCATAACACTAACCCGCGCCCTCACACGCACGCTCCCCCTAAAGCGTTGCCGTACCCTCACCTGGACCCTAAACCGTCCCCGTCCCCTAACCCTAACCCTAGCCCGAACCCTAACCCTTACCCTTCCCCGAAGCCTGACCCTCACCCGTCCCCTAATCCTAACCCGTACGCTAACACTAACCCGCGCCCTCACACGCACGCTCCCCCTAAAGCGTTGCCGTACCCTCACCTGGACCCTAAACCGTCCCCGTCCCCTAACCCTAACCCTAGCCCGAACCCTAACCCTAACCCTTCCCCGAAGCCTGACCCTCACCCGTCCCCTAATCCTAACCCTTACGCTAACACTAACCCGCGCCCTCACACACACGCTCCCCCTAAAGCGTTGCCGTACCCTCACCTGGACCCTAAACCGTCCCCGCCCCGAACCCTAACCCTAGCCCGAACCCTAACCCTAACCCTTCCCCGAAGCCTGACCCTCACCCGTCCCCTAATCCTAACCGGTACGCTAACACTAACCCGCGCCCTCACATGCACGCTCCCACGAAAGCGTTGCCGTACCCTCACCTGGACCCTAAACCGTCCCCGTCCCCTAACCCTAACCCTAGCCCGAAACCTAACCCTAACCTTTCCCCGAAGCCTGACCCTCACCCGTCCCCTAATCCTAACCCGTACGCTAACACTAACCCGCGCCCTCACACGCACGCTCCCCCTAAAGCATTGCCGTACCCTCACCTGGACCCTAAACCGTCCCCGTCCCCTGACCCTAACCCTAGCCCGAACCCTAACCCTAACCCTTACCCGAAGCCTGACCCTCACCCGTCCCCTAATCCTAACCCGTACGCTAACACTAACCCGCGCCCTCACACGCACGCTCCCCCTAAAGCGTTGCCGTACCCTCACCTGGACCCTAAACCGTCCCCGTCCCCTAACCCTAACCCTAGCCCGAACCCTAACCCTAACCCTTCCCCGAAGCCTGACCCTCACCCGTCCCCTAATCCTAACCGGTACGCTAACACTAACCCGCGCCCTCACATGCACGCTCCCACGAAAGCGTTGCCGTACCCTCACCTGGACCCTAAACCGTCCCCGTCCCCTAACCCTAACCCTAGCCCGAAACCTAACCCTAACCTTTCCCCAAAGCCTGACCCTCACCCGTCCCCTAATCCTAACCCGTACGCTAACACTAACCCGCGCCCTCACACGCACGCTCCCCCTAAAGCGTTGCCGTACCCTCACCTGGACCCTAAACCGTCCCCGTCCCCTAACCCTAACCCTAGCCCGAACCCTAACCCTAACCCTTCCCCGAAGCCTGACCCTCACCCGTCCCCTAATCCTAACTCGTACGCTAACACTAACCCGCGCCCTCACACGCACGCTCCCCCTAAAGCATTGCCGTACCCTCACCTGGACCCTAAACCGTCCCCGTCCCCTGACCCTAACCCTAGCCCGAACCCTAACCCTAACCCTTCCCCGAAGCCTGACCCTCACCCGTCCCCTAATCCTAACCCGTACGCTAACACTAACCCGCGCCCTCACACGCACGCTCCCCCTAAAGCGTTGCCGTACCCTCACCTGGACCCTAAACCGTCCCCGTCACCTAACCCTAACCCTAGCCCGAACCCTAACCCTAACCCTTCCACGAAGCCTGACCCTCACCCGTCCCCTAATCCTAACCCGTACGCTAATACTAACACGCGCCCTCACACGCACGCTCCACCTAAAGCGTTGCCGTACCCTAACCTGGACCCTAAACCGTCCCCGTCCCCTAACCCTAACCCTAGCCCGAACCCTAACCCTAACCCTTACCCGAAGCCTGACCCTCACCCGTCCCCTAATCCTAACCCGTACGCTAACACTAACACGCGCCCTCACACGCACGCTCCCCATAAAGCGTTGCCGTACCCTCACCGGGACCCTAAACCGTCCCCGTCCCCTAACCCTAACCCTAGCCCGAACCCTAACCCTAACCCTTCCCCGAAGCCTGACCCTCACCCGTCCCCTAATCCTAACCCGTACGCTAACAGTAACCCGCGCCCTGACACGCACGCTCCCCGTAAAGCGTTGCCGTACCCTCACCTGGACCCTAAACCGTCCCCGTCCCCTAACCCTAACCCTAGCCCGAACCCTAACCCTAACCCTTCCCCGAAGCCTGACCCTCACCCGTCCCCTAATCCTAACCCGTACGCTAACACTAACCCGCGCCCTCACACGCACGCTCCCCCTAAAGCGTTGCCGTACCCTCACCGGGACCCTAAACCGTCCCCGTCCCCTAACCCTAACCCTAGCCCGAACCCTAACCCTAACCCTTCCCCGAAGCCTGACCCTCACCCGTCCCCTAATCCTAACCCGTACGCTAACCCTAACCCGCGCCCTCACACGCACGCTCCCCCTAAAGCGTTGCCGTACCCTCACCTGGACCCTAAACCGTCCTCATCCCCTAACCCTAACCCTAGCCCGAACCCTAACCCTAACCCTTCCCCGAAGCCTGACCCTCAACCGTCCCCTAATCCTAACCCGTACGCTAACACTAACCCGCGCCCTCACACGCACGCTCCCCCTAAAGCGTTGCCGTACCCTCACCTGGACCCTAAACCGTCCCCGTCCCCTAACCCTAACCCTAGCCCGAAACCTAACCCTAACCCTTCCCCGAAGCCTGACCCTCAACCGTCCCCTAATCCTAACCCGTACGCTAACACTAACCCACGCCCTCACACGCACGCTCCCCCTAAAGCGTTGCCGTACCCTCACCTGGACCCTAAACCGTCCCCGTCCCCTAACCCTAACCCTAGCCCGAAACCTAACCCTAACCCTTCCCCGAAGCCTGACCCTCAACCGTCCCCTAATCCTAACCCGTACGCTAACACTAACCCACGCCCTCACACGCACGCTCCCCCTAAAGCGTTGCCGTACCCTCACCTGGACCCTAAACCGTCCCCGCCCCCTAACCCTAACCCTAGCCCGAACCCTAACCTTAACCCTTCCCCGAAGCCTGACCCTCACCCGTCCCGTAATCCTAACCCCTACGCTAACACTAACCCGCGCCCTCACACTCACGCTCCCCCTAAAGCGTTGCCGTACCCTCATGTGGACCCTAAACCGTCCCCGTCCCCTAACCCTAACCCTAGCCCGAACCCTAACCCTAACCCTTCCCCGAAGCCTGACCCTCACCCGTCCCCTAATCCTAACCCGTACGCTAACACTAACCCGCGTCCTCACACGCACGCTCCCCCTAAAGCGTTGCCGTACCCTCACCTGGACCCTAAACCGTCCCCGTCCCCTAACCCTAACCCTAGCCCGAACCCTAACCCTAACCCTTCCCCGAAGCCTGACCCTCACCCGTCCCCTAATCCTAACCCGTACGCTAACACTAACCGGCGCCCTCACACGCACGCTCCCCCTAAAGCGTTGCCGTACCCTCACCTGGACCCTAAACCGTCCCCGTCCCCTAACCCTAACCCTAGCCCGAACCCTAACCCTAACCCTTCCCCGAAGCCTGACACTCACCCGTCCCCTAATCCTAACACGTACGCTAACACTAACCCGCGCCCTCACACGCACGCTCCCCCTAAAGCGTTGCCGTACCCTCACCTGGACCGTAAACCGTCCCCGTCCCCTAACCCTAACCCTAGCCCGAACCCTAACCCTAACCCTTCCCCGAAGCCTGACCCTCACCCGTCCCCTAATCCTAACCCGTACGCTAACACTAACCCGCGCCCTCACACGCACGCTCCCCCTAAAGCGTTGCCGTACCCTCACCTGGACCCTAAACCCTCCCCGTCCCCTAACCCTAACCCTAGCCCGAACCCTAACCCTAACCCTTCCCCGAAGCCTGACCCTCACCCGTCCCCTAATCCTAACCCGTACGCTAACACTAACCCGCGCCCTCACACGCACGCTCCCCCTAAAGCGTTGCCGTACCCTCACCTGGACCCTAAACCGTCCCCGTCCCCTAACCCTAACCCTAGCCCGAACCCTAACCCTAACCCTTCCCCGAAGCCTGACCCTCACCCGTCCCCTAATCCTAACCCGTACGCTAACACTAACCCGCGCCCTCACACGCACGCTCCCCCTAAAGCGTTGCCGTACCCTCACCTGGACCCTAAACCGTCCCCGTCCCCTAACCCTAACCCTAGCCCGAACCCTAACCCTAACCCTTCCCCGAAGCCTGACCCTCACCCTTCCCCTTATCCTAACCCGTACGCTAACACTAACCCGCGCCCTCACACGCACGCTCCCCCTAAAGCATTGCCGTACCCTAACCTGGACCCTAAACCGTCCCCGTCCCCTAACCCTAACCCTAGCCCGAACCCTAACCCTAACCCTTCCCAGAAGCCTGACCCTCACCCGTCCCCTAATCCTAACCCGTACGCTAACACTAACCCGCGCCCTCACACGCACGCTCCCCCTAAAGCGTTGCCGTACCCTCACCTGGACCCTAAACCGTCCCCGTCCCCTAACCCTAACCCTAGCCCGAACCCTAACCCTAACCCTTCCCCGAAGCCTGACCCTCACCCGTCCCCTAATCCTAACCCGTACGCTAACACTAACCCGCGCCCTCACACTCACGCTCCCCCTAAAGCGTTGCCGTACCCTCACCTGGATCCTAAACCGTCCCCATCCCCTAACCCTAACCCTAGCCCGAAACCTAACCCTAACCCTTCCCCGAAGCCTGACCCTCACCCGTCCCCTAATCCTAACCCGTACGCTAACACTAACCCGCGCCCTCACACGCACGCTCCCCCTAAAGCGTTGCCGTACCCTCACCTGGACCCTAAACCGTCCCCATTCCCTAACCCTAACCCTAGCCCGAAACCTAACCCTAACCCTTCCCTGAAGCCTGACCCTCACCCGTCCCCTAATCCTAACCCGTACGCTAACACTAACCCGCGCCCTCACACGCACGCTCCCCCTAAAGCGTTGCCGTACCCTCACCTGGACCCTAAACCGTCCCCGTCCCCTAACCCTAACCCTAGCCCGAAACCTAACCCTAACCCGTCCCCGAAGCCTGACCCTCACCCGTCCCCTAATCCTAACCCGTACGCTAACACTAACCGGCGCCCTCACACGCACGCTCCCCCTAAAGCGTTGCCGTACCCTCACCTGGACCGTAAACCGTCCCCGTCCCCTAACCCTAACCCTAGCCCGAACCCTAACCCTAACCCTTCCCCGAAGCCTGACCCTCACCCGTCCCCTAATCCTAACCCGTACGCTAACACTAACCCGCGCCCTCACACGCACGCTCCCCCTAAAGCATTGCCGTAACCTCACCTGGACCCTAAACCGTCCCCGTCCCCTGACCATAACCCTAGCCCGAACCCTAACCCTAACCCTTCCCCGAAGCCTGACCCTCACCCGTCCCCTAATCCTAACCCGTACGCTAACACTAACCCGCGCCCTCACACGCACGCTCCCCCTAAAGCGTTGCCGTACCCTCACCTGGACCCTAAACCGTCCCCGTCCCCTAACCCTAGCCCGAACCCTAACCCTAACCCTTCCCCGAAGCCTGACCCTCACCCATCCCCTAATCCTAACCCGTACGCTAACACTAACCCGCGCCCTCACATGCACGCTCCCCCTAAAGCGTTGCCGTACCCTCACCTGGACCCTAAACCATCCCCATCCCCTAACCCTAACCCTAGCCCGAACCCTAACCCTAAACCTTCCCCGAAGCCTGACCCTCACCCGTCCCCTAATCCTAACCCGTACGCTAACACTAACCCGCGCCCTCACACGCACGCTCCCCCTAAAGCGTTGCCGTACCCTCACCTGGACCCTAAACCGTCCCCGTCCCCTAACCCTAATCCTAGCCCGAACCCTAACCCTAACCCTTACCCGAAGCCTGACCCTCACCCGTCCCCTAATCCTAACCCGTACGCTAACACTAACCCGCGCCCTCACACGCACGCTCCACCACAAGCGTTGCCGTACCCTAACCTGGACCCTAAACCGTCCCCGTCCCCTAACCCTAACCCTAGCCCGAACCCTAACCCTAACCCTTACCCGAAGCCTGCACTCACCCGTCCCCTAATCCTAACCCGTACGCTAACACTAACCCGCGCCCTCACACGCACGCTCCCCCTAAAGCGTTGCCGTACCCTCACCTGGGCCCTAAACCGTCCCCGTCCCCTAACCCTAACCCTAGCCCGAAACCTAACCCTAACCCTTCCCCGAAGCCTGACCCTCACCCGTCCCCTAATCCTAACCCGTACGCTAACACTAACCCGCGCCCTCACACGCACGCTCCCCCTAAAGCATTGCCGTACGCTCACCTGGACCCTAAACCGTCCCCGTCCCCTAACCCTAACCCTAGCCCGAACCCTAACCCTAACCCTTCCCCGAAGCCTGACCCTCACCCGTCCCCTAATCCTAACCCGTACGCTAACACTAACCCGCGCCCTCACACGCACGCTCCCCCTAAAGCTTTGCCGTACCCTCACCTGGACCCTAAACCGTCCCCGTCCCCTAACCCTAACCCTAGCCCGAACCCTAACCCTAACCCTTCCCCGAAGCCTGACCCTCACCCATCCCCTAATCCTAACCCGTACGCTAACACTAACCCGCGCCCTCACATGCACGCTCCCCCTAAAGCGTTGCCGTACCCTCACCGGGACCCTAAACCGTTCCCGTCCCCTAACCCTAACCCTAGCCCGAACCCTAACCCTAAACCTTCCCCGAAGCCTGACCCTCACCCGTCCCCTAATCCTAACCCGCACGCTAACACTAACCCGCGCCCTCACACGCACGCTCCCCCTAAAGCGTTGCCGTACCCTCACCTGGACCCTAAACCGTCCCCGTCCACTAACCCTAATCCTAGCCCGAACCCTAACCCTAACCCTTACCCGAAGCCTGACCCTCACCCGTCCCCTAATCCTAACCCGTACGCTAACACTAACCCGCGCCCTCACACGCACGCTCCACCAAAAGCGTTGCCGTACCCTCACCTGGACCCTAAACCGTCCCCGTCCCCTAACCCCAACCCTAGCCCGAACCCTAACCGTAACCCTTACCCGAAGCCTGACACTCACCCGTCCCCTAATCCTAACCCGTACGCTAACACTAACCCGCGCCCTCACACGCACGCTCCCCCTAAAGCGTTGCCGTACACTCACCGGGACCCTAAACCGTCCCCGTCCCCTAACCCTAACCCTAGCCCGAACCCTAACCCTAACCCTTCCCCGAAGCCTGACCCTCACCCGTCCCCTAATCCTAACCCGTACGCTAACACTAACCCGCGCCCTCACACGCACGCTCCCCCTAAAGCGTTGCCGTACCCTCACCTGGACCCTAAACCGTCCTCATCCCCTAACCCTAACCCTAGCCCGAACCCTAACCCTAACCCTTCCCCGAAGCCTGACCCTCAACCGTCCCCTAATCCTAACCCGTACGCTAACACTAACCCGCGCCCTCACACGCACGCTCCCCCTAAAGCGTTGCCGTACCCTCACCTGGACCCTAAACCGTCCCCGTCCCCTAACCCTAACCCTAGCCCGAAACCTAACCCTAACCCTTCCCCGAAGCCTGACCCTCAACCGTCCCCTAATCCTAACCCGTACGCTAACACTAACCCACGCCCTCACACGCACGCTCCCCCTAAAGCGTTGCCGTACCCTCACCTGGACCCTAAACCGTCCCCGCCCCCTAACCCTAACCCTAGCCCGAACCCTAACCTTAACACTTCCCCGAAGCCTGACCCTCACCCGTCCCGTAATCCTAACCCCTACGCTAACACTAACCCGCGCCCTCACACTCACGCTCCCCCTAAAGCGTTGCCGTACCCTCACGTGGACCCTAAACCGTCCCCGTCCCCTAACCCTAACCCTAGCCCGAACCCTAACCCTAACCCTTCCCCGAAGCCTGACCCTCACCCGTCCCCTAATCCTAACCCGTACGCTAACGCTAACCCGCGTCCTCACACGCACGCTCCCCCTAAAGCGTTGCCGTACCCTCACCTGGACCCTAAACCGTCCCCGTCCCCTAACCCTAACCCTAGCCCGAACCCTAACCCTAACCCTTCCCCGAAGCCTGACCCTCACCCGTCCCCTAATCCTAACCCGTACGCTAACACTAACCCGCGCCCTCACACGCACGCTCCCCCTAAAGCGTTGCCGTACCCTCACCTGGACCCTAAACCGTCCCCGTCCCCTAACCCTAACCCTAGCCCGAACCCTAACCCTAACCCTTCCCCGAAGCCTGACACTCACCCGTCCCCTAATCCTAACACGTACGCTAACACTAACCCGCGCCCTCACACGCACGCTCCCCCTAAAGCGTTGCCGTACCCTCACCTGGACCCTAAACCGTCCCCGTCCCCTAACCCTAACCCTAGCCCGAACCCTAACCCTAACCCTTCCCCGAAGCCTGACCCTCACCCGTCCCCTAATCCTAACCCGTACGCTAACACTAACCCGCGCCCTCACACGCACGCTCCCCCTAAAGCGTTGCCGTACCCTCACCTGGACCCTAAACCGTCCCCGTCCCCTAACCCTAACCCTACCCCGAACCCTAACCCTAACCCTTCCCCGAAGCCTGACCCTCACCCGTCCCCTAATCCTAACCCGTACGCTAACACTAACCCGCGCCCTCACACGCACGCTCCCCCTAAAGCGTTGCCATACCCTCACCTGGACCCTAAACCGTCCCCGTCCCCTAACGCTAACCCTAGCCCGAACCCTAACCCTAACCCTTCCCCGAAGCCTGACACTCACCCGTCCCCTAATCCTAACCCGTACGCTAACACTAACCCGCGCCCTCACACGCACGCTCCCCCTAAAGCGTTGCCGTACCCTCACCTGGACCCTAAACCGTCCCCGTCCCCTAACCCTAACCCTAGCCCGAACCCTAACCCTAACCCTTCCCCGAAGCCTGACCCTCACCCTTCCCCTTATCCTAACCCGTACGCTAACACTAACCCGCGCCCTCACACGCACGCTCCCCCTAAAGCGTTGCCGTACCCTAACCTGGACCCTAAACCGTCCCCGTCCCCTAACCCTAACCCTAGCCCGAACCCTAACCCTAACCCTTCCCAGAAGCCTGACCCTCACCCGTCCCCTAATCCTAACCCGTACGCTAACACTAACCCGCGCCCTCACACGCACGCTCCCCCTAAAGCGTTGCCGTACCCTCACCTGGACCCTAAACCGTCCCCGTCCCCTAACCCTAACCCTAGCCCGAACCCTAACCCTAACCCTTCCCCGAAGCCTGACCCTCACCCGTCCCCTAATCCTAACCCGTACGCTAACACTAACCCGCGCCCTCACACGCACGCTCCCCCTAAAGCGTTGCCGTACCCTCACCTGGATCCTAAACCGTCCCCATTCCCTAACCCTAACCCTAGCCCGAAACCTAACCCTAACCCTTCCCCGAAGCCTGACCCTCACCCGTCCCCTAATCCTAACCCGTACGCTAACACTAACCCGCGCCCTCACACGCACGCTCCCCCTAAAGCGTTGCCGTACCCTCACCTGGACCCTAAACCGTCCCCATTCCCTAACCCTAACCCTAGCCCGAAACCTAACCCTAACCCTTCCCCGAAGCCTGACCCTCACCCGTCCCCTAATCCTAACCCGTACGCTAACACTAACCCGCGCCCTCACACGCACGCTCCCCCTAAAGCGTTGCCGTACCCTCACCTGGACCCTAAACCGTCCCCGTCCCCTAACCCTAACCCTAGCCCGAACCCTAACCCTAACCCTTCCCCGAAGCCTGACCCTCACCCGTCCCCTAATCCTAACCCGTACGCTAACACTAACCCGCGCCCTCACACGCACGCTCCCCCTAAAGCGTTGCCGTACCCTCACCTGGACCCTAAACCGTCCCCGTCCCCTAACCCTAACCATAGCCCGAACCCTAACCCTAACCCTTCCCCGAGCCTGACCCTCACCCGTCCCCTAATCCTAACCCGTACGCTAACACTAACCCGCGCCCTCACACGCACGCTCCCCCTAAAGCGTTGCCTTACCCTCACCTGGACCCTAAACCGTCCCCGTCCCCTAACCCTAACCCTAGCCCGAACCCTAACCCTAACCCTTCCCCGAAGCCTGACCCTCACCCGTCCCCTAATCCTAACCCGTACGCTAACACTAACCCACGCCCTCACACGCACGCTCCCCCTAAAGCGTTGCCGTACCCTCACCTGGACCCTAAACCGTCCCCGTCCCCTAACCCTAACCCTAGCCCGAACCCTAACCCTAACCCTTCCCCGAAGCCTGACCCTCACACGTCCCCTAATCCTAACCCGTACGCTAACACTAACCCGCGCCCTCACACGCACGCTCCCCCTAAAGCGTTGCCGTACCCTCACCTGGACCCTAAACCGTCCCCGTCCCCTAACCCTAACCCTAGCCCGAACCCTAACCCTAACCCTTCCCCGAAGCCAGACCCTCACCCGTCCCCTAATCCTAACCCGTACGCTAACACTAACCCGCGCCCTCACACGCACGCTCCCCCTAAAGCGTTGCCTTACCCTCACCTGGACCCTAAACCGTCCCCGTCCCCTAACCCTAACCCTAGCCCGAACCCTAACCCTAACCCTTCCCCGAAGCCTGACCCTCACCCGTCCCCTAATCCTAACCCGTACGCTAACACTAACCCGCGCCCTCACACTCACACTCCCCCTAAAGCGTTGCCGTACCCTCACCTGGACCCTAAACCGTCCCCATCCCCTAACCCTAACCCTAGCCCGAACCCTAACCCTAACCCTTCCCCGAAGCCTGACCCTCACCCGTCCCCTAATCCTAACCCGTACGCTAACACTAACCCGCGTCCTCACACGCACGCTCCCCCTAAAGCGTTGCCGTACCCTCACCTGGACCCTAAACCGTCCCCGTCCCCTAACCCTAACCCTAGCCCGAACCCTAACCCTAACCCTTCCCCGAAGCCTGACCCTCACCCGTCCCCTAATCCTAACCCGTACGCTAACACTAACCCGCGCCCTCACACGCACGCTCCCCCTAAAGCGTTGCCGTACCCTCACCTGGACCCTAAACCGTCCCCGTCCCCTAACCCTAACCCTAGCCCGAACCCTAACCCTAACCCTTCCCCGAAGCCTGACCCTCACCCGTCCCCTAATCCTAACCCGTACGCTAACACTAACCCGCGCCCTCACACGCACGCTCCCCCTAAAGCGTTGCCGTACCCTCACCTGGACCCTAAACCGTCCCCGTCCCCTAACCCTAACCCTAGCCCGAACCCTAACCCTAACCCTTCCCCGAAGCCTGACCCTCACCCGTCCCCTAATCCTAACCCGTACGCTAACACTAACCCGCGCCCTCACACGCACGCTCCCCCTAAAGCGTTGCCGTACCCTCACCTGGACCCTAAACCGTCCCCGTCCCCTAACCCTAACCCTAGCCCGAACCCTAACCCTAACCCTTGCCCGAAGCCTGACCCTCACCCGTCCCCTAATCCTAACCCGTACGCTAACACTAACCCGCGTCCTCACACGCACGCTCCCCCTAAAGCGTTGCCGTACCCTCACCTGGACCCTAAACCGTCCCCGTCCCCTAACCCTAACCCTAGCCCGAACCCTACCCCTAACCCTTCCCCGAAGCCTGACACTCACCCGTCCCCTAATCCTAACCCGTACGCTAACACTAACCCGCGCCCTCACACGCACGCTCCCCCTAAAGCGTTGCCGTACCCTCACCTGGACCCTAAACCGTCCCCATTCCCTAACCCTAACCCTAGCCCGAAACCTAACCCTAACCCTTCCCCGAAGCCTGACCCTCACCCGTCCCCTAATCCTAACCCGTACGCTAACACTAACCCGCGCCCTCACACGCACGCTCCCCCTAAAGCGTTGCCGTACCCTCACCTGGACCCTAAACCGTCCCCGTCCCCTAACCCTAACCCTAGCCCGAACCCTAACCCTAACCCTTCCCCGAAGCCTGACCCTCACCCGTCCCCTAATCCTAACCCGTACGCTAACACTAACCCGCGCCCTCACACGCACGCTCCCCCTAAAGCGTTGCCGTACCCTCACCTGGACCCTAAACCGTACCCGTCCCCTAACCCTAACCATAGCCCGAACCCTAACCCTAACCCTTCCCCGAAGCCTGACCCTCACCCGTCCCCTAATCCTAACCCGTACGCTAACACTAACCCGCGCCCTCACACGCACGCTCCCCCTAAAGCGTTGCCTTACCCTCACCTGGACCCTAAACCGTCCCCGTCCCCTAACCCTAACCCTAGCCCGAACCCTAACCCTAACCCTTCCCCGAAGCCTGACCCTCACCCGTCCCCTAATCCTAACCCGTACGCTAACACTAACCCGCGCCCTCACACGCACGCTCCCCCTAAAGCGTTGCCGTACCCTCACCTGGACCCTAAACCGTCCCCGTCCCCTAACCCTAACCCTAGCCCGAACCCTAACCCTAACCCTTCCCCGAAGCCTGACCCTCACCCGTCCCCTAATCCTAACCCGTACGCTAACACTAACCCGCGCCCTCACACGCACGCTCCCCCTAAAGCGTTGCCGTACCCTCACCTGGACCCTAAACCGTCCCCGTCCCCTAACCCTAACCCTAGCCCGAACCCTAACCCTAACCCTTCCCCGAAGCCTGACCCTCACCCGTCCCCTAATCCTAACCCGTACGCTAACACTAACCCGCGCCCTCACACGCACGCTCCCCCTAAAGCGTTGCCGTACCCTCACCTGGACCCTAAACCGTCCCCGTCCCCTAACCCTAACCATAGCCCGAACCCTAACCCTAACCCTTCCCCGAGCCTGACCCTCACCCGTCCCCTAATCCTAACCCGTACGCTAACACTAACCCGCGCCCTCACACGCACGCTCCCCCTAAAGCGTTGCCTTACCCTCACCTGGACCCTAAACCGTCCCCGTCCCCTAACCCTAACCCTAGCCCGAACCCTAACCCTAACCCTTCCCCGAAGCCTGACCCTCACCCGTCCCCTAATCCTAACACGTACGCTAACACTAACCCACGCCCTCACACGCACGCTCCCCCTAAAGCGTTGCCGTACCCTCACCTGGACCCTAAACCGTCCCCGTCCCCTAACCCTAACCCTAGCCCGAACCCTAACCCTAACCCTTCCCCGAAGCCTGACCCTCACACGTCCCCTAATCCTAACCCGTACGCTAACACTAACCCGCGCCCTCACACGCACGCTCCCCCTAAAGCGTTGCCGTACCCTCACCTGGACCCTAAACCGTCCCCGTCCCCTAACCCTAACCCTAGCCCGAACCCTAACCCTAACCCTTCCCCGAAGCCAGACCCTCACCCGTCCCCTAATCCTAACCCGTACGCTAACACTAACCCGCGCCCTCACACGCACGCTCCCCCTAAAGCGTTGCCTTACCCTCACCTGGACCCTAAACCGTCCCCGTCCCCTAACCCTAACCCTAGCCCGAACCCTAACCCTAACCCTTCCCCGAAGCCTGACCCTCACCCGTCCCCTAATCCTAACCCGTACGCTAACACTAACCCGCGCCCTCACACTCACACTCCCCCTAAAGCGTTGCCGTACCCTCACCTGGACCCTAAACCGTCCCCATCCCCTAACCCTAACCCTAGCCCGAACCCTAACCCTAACCCTTCCCCGAAGCCTGACCCTCACCCGTCCCCTAATCCTAACCCGTACGCTAACACTAACCCGCGCCCTCACACGCACGCTCCCCCTAAAGCGTTGCCGTACCCTCACCTGGACCCTAAACCGTCCCCGTCCCCTAACCCTAACCCTAGCCCGAACCCTAACCCTAACCCTTCCCCGAAGCCTGACCCTCAACCGTCCCCTAATCCTAACCCGTACGCTAACACTAACCCGCGCCCTCACACGCACGCTCCCCCTAAAGCGTTGCCGTACCCTCACCTGGACCCTAAACCGTCCCCGTCCCCTAACCCTAACCCTAGCCCGAACCCTAACCCTAACCCTTCCCCGAAGCCTGACCCTCACCCGTCCCCTAATCCTAACCCGTACGCTAACACTAACCCGCGCCCTCACACGCACGCTCCCCCTAAAGCGTTGCCGTACCCTCACCTGGACCCTAAACCGTCCCCGTCCCCTAACCCTAACCCTAGCCCGAACCCTAACCCTAACCCTTCCCCGAAGCCTGACCCTCACCCGTCCCCTAATCCTAACCCGTACGCTAACACTAACCCGCGCCCTCACACGCACGCTCCCCCTAAAGCGTTGCCGTACCCTCACCTGGACCCTAAACCGTCCCCGTCCCCTAACCCTAACCCTAGCCCGAACCCTAACCCTAACCCTTGCCCGAAGCCTGACCCTCACCCGTCCCCTAATCCTAACCCGTACGCTAACACTAACCCGCGTCCTCACACGCACGCTCCCCCTAAAGCGTTGCCGTACCCTCACCTGGACCCTAAACCGTCCCCGTCCCCTAACCCTAACCCTAGCCCGAACCCTACCCCTAACCCTTCCCCGAAGCCTGACACTCACCCGTCCCCTAATCCTAACCCGTACGCTAACACTAACCCGCGCCCTCACACGCACGCTCCCCCTAAAGCGTTGCCGTACCCTCACCTGGACCCTAAACCGTCCCCATTCCCTAACCCTAACCCTAGCCCGAAACCTAACCCTAACCCTTCCCCGAAGCCTGACCCTCACCCGTCCCCTAATCCTAACCCGTACGCTAACACTAACCCGCGCCCTCACACGCACGCTCCCCCTAAAGCGTTGCCGTACCCTCACCTGGACCCTAAACCGTCCCCGTCCCCTAACCCTAACCCTAGCCCGAACCCTAACCCTAACCCTTCCCCGAAGCCTGACCCTCACCCGTCCCCTAATCCTAACCCGTACGCTAACACTAACCCGCGCCCTCACATGCACGCTCCCCCTAAAGCGTTGCCGTACCCTCACCTGGACCCTAAACCGTACCCGTCCCCTAACCCTAACCATAGCCCGAACCCTAACCCTAACCCTTCCCCGAAGCCTGACCCTCACCCGTCCCCTAATCCTAACCCGTACGCTAACACTAACCCGCGCCCTCACACGCACGCTCCCCCTAAAGCGTTGCCTTACCCTCACCTGGACCCTAAACCGTCCCCGTCCCCTAACCCTAACCCTAGCCCGAACCCTAACCCTAACCCTTCCCCGAAGCCTGACCCTCACCCGTCCCCTAATCCTAACCCGTACGCTAACACTAACCCGCGCCCTCACACGCACGCTCCCCCTAAAGCGTTGCCGTACCCTCACCTGGACCCTAAACCGTCCCCGTCCCCTAACCCTAACCCTAGCCCGAACCCTAACCCTAACCCTTCCCCGAAGCCTGACCCTCACCCGTCCCCTAATCCTAACCCGTACGCTAACACTAACCCGCGCCCTCACACGCACGCTCCCCCTAAAGCGTTGTCGTACCCTCACCTGGACCCTAAACCGTCCCCTAACCCTAACCCTAACCCTAGCCCGAACCCTAACCCTAACCCTTCCCCGAAGCCTGACCCTCACCCTTCCCCTTATCCTAACCCGTACGCTAACACTAACCCACGCCCTCACACGCACGCTCCCCCTAAAGCGTTGCCGTACCCTCACCTAGACCCTAAACCGTCCCCGTCCCCTAACCCTAACCCTAGCCCGAACCCTAACCCTAACTCTTCCCCGAAGCCTGACCCTCACCCGTCCCCTAATCATAACCCGTACGCTAACACTAACCCGCGCCCTCACACGCACGCTCCCCCTAAAGCGTTGCCGTACCCTCACCTGGACCCTAACCCGTCCCCGTCCCCTAACCCTAACCCTAGCCCGAACCCTAACCCTAATCCTTCCCCGAAGCCTGACCTTCACCCGTCCCCTAATCCTAACCCGTACGCTAACACTAACCCGCGCCCTCACACGCACGCTCCCCCTAAAGCGTTGCCGTACCCTCACCTGGACCGTAAACCGTCCCCGTCCCCTAACCCTAACCCTAGCCCGAACCCTAACTCTAACCCTTCCCCGAAGCCTGACCCTCACCCGTCCCCTAATCCTAACCCGTACGCTAACACTAACCCGCGCCCTCACACGCACGCTCCCCCTAAAGCTTTGCCGTACCCTCACCTGGACCCTAAACCGTCCCCGTCCCCTAACCCTAACCCTACCCCGAACCCTAACCCTAACCCTTGCCCGAAGCCTGACCCTCACCCGTCCCCTAATCCTAACCCGTACGCTAACACTAACCCGCGCCCTCACACGCACGCTCCCCCTAAAGCGTTGCCGTACCCTCACCTGGACCCTAAACCGTCCCCGTCCCCTAACCCTAACCCTAGCCCGAACCCTACCCCTAACCCTTCCCCGAAGCCTGACCCTCACCCGTCCCCTAATCCTAACCCGTACGCTAACACTAACCCGCGCCCTCACACGCACGCTCCCCCAAAGCGTTGCCGTACCCTCACCTGGACCCTAAACCGTCCCCATTCCCTAACCCTAACCCTAGCCCGAAACCTAACCCTAACCCTTCCCCGAAGCCTGACCCTCACCCGTCCCCTAATCCTAACCCGTACGCTAACACTAACCCGCGCCCTCACACGCACGCTCCCCCTAAAGCGTTGCCGTACCCTCACCTGGACCCTAAACCGTCCCCGTCCCCTAACCCTAATCCTAGCCCGAACCCTAACCCTAACCCTTCCCCGAAGCCTGACCCTCACCCGTCCCCTAATCCTAACCTGTACGCTAACACTAACCCGCGCCCTCACACGCACGCTCCCCCTAAAGCGTTGCCGTACCCTCACCTGGACCCTAAACCGTCCCCGTCCCCTAACCCTAACCATAGCCCGAACCCTAACCCTAACCCTTCCCCGAAGCCTGACCCTCACCCGTCCCCTAATCCTAACCCGTACGCTAACACTAACCCGCGCCCTCACACGCACGCTCCCCCTAAAGCGTTGCCTTACCCTCACCTGGACCCTAAACCGTCCCCGTCCCCTAACCCTAACCCTAGCCCGAACCCTAACCCTAACCCTTCCCCGAAGCCTGTCCGTCACCCGTCCCCTAATCCTAACCCGTACGCTAACACTAACCCGCGCCCTCACACGCACGCTCCCCCTAAAGCGTTGCCGTACCCTCACCTGGACCCTAAACCGTCCCCGTCCCCTAACCCTAACCCTAGCCCGAACCCTAACCCTAACCCTTCCCCGAAGCCTGACCCTCACCCGTCCCCTAATCCTAACCCGTACGCTAACACTAACCCGCGCCCTCACACGCACGCTCCCCCTAAAGCGTTGCCGTACCCTCACCTGGACCCTAAACCGTCCCCTAACCCTAACCCTAACCCTAGCCCGAACCCTAACCCTAGCCCTTCCCCGAAGCCTGACCCTCACCCGTCCCCTAATCCTAACCCGTACGCTAACACTAACCCGCGCCCTCACACGCACGCTCCCCCTAAAGCGTTGCCGTACCCTCACCTGGACCCTAAACCGTCCCCGTCCCCTAACCCTAACCCTAGCCCGAACCCTAACCCTAACCCTTCCCCGAAGCCTGACCCTCACCCGTCCCCTAATCCTAACCCGTACGCTAACACTAACCCGCGCCCTCACACGCACGCTCCCCCTAAAGCGTTGCCTTACCCTCACCTGGACCCTAAACCGTCCCCGTCCCCTAACCCTAACCCTAGCCCGAACCCTAACCCTAACCCTTCCCCGAAGCCTGACCCTCACCCGTCCCCTAATCCTAACCCGTACGCTAACACTAACCCGCGCCCTCACACGCACGCTCCCCCTAAAGCGTTGCCGTACCCTCACCTGGACCCTAAACCGTCCCCGTCCCCTAACCCTAACCCTAGCCCGAACCCTAACCCTAACCCTTCCCCGAAGCCTGACCCTCACGCGTCCCCTAATCCTAACCCGTACGCTAACACTAACCCGCGCCCTCACACGCACGCTCCCCCTAAAGCGTTGCCGTACCCTCACCTGGACCCTAAACCGTCCCCGTCCCCTAACCCTAACCCTAGCCCGAACCCTAACCCTAGCCCTTCCCCGAAGCCTGACCCTCACCCGTCCCCTAATCCTAACCCGTACGCTAACACTAACCCGCGCCCTCACACGCACGCTCCCCCTAAAGCGTTGCCGTACCCTCACCTGGACCCTAAACCGTCCCCGTCCCCTAACCCTAACCCTAGCCCGAACCCTAACCCTAACCCTTCCCCGAAGCCTGACCCTCACCCGTCCCCTAATCCTAACCCGTACGCTAACACTAACCCGCGCCCTCACACGCACGCTCCCCCTAAAGCGTTGCCGTACCCTCACCTGGAACCTAAACCGTCCCCGTCTCCTAACCCTAACCCTAGCCCGAACCCTAACCCTAACCCTTACCCGAAGCCTGACCCTCACCCGTCCCCTAATCCTAACCCGTACGCTAACACTAACCCGCGCCCTCACACGCACGCTCCCCCTAAAGCGTTGCCGTACCCTCACCTGGACCCTAAACCGTCCCCGTCCCCTAACCCTAACCCTAGCCCGAACCCTAACCCTAACCCTTCCCCGAAGCCTGACCCTCACCCGTCCCCTAATCCTAACCCGTACGCTAACACTAACCCGCGCCCTCACACGCACGCTCCCCCTAAAGCGTTGCCGTACCCTCACCTGGACCCTAAACCGTCCCCGTCCCCTAACCCTAACCCTAGCCCGAACCCTAACCCTAACCCTTCCCCGAAGCCTGACCCTCACCCGTCCCCTAATCCTAACCCGTACGCTAACACTAACCCGCGCCCTCACACGCACGCTCCCCCTAAAGCGTTGCCGTACCCTCACCTAGACCCTAAACCGTCCCCGTCCCCTAACCCTAACCCTAGCCCGAACCCTAACCCTAACTCTTCCCCGAAGCCTGACCCTCACCCGTCCCCTAATCCTAACCCGTACGCTAACACTAACCCGCGCCCTCACACGCACGCTCCCCCTAAAGCGTTGCCGTACCCTCACCTGGACCCTAAACCGTCCCCGTCCCCTAACCCTAACCCTAGCCCGAACCCTAACCCTAATCCTTCCCCGAAGCCTGACCTTCACCCGTCCCAGAATCCTAACCCGTACGCTAACACTAACCCGCGCCCTCACACGCACGCTCCCTCTAAAGCGTTGCCGTACCCTCACCTGGACCCTAAACCGTCCCCGTCCCCTAACCCTAACCCTAGCCCGAACCCTAACCCTAACCCTTCCCCGAAGCCTGACCCTCACCCGTCCCCTAATCCTAACCCGTACGCTAACACTAACCCGCGCCCTCACACGCACGCTCCCCCTAAAGCGTTGCCGTACCCTCACCTGGACCCTAAACCGTCCCCGTCCCCTAACCCTAACCCTAGCCCGAACCCTAACCCTAACCCTTCCCCGAAGCCTGACCCTCACCCATCCCCTAATCCTAACCCGTACGCTAACACTAACCCGCGCCCTCACATGCACGCTCCCCCTAAAGCGTTGCCGTACCCTCACCTGGACCCTAAACCGTCCCCGTCCCCTAACCCTAACCCTAGCCCGAACCCTAACCCTAACCCTTCCCCGAAGCCTGACCCTCACCCGTCCCCTAATCCTAACCCGTACGCTAACACTAACCCGCGCCCTCACACGCACTCTCCCCCTAAAGCGTTGCCGTACCCTCACCTGGACCCTAAACCGTCCCCGTCCCCTAACCCTAACCCTAGCCCGAACCCTAACCCTAACCCTTCCCCGAAGCCTGACCCTCACCCGTCCCCTAATCCTAACCCGTACGCTAACACTAACCCGCGCCCTCACACGCACGCTCCCCCTAAAGCGTTGCCGTACCCTCACCTGGACCCTAAACCGTCCCCGTCCCCTAACCCTAACCCTAGCCCGAACCCTAACCCTAACCCTTCCCCGAAGCCTGACCCTCACCCGTCCCCTAATCCTAACCCGTACGCTAACACTAACCCGCGCCCTCACACGCACGCTCCCCCAAAAGCGTTGCCGTACCCTCACCTGGACCCTAAACCGTCCCCGTCCCCTAACCCTACCCCTCGCCCGAAACCTAACCCTAACCCTTCCCCGAAGCCTGACCCTCACCCGTCCCCTAATCCTAACCCGTACGCTAACACTAACCCGCGCACTCACACGCACGCTCCCCCTAAAGCGTTGCCGTACCCTCACCTGGACCCTAAACCGTCCCCGTCCCCTAACCCTAACCCTAGCCCGAACCCTAACCCTAACCCTTCCCCGAAGCCTGACCCTCAACCGTCCCCTAATCCTAACCCGTACGCTAACACTAACCCGCGCCCTCACACGCACGCTCCCCCTAAAGCGTTGCCGTACCCTCACCTGGACCCTAAACCGTCCCCGTCCCCTAACCCTAACCCTAGCCCGAACCCTAACCCTAACCCTTCCCCGAAGCCTGACCCTCACCCGTCCCCTAATCCTAACCCGTATGCTAACACTAACCCGCGCCCTCACACGCACGCTCCCCCTAAAGCGTTGCCGTACCCTCACCGGGACCCTAAACCGTCCCAGTCCCCTAACCCTAACCCTAGCTCGAACCCTAACCCTAAACCTTCCCCGAAGCCTGACCCTCACCCGTCCCCTAATCCTAACCCGTACGCTAACACTAACCCGCGCCCTCACACGCACGCTCCCCCTAAAGCGTTGCCGTACCCTCACCTGGACCCTAAACCGTCCCCGTCCCCTAACCCTAACCCTAGCCCGAACCCTAACCCTAACCCTTCCCCGAAGCCTGACCCTCACCCGTCCCCTAATCCTAACCCGAACGCTAACACTAACCCGCGCCCTCACACGCACGCTCCACCTAAAGCGTTGCCGTACCCTAACCTGGACCGTAAACCGTCCCCGTCCCCTAACCCTAACCCTAGCCCGAACCCTAACCCTAACCCTTCCCCGAAGCCTGACCCTCACCCGTCCCCTAATCCTAACACGTACGCTAACACTAACCCGCGCCCTCACACGCACGTTCCCCCTAAAGCGTTGCCGTACCCTCACCTGGACCCTAAACCGTCCCCGTCCCCTAACCCTAACCCTAGCCCGAACCCGAACCCTAACCCTTCCCCGTAGCCTGACCCTCACCCGTCCCCTAATCCTAACCCGTATGCTAACACTAACCCGCGCCCTCACACGCACGCTCCCCCTAAAGCGTTGCCGTACCCTCACCTGGACCCTAAACCGTCGCCGTCCCCTAACCCTAACCCTAGCCCGAACCCTAACCCTAACCCTTCCCCGAAGCCTGACCCTCACCCGTCCCCTAATCCTAACCCGTACGCTAACACTAACCCGCGCCCTCACATGCACGCTCCACCTAAAGCGTTGCCGTACCCTAACCTGGACCGTAAACCGTCCCCGTCCCCTAACCCTAACCCTAGCCCGAACCCTAACCCTAACCCTTCCCCGTAGCCTGACCCTCAACCGTCCCCTAATCCTAACACGTACGCTAACACTAACCCGCGCCCTCACACGCACGTTCCCCCTAAAGCGTTGCCGTACCCTAACCTGGACCGTAAACCGTCCCCGTCCCCTAACCCTAACCCTAGCCCGAACCCTAACCCTAACCCTTCCCCGAAGCCTGACCCTCACCCGTCCCCTAATCCTAACCCGTACGCTAACACTAACCCGCGCCCTCACACGCACGCTCCCCCTAAAGCGTTGCCGTACCCTCACCTGGACCCTAAACCGTCCCCGTCCCCTAACCCTAATCCTAGCCCGAACCCTAACCCTAACCCTTCCCCGAAGCCTGACCCTCACCCGTCCCCTAATCCTAACCCGTACGCTAACACTAACCCGCGCCCTCACACGCACGCTCCCCCAAAAGCGTTGCCGTACCCTCACCTGGACCCTAAACCGTCCCCGTCCCCTAACCCTACCCCTCGCCCGAAACCTAACCCTAACCCTTCCCCGAAGCCTGACCCTCACCCGTCCCCTAATCCTAACCCGTACGCTAACACTAACCCGCGCCCTCACACGCACGCTCCCCCTAAAGCGTTGCCGTACCCTCACCTGGACCCTAAACCGTCCCCGTCCCCTAACCCTAACCCTAGCCCGAACCCTAACCCTAACCCTTCCCCGAAGCCTGACCCTCAACCGTCCCCTAATCCTAACCCGAACGCTAACACTAACCCGCGCCCTCACACGCACGCTCCACCTAAAGCGTTGCCGTACCCTAACCTGGACCGTAAACCGTCCCCGTCCCCTAACCCTAACCCTAGCCCGAACCCTAACCCTAACCCTTCCCCGAAGCCTGACCCTCACCCGTCCCCTAATCCTAACACGTACGCTAACACTAACCCGCGCCCTCACACGCACGTTCCCCCTAAAGCGTTGCCGTACCCTCACCTGGACCCTAAACCGTCCCCTTCCCCTAACCCTAACCCTAGCCCGAACCCGAACCCTAACCCTTCCCCGTAGCCTGACCCTCACCCGTCCCCTAATCCTAACCCGTATGCTAACACTAACCCGCGCCCTCACACGCACGCTCCCCCTAAAGCGTTGCCGTACCCTCACCTGGACCCTAAACCGTCCCCGTCCCCTAACCCTAACCCTAGCCCGAACCCTAACCCTAACCCTTCCCCGAAGCCTGACCCTCACCCGTCCCCTAATCCTAACCCGTACGCTAACACTAACCCGCGCCCTCACACGCACGCTCCACCTAAAGCGTTGCCGTACCCTAACCTGGACCGTAAACCGTCCCCGTCCCCTAACCCTAACCCTAGCCCGAACCCTAACCCTAACCCTTCCCCGAAGCCTGACCCTCACCCGTCCCCTAATCCTAACACGTACGCTAACACTAACCCGCGCCCTCACACGCACGTTCCCCCTAAAGCGTTGCCGTACCCTAACCTGGACCGTAAACCGTCCCCGTCCCCTAACCCTAACCCTAGCCCGAACCCTAACCCTAACCCTTCCCCGAAGCCTGACCCTCACCCGTCCCCTAATCCTAACCCGTACGCTAACACTAACCAGCGCCCTCACACGCACGCTCCCCCTAAAGCGTTGCCGTACCCTCACCTGGACCCTAAACCGTCCCCGTCCCCTAACCCTAACCCTAGCCCGAACCCTAACCCTAACCCTTCCCCGAAGCCTGACCCTCACCCGTTCCCTAATCCTAACCCGTACGCTAACACTAACCCGCGCCCTCACACGCACGCTCCCCCTAAAGCGTTGCCGTACCCTCACCTGGACCCTAAACCGTCCCCGTCCCCTAACCCTAACACTAGCCCGAACCCTAACCCTAACCCTTCCCCGAAGCCTGACCCTCACCCGTCCCCTAATCCTAACCCGTATGCTAACACTAACCCGCGCCCTCACACGCACGCTCCCCCTAAAGCGTTGCCGTACCCTCACCGGGACCCTAAACCGTCCCAGTCCCCTAACCCTAACCCTAGCTCGAACCCTAACCCTAAACCTTCCCCGAAGCCTGACCCTCACCCGTCCCCTAATCCTAACCCGTACGCTAACACTAACCCGCGCCCTCACATGCACGCTCCCCCTAAAGCGTTGCCGTACCCTCACCTGGACCCTAAACCGTCCCCGTCCCCTAACCCTAACCCTAGCCGAACCCTAACCCTAACCCTTCCCCGAAGCCTGACCCTCACCCGTCCCCTAATCCTAACCCGAACGCTAACACTAACCCGCGCCCTCACACGCACGCTCCACCTAAAGCGTTGCCGTACCCTAACCTGGACCGTAAACCGTCCCCGTCCCCTAACCCTAACCCTAGCCCGAACCCTAACCCTAACCCTTCCCCGAAGCCTGACCCTCACCCGTCCCCTAATCCTAACACGTACGCTAACACTAACCCGCGCCCTCACACGCACGTTCCCCCTAAAGTGTTGCCGTACCCTCACCTGGACCCTAAACCGTCCCCTTCCCCTAACCCTAACCCTAGCCCGAACCCGAACCCTAACTCTTCCCCGTAGCCTGACCCTCACCCGTCCCCTAAGCCTAACCCGTATGCTAACACTAACACGCGCCCTCACACGCACGCTCCCCCTAAAGCGTTGCCGTACCCTCACCTGGACCCTAAACCGTCCCCGTACCCTAACCCTAACCCTAGCCCGAACCCTAACCCTAACCCTTCCCCGAAGCCTGACCCTCACCCGTCCCCTAATCCTAACCCGTACGCTAACACTAACCCGCGCCCTCACACGCACGCTCCACCTAAAGCGTTGCCGTACCCTAACCTGGACCGTAAACCGTCCCCGTCCCCTAACCCTAACCCTAGCCCGAACCCTAACCCTAACCCTTCCCCGAAGCCTGACCCTCACCCGTCCCCTAATCCTAACACGTACGCTAACACTAACCCGCGCCCTCACACGCACGTTCCCCCTAAAGCGTTGCCGTACCCTAACCTGGACCGTAAACCGTCCCCGTCCCCTAACCCTAACCCTAGCCCGAACCCTAACCCTAACCCTCCCCCGAAGCCTGACCCTCACCCGTCCCCTAATCCTAACCCGTACGCTAACACTAACCCGCGCCCTCACACGCACGCTCCCCCTAAATCGTTGCCGTACCCTCACCTGGACCCTAAACCGTCCCCGTCCCCTAACACTAACCCTAGCCCGAACCCTAACCCTAACCCTTCCCCGAAGCCTGACCCTCAACCGTCCCCTAATCCTAACCCGTACGCTAACACTAACCCGCGCCCTCACACGCACCCTCCCCCTAAAGCGTTGCCGTACCCTCACCTGGACCCTAAACCGTCCCCGTCCCCTAACCCTAACCCTCGCCCGAAACCTAACCCTAACCCTTCCCCGAAGCCTGACCCTCACCCGTACCCTAATCCTAACCCGTACGCTAACACTAACCCGCGCCCTCACACGCACGCTCCCCCTAAATCGTTGCCGTACCCTCACCTGGACCCTAAACCGTCCCCGTCCCCTAACCCTAACCCTAGCCCGAACCCTAACCCTAACCCTTCCCCGAAGCCTGACCCTCACCCGTCCCCTAATCCTAACCCGTACGCTAACACTAACCCGCGCCCTCACAAGCACGCTCCCCCTAAAGCGTTGCCGTACCCTCACCTGGACCCTAAACCGTCCCCGTCCCCTAACCCTAACCCTAGCCCGAACCCTAACCCTAAACTTTCCCCGAAGCCTGACACTCACCCGTCCCCTAATCCTAACCCGTACGCTAACACTAACCCGCGCCCTCACACGCACTCTCCCCCTAAAGCGTTGCCGTACCCTCACCTGGACCCTAATCCGTCCCCGTCCCCTAACCCTAACCCTAGGCCAAACACTAACTCTAACCCTTCCCCGAAGCCTGACCCTCACCCGTCCCCTAATCCTAACACGTACGCTAACACTAACCCGCGCCCTCACACGCACGCTCCCCCTAAAGCGTTGCCGTACACTCACCTGGACCCTAAACCGTCCCCGTCCCCTAACCCTAACCCTAGCCCGAACCCTAACCCTAACCCTTCCCCGAAGCCTGACCCTCACCCGTCCCCTAATCCTAACCCGTACGCTAACACTAACCCGCGTCCTCACACGCACGCTCCCCCTAAAGCATTGCCGTACCCTCACCTGGACCCTAAACCGTCCCCGTCCCCTAACCCTAACCCTAGCCCGAACCCTAACCCTAACCCTTCCCCGAAGCCTGACCCTCACCTGTCCCCTAATCCTAACCCGTACGCTAACACTAACCCGCGCCCTCACACGCACGCTCCCCCTAAAGCGTTGCCGTACCCTCACCTGGACCCTAAACCGTCCCCGTCCCCTAACCCTAACCCTAGCCCGAACCCTAACCCTAACCCTTCCCCGAAGCCTGACCCTCACCCGTCCCCTAATCCTAACCCGTACGCTAACACTAACCCGCGCCCTCACACGCACGCTCCCCCTAAAGCGTTGCCGTACCCTCACCTGGACCCTAAACCATCCCCGTCCCCTAACCCTAACCCTAGCCCGAACCCTAACCCTAACCCTTCCCCGAAGCCTGACCCTCACCCGTCCCCTAATCCTAACCCGTACGCTAACACTAACCCGCGCCCTCACACGCACGCTCCCCCTAAAGCGTTGCCGTACCCTCACCTGGACCCTAAACCGTCCCCGTCCCCTAACCCTAACCCTCGCCCGAAACCTAACCCTAACCCTTCCCCGAAGCCTGACCCTCACCCGTCCCCTAATCCTAACCCGTACGCTAACACTAACCCGCGCCCTCACACGCACGCTCCCCCTAAAGCGTTGCCGTACCCTCACCTGGACCCTAAACCGTCCCCGTCCCCTAACCCTAACCCTAGCCCGAACCCTAACCCTAACCCTTCCCCGAAGCCTGACCCTCACCCGTCCCCTAATCCTAACCCGTACGCTAACACTAACCCGCGCCCTAACACGCACGCTCCCCCAAAAGCGTTGCCGTACCCTCACCTGGACCCTAAACCGTCCCCGTCCCCTAACCCTAACCCTAGCCCGAACCCTAACCCTAACCCTTCCCCGAAGCCTGACACTCACCCGTCCCCTAATCCTAACCCGTACGCTAACACTAACCCGCGCCTTCAAACGCACGCTCCCCCTAAAGCGTTGCCGTACCCTCACCTGGACCCTAAACCGTCCCCGTCCCCTAACACTAACCCTAGCCCGAACCCTAACCCTAACCCTTCCCCGAAGCCTGACCCTCACCCGTCCCCTAATCCTAACCCGTACGCTAACACTAACCCGCGCCCTCACACGCACGCTCCACCTAAAGCGTTGCCGTACCCTCACCTGGACCCTAAACCGTCCCCGTCCCCTAACCCTAACCCTAGCCCGAACCCTAACCCTAACCCTTCCCCGAAGCCTGACCCTCACCCGTCCCCTAATCCTAACCCGTACGCTAACACTAACCCGCGCCCTCACACGCACGTTCCCCCTAAAGCGTTGCCGTACCCTCACCTGGACCCTAAACCGTCCCCGTCCCCTAACCCTAACCCTAGCCCGAACCCTAACCCTAACCCTTCCCCGAAGCCTGACCCTCACCCGTCCCCTAATCCTAACCCGTACGCTAACACTAACCCGCGCCCTCACACGCACGCTCCCCCTAAAGCGTTGCCGTACCCTCACCTGGACCCTAAACCGTCCCCGTCCCCTAACCCTAACCCTAGCCCGAACCCTAACCCTAACCCTTCCCCGAAGCCTGACCCTCACCCGTCCCCTAATCCTAACCCGTACGCTAACACTAACCCGCGCCCTCACACGCACGCTCCCCCTAAAGCGTTGCCGTACCCTCACCTGGACCCTAAACCGTCCCCGTCCCCTAACCCTAACCCTAGCCCGAACCCTAACCCTAACCCTTCCCCGAAGCCTGACCCTCACCCGTCCCCTAATCCTAACCCGAACGCTAACAGTAACCCGCGCCCTCACACGCACGCTCCACCTAAAGCGTTGCCGTACCCTAACCTGGACCGTAAACCGTCCCCGTCCCCTAACCCTAACCCTAGCCCGAACCCTAACCCTAACCCTTCCCCGAAGCCTGACCCTCACCCGTCCCCTAATCCTAACACGTACGCTAACACTAACCCGCGCCCTCACACGCACGTTCCCCCTAAAGCGTTGCCGTACCCTCACCTGGACCCTAAACCGTCCCCTTCCCCTAACCCTAACCCTAGCCCGAACCCGAACCCTAACCCTTCCCCGTAGCCTGACCCTCACCCGTCCCCTAATACTAACCCGTATGCTAACACTAACCCGCGCCCTCACACGCACGCTCCCCCTAAAGCGTTGCCGTACCCTCACCTGGACACTAAACCGTCCCCGTCCCCTAACCCTGACCCTAGCCCGAACCCTAACCCTAACCCTTCCCCGAAGCCTGACCCTCACCCGTCCCCTAATCCTAACCCGTACGCTAACACTAACCCGCGCCCTCACACGCACGCTCCACCTAAAGCGTTGCCGTACCCTAACCTGGACCGTAAACCGTCCCCGTCCCCTAACCCTAACCCTAGCCCGAACCCTAACCCTAACCCTTCCCCGAAGCCTGACCCTCACCCGTCCCCTAATCCTAACCCGTACGCTAACACTAACCCGCGCCCTCACACGCACGTTCCCCCTAAAGCGTTGCCGTACCCTAACCTGGACCGTAAACCGTCCCCGTCCCCTAACCCTAACCCTAGCCCGAACCCTAACCCTAACCCTTCCCCGAAGCCTGACCCTCACCCGTCCCCTAATCCTAACCCGTACGCTAACACTAACCCGCGCCCTCACACGCACGCTCCCCCTAAATCGTTGCCGTACCCTCACCTGGACCCTAAACCGTCCCCGTCCCCTAACACTAACCCTAGCCCGAACCCTAACCCTAACCCTTCCCCGAAGCCTGACCCTCAACCGTCCCCTAATCCTAACCCGTACGCTAACACTAACCCGCGCCCTCACACGCACGCTCCCCCTAAATCGTTGCCGTACCCTCACCTGGACCCTAAACCGTCCCCGTCCCCTAACCCTAACCCTAGCCCGAACCCTAACCCTAACCCTTCCCCGAAGCCTGACCCTCACCCGTCCCCTAATCCTAACCCGTGCGCTAACACTAACCCGCGCCCTCACAAGCACGCTCCCCCTAAAGCGTTGCCGTACCCTCACCTGGACCCTAAACCGTCCCCGTCCCCTAACCCTAACCCTAGCCCGAACCCTAACCCTAAACTTTCCCCGAAGCCTGACACTCACCCGTCCCCTAATCCTAACCCGTACGCTAACACTAACCCGCGCCCTCACACGCACGCTCCCCCTAAAGCGTTGCCGTACCCTCACCTGGACCCTAATCCGTCCCCGTCCCCTAACCCTAACCCTAGCCCAAATCCTAACTCTAACCCTTCCCCGAAGCCTGACCCTCACCCGTCCCCTAATCCTAACACGTACGCTAACACTAACCCGCGCCCTCACACGCACGCTCCCCCTAAAGCGTTGCCGTACACTCACCTGGACCCTAAACCGTCCCCGTACCCTAACCCTAACCCTAGCCCGAACCCTAACCCTAACCCTTCCCCGAAGCCTGACCCTCACCCGTCCCCTAATCCTAACCCGTACGCTAACACTAACCCGCGTCCTCACACGCACGCTCCCCCTAAAGCATTGCCGTACCCTCACCTGGACCCTAAACCGTCCCCGTCCCCTAACCCTAACCCTAGCCCGAACCCTAACCCTAACCCTTCCCCGAAGCCTGACCCTCACCTGTCCCCTAATCCTAACCCGTACGCTAACACTAACCCGCGCCCTCACACGCACGCTCCCCCTAAAGCGTTGCCGTACCCTCACCTGGACCCTAAACCGTCCCCGTCCCCTAACCCTAACCCTAGCCCGAACCCTAACCCTAACCCTTCCCCGAAGCCTGACCCTCACCCGTCCCCTAATCCTAACCCGTACGCTAACACTAACCCGCGCCCTCACACGCACGCTCCCCCTAAAGCGTTGCCGTACCCTCACCTGGACCCTAAACCATCCCCGTCCCCTAACCCTAACCCTAGCCCGAACCCTAACCCTAACCCTTCCCCGAAGCCTGACCCTCACCCGTCCCCTAATCCTAACCCGTACGCTAACACTAACCCGCGCCCTCACACGCACGCTCCCCCTAAAGCGTTGCCGTACCCTCACCTGGACCCTAAACCGTCCCCTTCCCCTAACCCTAACCCTAGCCCGAACCCTAACCCTAACCCTTCCCCGAAGCCTGACCCTCACCCGTCCCCTAATCCTAACCCTTACGCTAACACTAACCCGCGCCCTAACACGCACGCTCCCCCTAAAGCGTTGCCGTACCCTCACCTGGACCCTAAACCGTCCCCGTCCCCTAACCCTAACCCTAGCCCGAACCCTAACCCTAACCCTTCCCCGAAGCCTGACCCTCACCCGTCCCCTAATCCTAACCCGTACGCTAACACTAACCTGCGCCTTCAAACGCACGCTCCCCCTAAAGCGTTGCCGTACCCTCACCTGGACCCTAAACCGTCCCCGTCCCCTAACACTAACCCTAGCCCGAACCCTAACCCTAACCCTTCCCCGAAGCCTGACCCTCACCCGTACCCTAATCCTAACCCGTACGCTAACACTAACCCGCGCCCTCACACGCACGCTCCACCTAAAGCGTTGCCGTACCCTCACCTGGACCCTAAACCGTCCCCGTCCCCTAACCCTAACCCTAGCCCGAACCCTAACCCTAACCCTTCCCCGAAGCCTGACCCTCACCCGTCCCCTAATCCTAACCCGTACGCTAACACTAACCCGCGCCCTCACACGCACGTTCCCCCTAAAGCGTTGCCGTACCCTCACCTGGACCCTAAACCGTCCCCGTCCCCTAACCCTAACCCTAGCCCGAACCCTAACCCTAACCCTTCCCCGAAGCCTGACCCTCACCCGTCCCCTAATCCTAACCCGTACGCTAACACTAACCCGCGCCCTCACACGCACGCTCCCCCTAAAGCGTTGCCGTACCCTCACCTGGACCCTAAACCGTCCCCGTCCCCTAACCCTAACCCTAGCCCGAACCCTAACCCTAACCCTTCCCCGAAGCCTGACCCTCACCCGTCCCCTAATCCTAACCCGTATGCTAACACTAACCCGCGCCCTCACAAGCACGCTCCCCCTAAAGCGTTGCCGTACCCTCACCTGGACCCTAAACCGTCCCCGTCCCCTAACCCTAACCCTAGCCCGAACCCTAACCCTAACCCTTCCCCGAAGCCTGACCCTCACCCGTCCCCTAATCCTAACCCGTACGCTAACACTAACCCGCGCCCTCAGGCGCACGCTCCCCCTAAAGCGTTGCCGTACCCTCACCTGGACCCTAATCCGTCCCCGTCCCCTAACCCTAACCCTAGCCCGAACCCTAACCCTAACCCTTCCCCGAAGCCTGACCCTCACCCGTCCCCTAATCCTAACCCGTACGCTAACACTAACCCGCGCCCTCACACGCACGCTCCCCCTAAAGCGTTGCCATACCCTCACCTGGACCCTAAACCGTCCCCGTCCCCTAACCCTAACCCTAGCCGGAACCCTAACCCTAACCCTTCCCCGAAGCCTGACCCTCACCCGTCCCCTAATCCTAACCCGTACGCTAACACTAACCCGCGCCCTCACACGCACGCTCCCCCTAAAGCGTTGCCGTACCCTCACCTGGACCCTAAACCGTCCCCGTCCCCTAACCCTAACCCTAGCCCGAACCCTAACCCTAACCCTTCCCTGAAGCCTGACACTCACCCTTCCCCTTATCCTAACCCGTACGCTAACACTAACCCGCGCCCTCACACGCACGCTCCCCCTAAGGCGTTGCCGTACCCACACCTGGACCCTAAACCGTCCCCGTCCCCTAACCCTAACCCTAGCCCGAACCCTAACCCTAACCCTTCCCCGAAGCCTGACCCTCACCCGTCCCCTAATCCTAACCCGTACGCTAACACTAACCCGCGCCCTCACACGCACGCTCCCCCTAAAGCGTTGCCGTACCCTCACCTGGACCCTAAACCGTCCCCGTCCCCTAACCCTAACCCTAGCCCGAACCCTAACCCTAACCCTTCCCCGAAGCCTGACCCTCACCCGTCCCCTAATCCTAACCCGTACGCTAACACTAACCCGCGCCCTCACACGCACGCTCCCCCTAAAGCGTTGCCGTACGCTCACCTGGACCCTAAACCATCCCCGTCCCCTAACCCTAACCCTAGCCCGAACCCTAACCCTAACCCTTCCCCGAAGCCTGACCCTCACCCGTCCCCTAATCCTAACCCGTACGCTAACACTAACCCGCGCCCTCACACGCACGCTCCCCCTAAAGCGTTGCCGTACCCTCACCTGGACCCTAAACCGTCCCCGTCCCCTAACCCTAACCCTAGCCCGAACCCTAACCCTAACCCTTCCCCGAAGCCTGACCCTCACCCGTCCCCTAATCCTAACCCGTACGCTAACACTAACCCGCGCCCTAACACGCACGCTCCCCCTAAAGCGTTGCCGTACCCTCACCTGGACCCTAAACCGTCCCCGTCCCCTAACCCTAACCCTAGCCCGAACCCTAACCCTAACCCTTCCCCGAAGCCTGACCCTCACCCGTCCCCTAATCCTAACCCGTACGCTAACACTAACCTGCGCCTTCAAACGCACGCTCCCCCTAAAGCGTTGCCGTACCCTCACCTGGACCCTAAACCGTCCCCGTCCCCTAACACTAACCCTAGCCCGAACCCTAACCCTAACCCTTCCCCGAAGCCTGACCCTCACCCGTCCCCTAATCCTAACCCGTACGCTAACACTAACCCGCGCCCTCACACGCACGCTCCACCTAAAGCGTTGCCGTACCCTCACCTGGACCCTAAACCGTCCCCGTCCCCTAACCCTAACCCTAGCCCGAACCCTAACCCTAACCCTTCCCCGAAGCCTGACCCTCACCCGTCCCCTAATCCTAACCCGTACGCTAACACTAACCCGCGCCCTCACACGCACGCTCCCCCTAAAGCGTTGCCGTACCCTCACCTGGACCCTAAACCGTCCCCGTCCCCTAACCCTAACCCTAGCCCGAACCCTAACCCTAACCCTTCCCCGAAGCCTGACCCTCACCCGTCCCCTAATCCTAACCCGTACGCTAACACTAACCCGCGCCCTCACACGCACGCTCCCCCTAAAGCGTTGCCGTACCCTCACCTGGACCCTAAACCGTCCCCGTCCCCTAACCCTAACCCTAGCCCGAACCCTAACCTTAACCCTTCCCCGAAGCCTGACCCTCACCCGTCCCCTAATCCTAACCCGTACGCTAACACTAACCCGCGCCCTCACAAGCACGCTCCCCCTAAAGCGTTGCCGTACCCTCACCTGGACCCTAAACCGTCCCCGTCCCCTAACCCTAACCCTAGCCCGAACCCTAACCCTAACCCTTCCCCGAAGCCTGACCCTCACCCGTCCCCTAATCCTAACCCGTACGCTAACACTAACCCGCGCCCTCAGGCGCACGCTCCCCCTAAAGCGTTGCCGTACCCTCACCTGGACCCTAATCCGTCCCCGTCCCCTAACCCTAACCCTAGCCCGAACCCTAACCCTAACCCTTCCCCGAAGCCTGACCCTCACCCGTCCCCTAATCCTAACCCGTACGCTAACACTAACCCGCGCCCTCACACGCACGCTCCCCCTAAAGCGTTGCCGTACCCTCACCTGGACCCTAAACCGTCCCCGTCCCCTAACCCTAACCCTAGCCGGAACCCTAACCCTAACCCTTCCCCGAAGCCTGACCCTCACCCGTCCCCTAATCCTAACCCGTACGCTAACACTAACCCGCGCCCTCACACGCACGCTCCCCCTAAAGCGTTGCCGTACCCTCACCTGGACCCTAAATCGTCCCCGTCCCCTAACCCTAACCCTAGCCCGAACCCTAACCCTAACCCTTCCCCGAAGCCTGACCCTCACCCGTCCCCTAATCCTAACCCGTACGCTAACACTAACCCGCGCCCTCACACGCACGCTCCCCCTAAAGCGTTGCCGTACCCTCACCTGGACCCTAAACCGTCCCCGTCCCCTAACCCTAACCCTAGCCCGAACCCTAACCCTAATCCTTCCCCGAAGCCTGACCTTCACCCGTCCCAGAATCCTAACCCGTACGCTAACACTAACCCGCGCCCTCACAAGCACGCTCCCCCTAAAGCGTTGCCGTACCCTCACCTGGACCCTAAACCGTCCCCGTCCCCTAACCCTAACCCTAGCCCGAACCCTAACCCTAACCCTTCCCCGAAGCCTGACCCTCACCCGTCCCCTAATCCTAACCCGTACGCTAACACTAACCCGCGCCCTCAGGCGCACGCTCCCCCTAAAGCGTTGCCGTACCCTCACCTGGACCCTAATCCGTCCCCGTCCCCTAACCCTAACCCTAGCCCGAACCCTAACCCTAACCCTTCCCCGAAGCCTGACCCTCACCCGTCCCCTAATCCTAACCCGTACGCTAACACTAACCCGCGCCCTCACACGCACGCTCCCCCTAAAGCGTTGCCGTACCCTCACCTGGACCCTAAACCGTCCCCGTCCCCTAACCCTAACCCTAGCCGGAACCCTAACCCTAACCCTTCCCCGAAGCCTGACCCTCACCCGTCCCCTAATCCTAACCCGTACGCTAACACTAACCCGCGCCCTCACACGCACGCTCCCCCTAAAGCGTTGCCGTACCCTCACCTGGACCCTAAATCGTCCCCGTCCCCTAACCCTAACCCTAGCCCGAACCCTAACCCTAACCCTTCCCCGAAGCCTGACCCTCACCCGTCCCCTAATCCTAACCCGTACGCTAACACTAACCCGCGCCCTCACACGCACGCTCCCCCTAAAGCGTTGCCGTACCCTCACCTGGACCCTAAACCGTCCCCGTCCCCTAACCCTAACCCTAGCCGGAACCCTAACCCTAATCCTTCCCCGAAGCCTGACCCTCACCCGTCCCCTAATCCTAACCCGTACGATAACACTAACCCGCGCCCTCACACCCACGTTCCCCCTAAAGCGTTGCCGTACCCTCACCTGCACCCTAAACCGTCCCCGTCCCCTAACCCTAACCCTAGCCCGAACTCTAACCCTAACCCTTCCCCGAAGCCTGACCCTCACCCGTCCCCTAATCCTAACCCGTACGCTAACACTAACCCGCGCCCTTACACGCACGCTCCCCCTAAAGCGTTGCCGTACCCTCACCTGGACCCTAAACCGTCCCCGTCCCCTAACCCTAACCCTAGCCCGAACCCTAACCCTAACCCTTCCCCGAAGCCTGACCCTCACCCGTCCCCTAATCCTAACCCGTAAGCTAACACTAACCCGCACCCTCACACGCACGCTCCCCCTAAAGCGTTGCCGTACCCTCACCTGGACCCTAAACCATCCCCGTCCCCTAACCCTAACCCTAGCCCGAAACCTAACCCTAACCCTTCCCCGAAGCCTGACCCTCACCCGTCCCCTAATCCTAACCCGTATGCTAACACTAACCCACGCCCTCACACGCACGCTCCCCCTAAAGCGTTGCCGTACCCTCACCTGGACCCTAAACCGTCCCCGTCCCCTAACCCTAACCCTAGCCCGAAACCTAACCCTAACCCTTCCCCGAAGCCTGACCCTCACCCGTCCCCTAATCCTAACCCGTAAGCTAACACTAACCCGCACCCTCACACGCACGCTCCCCCTAAAGCGTTGCCGTACCCTCACCTGGACCCTAAACCGTCCCCGTCCCCTAACCCTAACCCTAGCCCTAACCCTAACCCTAACCCTTCCCCGAAGCCTGACCCTCACCCGTCCCCTAATCCTAACCCGTACGCTAACACTAACCCGCGCCCTCACAAGCACGCTCCCCCTAAAGCGTTGCCGTACCCTCACCTGGACCCTAAACCGTCCCCGTCCCCTAACCCTAACCCTAGCCCGAACCCTAACCCTAACCCTTCCCCGAAGCCTGACCCTCACCCTTCCCCTAATCCTAACCCGTACGCTAACACTAACCCGCGCCCTCACACGCACGCTCCCCCTAAAGCGTTGCCGTACCCTCACCTGGACCCTAAACCGTCCCCGTCCCCTAACCCTAACCCTAGCCCGAACCCTAACCCTAACCCTTCCCCGAAGCCTGACCCTCACCCGTCCCCTAATCCTAACCCGTACGCTAACACTAACCCGCGCCCTCACACGCGCGCTCCCCCTAAAGCGTTGCCGTACCCTCACCTGGACCCTAAACCGTCCCCTTCCCTAACCCTAACCCTAGCCCGAACCTTAACCCTAACCCTTCCCCGAAGCCTGACCCTCACCCGTCCCCTAATCCTAACCCGTACGCTAACACTAACCCGCGCCCTCACACGCACGCTCCCCCTAAAGCGTTGCCGTACCCTCACCGGGACCCTAAACCGTACCCGTCCCCTAACCCTAACCCTAGCCCGAACCCTAACCCTAACCCTTCCCCGAAGCCTGACCCTCACCCGTCCCCTAATCCTAACCCGTACGCTAACACTAACCAGCTCCCTCACACGCACGCTCCCCCTAAAGCATTGCCGTACCCTCACCTGGACCCTAAACCGTCCCCGTCCCCTAACCCTAACCCTAGCCCGAACCCTAACCCTAACCCTTCCCCGAAGCCTGACCCTCACCCGTCCCCTAATCCTAACCCGTACGGTAAAACTAACCCGCGCCCTCACACGCACGCTCCCCCTAAAGCGTTGCCGCACCCTCACCGGGACCCTAAACCGTCCCCGTCCCCTAACCCTAACCCTAGCCCTAACCCTAACCCTAACCCTTCCCCGAAGCCTGACCCTCACCCGTCCCCTAATCCTAACCCGTACGCTAACACTAACCCGCGCCCTCACACGCACGCTCCCCCTAAAGCGTTGCCGTACCCTCACCTGGACCCTAAACCGTCCCCGTCCCCTAACCCTAACCCTAGCCCGAACCCTAACCCTAACCCTTCCCCGAAGCCTGACCCTCACCCGTCCCCTAATCCTAACCCGTACGCTAACACTAACCCGCGCCCTCACACGCGCGCTCCCCCTAAAGCGTTGCCGTACCCTCACCTGGACCCTAAACCGTCCCCTTCCCTAACCCTAACCCTAGCCCGAACCTTAACCCTAACCCTTCCCCGAAGCCTGACCCTCACCCGTCCCCTAATCCTAACCCGTACGCTAACACTAACCCGCGCCCTCACACGCACGCTCCCCCTAAAGCGTTGCCGTACCCTCACCGGGACCCTAAACCGTCCCTGTCCCCTAACCCTAACCCTAGCCCGAACCCTAACCCTAACTCTTCCCCGAAGCCTGACCCTCACCCGTCCCCTAATCCTAACCCGTACGCTAACACTAACCAGCTCCCTCACACGCACGCTCCCCCTAAAGCATTGCCGTACCCTCACCTGGACCCTAAACCGTCCCCGTCCCCTAACCCTAACCCTAGCCCGAACCCTAACCCTAACCCTTCCCCGAAGCCTGACCCTCACCCGTCCCCTAATCCTAACCCGTACGGTAACACTAACCCACGCCCTCACACGCACGCTCCCCCTAAAGCGTTGCCGCACCCTCACCGGGACCCTAAACCGTCCCCGTCCCCTAACCCTAACCCTAGCCCTAACCCTAACCCTAACCCTTCCCCGAAGCCTGACCCTCACCCGTCCCCTAATCCTAACCCGTACGCTAACACTAACCCGCGCCCTCACACGCACGCTCCCCCTAAAGCGTTGCCGTACCCTCACCTGGACCCTAAACCGTCCCCGTCCCCTAACCCTAACCCTAGCCCGAACCCTAACCCTAACCCTTCCCCGAAGCCTGACCCTCACCCGTCCCCTAATCCTAACCCGTACGCTAACACTAACCCGCGCCCTCACACGCACGCTCCCCCTAAAGCGTTGCCGTACCCTCACCTGGACCCTAAACCGTCCCCGTCCCCTAACCCTAACCCTAGCCCGAACCCTAACCCTAACCCTTCCCCGAAGCCTGACCCTCACCCGTCCCCTAATCCTAACCCGTACGCTAACACTAACCCGCGCCCTCACATGCACGCTACCCCTGAAGCGTGGCCGTACCCTCACCTGGACCCTAAACCGTCCCCGTCCCGTAACCCTAACCCTAGCCCGAACCCTAACCCTAACCCTTCCCCAAAGCCTGACCCTCACCCGTCCCCTAATCCTAACCCGTACGCTAACACTAACCCGCGCCCTCACACGCACGCACCCCCTGAAGCGTTGCCGTACCCTCACCTGGACCCTAAACCGTCCCCGTCCCCTAACCCTAACCCTAGCCCGAACCCTAACCCTAACCCTTCCCCGAAGCCTGACCCTCACCCGTCCCCTAATCCTAACCCGTACGCTAACACTAACCCGCGCCCTCACACGCACGCTCCCCCTAAAGCGTTGCCGTACCCTCACCTGGACCCTAAACCGTCCCCGTCCCCTAACCCTAACCCTAGCCCGAACCCTAACCCTAACCCTTCCCCGAAGCCTGACCCTCACCCGTCCCCTAATCCTAACCCGTACGCTAACACTAACCCGCGCCCTCACACGCACGCTCCCTCTGAAGCGTTGCCGTACCCTCACCTGGACCCTAAACCGTCCCCGTCCCCTAACCCTAACCCTAGCCCGAACCCTAACCCTAACCCTTCCCTGAAGCCTGACCCTCACCCGTCCCCTAATCCTAACCCGTACGCTAACACTAACCCGCGCCCTCACACGCACGCTCCCCCTAAAGCGTTGCCGTACCCTCACCTGGACCCTAAACCGTCCCCGTCCCCTAACCCTAACCCTAGCCCGAACCCTAACCCTAACCCTTCCCCGAAGCCTGACCCTCACCCGTCCCCTAATCCTAACCCGTACGCTAACACTAACCCGCGCCCTCACACGCACGCTACCCCTGAAGCGTTGCCGTACCCTCACCTGGACCCTAACCGTCCCCGTCCCGTAACCCTAAACCTAGCCCGAACCCTAACCCTAACCCTTCCCCGAAGCCTGACCCTCACCCGTCCCCTAATCCTAACCCGTACGCTAACACTAACCCGCGCCCTCACACGCACGCTCCCCCTAAAGCGTTGCCGTACCCTCAGCTGGACCCTAAACCGTCCCCGTCCCCTAACCCTAACCCTAGCCCGAACCCTAACCCTAACCCTTCCCCGAAGCCTGACCCTCACCCGTCCCCTAATCCTAACCCGTACGCGAAGACTAACCCGCGCCCTCACACGCACGCTCCCCCTAAAGCGTTGCCGTACCCTCACCTGGACCCTAAACCGTCCCCGTCCCCTAACCCTAACCCTAGCCCGAACCCTAACCCTAACCCTTCCCAGAAGCCTGACCCTCACCCGTCCCCTAATCCTAACCCGTACGCTAACACTAACCCGCGCCCTCACACGCACGCTCCCCCTAAAGCGTTGCCGTACCCTCACCTGGACCCTAAACCGTCCCCGTCCCCTAACCCTAACCCTAGCCCGAACCCTAATCCTAACCCTTCCCCGAAGCCTGACCCTCACCCGTCCCCTAATCCTAACCCGTACGCTAACACTAACCCGCGCCCTCACACGCACGCTCCCCCTAAAGCGTTGCCGTACCCTCACCTGGACCCTAAACCGTCCCCGTCCCCTAACCCTAACCCTAGCCCGAACCCTAACCCTAACCCTTCCCCGAAGCCTGACCCACAGCCGTCCCCTAATCCTAACCCGTACGCTAACACTAACCCGCGCCCTCACACGCACGCTCCCCCTGAAGCGTTGCCGTACCCTCACCTGGACCCTAAACCGTCCCCGTCCCCTAACCCTAACCCTAGCCCGAACCCTAACCCTAACCCTTCCCCGAAGCCTGACCCTCACCCGTCCCCTAATCCTAACCCGTACGCTAACACTAACCCGCGCCCTCACACGCACGCTCCCCCTAAAGCGTTGCCGTACCCTCACCTGGACCCTAAACCGTCCCCGTCCCCTAACCCTAACCCTAGCCCGAACCCTAACCCTAACCCTTCCCCGAAGCCTGACCCTCACCCGTCCCCTAATCATAACCCGTACGCTAACACTAACCCGCGCCCTCACACGCACGCTACCCCTGAAGCGTTGCCGTACTCTCACCTGGACCCTAAACCGTCCCCGTCCCGTAACCCTAACCCTAGCCCGAACCCTAACCCTAACCCTTCCCCGAAGCCTGACCCTCACCCGTCCCCTAATCCTAACCCGTACGCTAACACTAACCCGCACCCTCACACGCACGCTCCCCCTAAAGCGATGCCGTACCCTCACCTGGACCCTAAACCGTCCCCGTCCCCTAATCCTAACCCTAGCCCGAACCTTAACCCTAACCCTTCCCCGAAGGCTGACCCTCACCCGTCCCCTAATCCTTACCCGTACGCTAACACTAACCCGCGCCCTCACACGCACGCTCCCCTTAAAGCGTTGCCGTACCCTCACCTGGACCCTAAACCGTCCCCGTCCCCTAACCCTAACCATAGCCCAAACCCTAACCCTAACCCTTCCCCGAAGACTGACCCTCACCCGTCCCCTAATCCTAACCCGTACGCTAACACTAACCCGCGCCCTCACACGCACGTTCCCCCTAAAGCGTTGCCGTACCCTCACCTGGACCCTAAACCGTCCCCGTCCCCTAACCCTAACCCTAGCCCGAACCTTAACCCTAACCCTTCCCCAAAGCCTCACCCTCACCCGTCCCCTAATCCTAACCCGTACGCTAACACTAACCCGCGCCCTCACACGCACCCTCCCCCTAAAGCGTTGCCGTACCCTCATCTGGACCCTAAACCGTCCCCGTCCCCTAACCCTAACCCTAGCCCGAACCCTAACCCTAACCCTAACTCGAAGCCTGACCCTCACCCGTCCCATAATCCTAACCCGTACGCTAACACTAACCCGCGCCCTCACACGCACGCTCCCCCTAAAGCGTTGCCGTACCCTCACCTGGACCCTAAACCGTCCCCGTCCCCCAACCCTAACCCTAGCCCGAACCCTAACCCTAATCCTTCCCCGAAACCTGACCCTCACCCGTCCCTTAATCCTAACCCGTACGATAACACTAACCCGCGCCCTCACACGCACGCTGCCCCTAATGCGTTGCCGTACCCTCACCTGGACCCTAAACCGTCCCCGTCACCTAACCCTAACCCTAGCCCGAACCCTAACCCTAACCCTTCCCCGAAGCCTGACCCTCACCCGTCCCCTAATCCTAACCCGTACGCTAACACTAACCCGCGCCCTCACACGCACGCTCCCCCTAAACCGTTGTCGTACCCTCACCTGGACCCTAAACCGTCCCCGTCCCCTAACCCTAACCCTAGCCCGAACCCTATCCCTAACCCTTCCCCGAAGCCTGACCCTCACCCGTCCCCTAATCCTAACCCGTACGCTAACACTAACCCGCGCCCTCACACGCACGCTCCCCCTAAAGCGTTGCCGTACCCTCACCTGGACCCTAAACCGTCCCCGTCCCCTAACCCTAACCCTAGCCCGAACCCTAACCCTAACCCTTCCCCGAAGCCTGACCCTCACCCGTCCCCTAATCCTAACCCGTACGCTAACACTAACCCGCGCCCTCACACGCACGCTCCCCCTGAAGCGTTGCCGTACCCTCACCTGGACCCTAAACCGTCCCCGTCCCCTAACCCTAACCCTAGCCCGAACCCTAACCCTAACCCTTCCCCGAAGCCTGACCCTCACCCGTCCCCTAATCCTAACCCGTACGCTAACACTAACCCGCGCCCTCACACGCACGCTCCCCCTAAAGCGTTGCCGTACCCTCACCTGGACCCTAAACCGTCCCCGTACCCTAACCCTAACCCTAGCCCGAACCCTAACCCTAACCCTTCCCCGAAGCCTGACCCTCACCCGTCCCCTAATCCTAACCCGTACGCTAACACTAACCCGCGCCCTCACACGCACGCTACCCCTGAAGCGTTGCCGTACCCTCACCTGGACCCTAAACCGTCCCCGTCCCGTAACCCTAACCCTAGCCCGAACCCTAACCCTAACCCTTCCCCGAAGCCTGACCCTCACCCATCCCCTAATCCTAACCCGTACGCTAACACTAACCCGCACCCTCACACGCACGCTCCCCCTAAAGCGTTGCCGTACCCTCACCTGGACCCTAAACCGTCCCCGTCCCCTAACCCTAACCCTAGCCCGAACCCTAACCCTAACCCTTCCCCGAAGCCTGACCCTCACCCGTCCCCTAATCCTAACCCGTACGCGAAGACTAACCCGCGCCCTCACACGCACGCTCCCCCTAAAGCGTTGCCGTACCCTCACCTGGACCCTAAACCGTCCCCGTCCCCTAACCCTAACCCTAGCCCGAACCCTAACCCTAACCCTTCCCAGAAGCCTGACCCTCACCCGTCCCCTAATCCTAACCCGTACGCTAACACTAACCCGCGCCCTCACACGCACGCTCCCCCTAAAGCGTTGCCGTACCCTCACCTGGACCCTAAACCGTCCCCGTCCCCTAACCCTAACCCTAGCCCGAACCCTAACCCTAACCCTTCCCCGAAGCCTGACCCTCACCCGTCCCCTAATCCTAACCCGTACGCTAACACTAACCAGCTCCCTCACACGCACGCTCCCCCTAAAGCATTGCCGTACCCTCACCTGGACCCTAAACCGTCCCCGTCCCCTAACCCTAACCCTAGCCCGAACCCTAACCCTAACACTTCCCCGAAGCCTGACCCTCACCCGTCCCCTAATCCTAACCCGTACGGTAACACTAACCCGCGCCCTCACACGCACGCTCCCCCTAAAGCGTTGCCGCACCCTCACCGGGACCCTAAACCGTCCCCGTCCCCTAACCCTAACCCTAGCCCTAACCCTAACCCTAACCCTTCCCCGAAGCCTGACCCTCACCCGTCCCCTAATCCTAACCCGTACGCTAACACTAACCCGCGCCCTCACACGCACGCTCCCCCTAAAGCGTTGCCGTACCCTCACCTGGACCCTAAACCGTCCCCGTCCCCTAACCCTAACCCTAGCCCGAACCCTAACCCTAACCCTTCCCCGAAGCCTGACCCTCACCCGTCCCCTAATCCTAACCCGTACGCTAACACTAACCCGCGCCCTCACACGCACGCTCCCCCTAAAGCGTTGCCGTACCCTCACCTGGACCCTAAACCGTCCCCGTCCCCTAACCCTAACCCTAGCCCGAACCCTAACCCTAACCCTTCCCCGAAGCCTGACCCTCACCCGTCCCCTAATCCTAACCCGTACGCTAACACTAACCCGCGCCCTCACATGCACGCTACCCCTGACGCGTTGCCGTACCCTCACCTGGACCCTAAACCGTCCCCGTCCCGTAACCCTAACCCTAGCCCGAACCCTAACCCTAACCCTTCCCCAAAGCCTGACCCTCACCCGTCCCCTAATCCTAACCCGTACGCTAACACTAACCCGCGCCCTCACACGCACGCACCCCCTGAAGCGTTGCCGTACCCTCACCTGGACCCTAAACCGTCCCCGTCCCCTAACCCTAACCCTAGCCCGAACCCTAACCCTAACCCTTCCCCGAAGCCTGACCCTCACCCGTCCCCTAATCCTAACCCGTACGCTAACACTAACCCGCGCCCTCACACGCACGCTCCCCCTAAAGCGTTGCCATACCCTCACCTGGACCCTAAACCGTCCCCGTCCCCTAACCCTAACCCTAGCCCGAACCCTAACCCTAACCCTTCCCCGAAGCCTGACCCTCACCCGTCCCCTAATCCTAACCCGTACGCTAACACTAACCCGCGCCCTCACACGCACGCTCCCCCTAAAGCGTTGCCGTACCCTCACCTGGACCCTAAACCGTCCCCGTCCCCTAACCCTAACCCTAGCCCGAACCCTAACCCTAACCCTTCCCCGAAGCCTGACCCTCACCCGTCCCCTAATCCTAACCCGTACGCTAACACTAACCCGCGCCCTCACACGCACGCTCCCTCTGAAGCGTTGCCGTACCCTCACCTGGACCCTAAACCGTCCCCGTCCCCTAACCCTAACCCTAGCCCGAACCCTAACCCTAACCCTTCCCTGAAGCCTGACCCTCACCCGTCCCCTAATCCTAACCCGTACGCTAACACTAACCCGCGCCCTCACACGCACGCTCCCCCTAAAGCGTTGCCGTACCCTCACCTGGACCCTAAACCGTCCCCGTCCCCTAACCCTAACCCTAGCCCGAACCCTAACCCTAACCCTTCCCCGAAGCCTGACCCTCACCCGTCCCCTAATCCTAACCCGTACGCTAACACTAACCCGCGCCCTCACACGCACGCTACCCCTGAAGCGTTGCCGTACCCTCACCTGGACCCTAAACCGTCCCCGTCCCGTAACCCTAAACCTAGCCCGAACCCTAACCCTAACCCTTCCCCGAAGCCTGACCCTCACCCGTCCCCTAATCCTAACCCGTACGCTAACACTAACCCGCGCCCTCACACGCACGCTCCCCCTAAAGCGTTGCCGTACCCTCAGCTGGACCCTAAACCGTCCCCGTCCCCTAACCCTAACCCTAGCCCGAACCCTAACCCTAACCCTTCCCCGAAGCCTGACCCTCACCCGTCCACTAATCCTAACCCGTACGCGAAGACTAACCCGCGCCCTCACACGCACGCTCCCCCTAAAGCGTTGCCGTACCCTCACCTGGACCCTAAACCGTCCCCGTCCCCTAACCCTAACCCTAGCCCGAACCCTAACCCTAACCCTTCCCAGAAGCCTGACCCTCACCCGTCCCCTAATCCTAACCCGTACGCTAACACTAACCCGCGCCCTCACACGCACGCTCCCCCTAAAGCGTTGCCGTACCCTCACCTGGACCCTAAACCGTCCCCGTCCCCTAACCCTAACCCTAGCACGAACCCTAATCCTAACCCTTCCCCGAAGCCTGACCCTCACCCGTCCCCTAATCCTAACCCGTACGCTAACACTAACCCGCGCCCTCACACGCACGCTCCCCCTAAAGCGTTGCCGTACCCTCACCTGGACCCTAAACCGTCCCCGTCCCCTAACCCTAACCCTAGCCCGAACCCTAACCCTAACCCTTCCCCGAAGCCTGACCCTCACCCGTCCCCTAATCCTAACCCGTACGCTAACACTAACCCGCGCCCTCACACGCACGCTCCCCCTGAAGCGTTGCCGTACCCTCACCTGGACCCTAAACCGTCCCCGTCCCCTAACCCTAACCCTAGCCCGAACCCTAACCCTAACCCTTCCCCGAAGCCTGACCCTCACCCGTCCCCTAATCCTAACCCGTACGCTAACACTAACCCGCGCCCTCACACGCACGCTCCCCCTAAAGCGTTGCCGTACCCTCACCTGGACCCTAAACCGTCCCCGTCCCCTAACCCTAACCCTAGCCCGAACCCTAACCCTAACCCTTCCCCGAAGCCTGACCCTCACCCGTCCCCTAATCATAACCCGTACGCTAACACTAACCCGCGCCCTCACACGCACGCTACCCCTGAAGCGTTGCCGTACTCTCACCTGGACCCTAAACCGTCCCCGTCCCGTAACCCTAACCCTAGCCCGAACCCTAACCCTAACCCTTCCCCGAAGCCTGACCCTCACCCGTCCCCTAATCCTAACCCGTACGCTAACACTAACCCGCACCCTCACACGCACGCTCCCCCTAAAGCGATGCCGTACCCTCACCTGGACCCTAAACCGTCCCCGTCCCCTAATCCTAACCCTAGCCCGAACCTTAACCTTAACCCTTCCCCGAAGGCTGACCCTCACCCGTCCCCTAATCCTAACCCGTACGCTAACACTAACCCGCGCCCTCACACGCACGCTCCCCTTAAAGCGTTGCCGTACCCTCACCTGGACCCTAAACCGTCCCCGTCCCCTAACCCTAACCCTAGCCCAAACCCTAACCCTAACCCTTCCCCGAAGACTGACCCTCACCCGTCCCCTAATCCTAACCCGTACGCTAACACTAACCCGCGCCCTCACACGCACGTTCCCCCTAAAGCGTTGCCGTACCCTCACCTGGACCCTAAACCGTCCCCGTCCCCTAACCCTAACCCTAGCCCGAACCTTAACCCTAACCCTTCCCCAAAGCCTCACCCTCACCCGTCCCCTAATCCTAACCCGTACGCTAACACTAACCTGCGCCCTCACACGCACCCTCCCCCTAAAGCGTTGCCGTACCCTCATCTGGACCCTAAACCGTCCCCGTCCCCTAACCCTAACCCTAGCCCGAACCCTAACCCTAACCCTAACTCGAAGCCTGACCCTCACCCGTCCCCTAATCCTAACCCGTACGCTAACACTAACCCGCGCCCTCACACGCACGCTCCCCCTAAAGCGTTGCCGTACCCTCACCTGGACCCTAAACCGTCCCCGTCCCCCAACCCTAACCCTAGCCCGAACCCTAACCCTAATCCTTCCCCGAAACCTGACCCTCACCCGTCCCTTAATCCTAACCCGTACGATAACACTAACCCGCGCCCTAACACCCACGCTCCCCCTAAAGCGTTGCCGTACCCTCACCTGGACCCTAAACCGTCCCCGGCCCCTAACCCTAACCCTAGCCCGAACCCTAACCCTAACCCTTCCCCGAAGCCTGACCCTCACCCGTCCCCTAATCCTAACCCGTACGCTAACACTAACCCGCGCCCTCACACGCACGCTCCCCCTAAACCGTTGCCGTACCCTCACCTGGACCCTAAACCGTCCCCGTCCCCTAACCCTAACCCTAGCCCGAACCCTATCCCTAACCCTTCCCCGAAGCCTGACCCTCACCCGTCCCCTAATCCTAACCCGTACGCTAACACTAACCCGCGCCCTCACACGCACGCTCCCCCTAAAGCGTTGCCGTACCCTCACCTGGACCCTAAACCGTCCCCGTCCCCTAACCCTAACCCTAGCCCGAACCCTAACCCTAACCCTTCCCCGAAGCCTGACCCTCACCCGTCCCCTAATCCTAACCCGTACGCTAACACTAACCCGCGCCCTCACACGCACGCTCCCCCTGAAGCGTTGCCGTACCCTCACCTGGACCCTAAACCGTCCCCGTCCCCTAACCCTAACCCTAGCCCGAACCCTAACCCTAACCCTTCCCCGAAGCCTGACCCTCACCCGTCCCCTAATCCTAACCCGTACGCTAACACTAACCCGCGCCCTCACACGCACGCTCCCCCTAAAGCGTTGCCGTACCCTCACCTGGACCCTAAACCGTCCCCGTACCCTAACCCTAACCCTAGCCCGAACCCTAACCCTAACCCTTCCCCGAAGCCTGACCCTCACCCGTCCCCTAATCCTAACCCGTACGCTAACACTAACCCGCGCCCTCACACGCACGCTACCCCTGAAGCGTTGCCGTACCCTCACCTGGACCCTAAACCGTCCCCGTCCCGTAACCCTAACCCTAGCCCGAACCCTAACCCTAACCCTTCCCCGAAGCCTGACCCTCACCCATCCCCTAATCCTAACCCGTACGCTAACACTAACCCGCACCCTCACACGCACGCTCCCCCTAAAGCGTTGCCGTACCCTCACCTGGACCCTAAACCGTCCCCGTCCCCTAACCCTAACCCTAGCCCGAACCCTAACCCTAGCCCTTCCCCGAAGCCTGACCCTCACCCGTCCCCTAATCCTAACCCGTACGCTAACACTAACCCGCGCCCTCACACGCACGCTCCCCCTAAAGCGTTGCCGTACCCTCACCTGGACCCTAAACCGTCCCCGTCCCCTAACCCTAACCCTAGCCCGAACCCTAATCCTAACCCTTCCCCGAAGCCTGACCCTCACCCGTCCCCTAATCCTAACCCGTACGCTAACACTAACCCGCGCCCTCACACGCACGCTCCCCCTAAAGCGTTGCCGTACCCTCACCTGGACCCTAAACCGTCCCCGTCCCCTAACCCTAACCCTAGCCCGAACCCTAACCCTAACCCTTCCCCGAAGCCTGACCCACACCCGTCCCCTAATCCTAACCCGTACGCTAACACTAACCCGCGCCCTCACACGCACGCTCCCCCTGAAGCGTTGCCGTACCCTCACCTGGACCCTAAACCGTCCCCGTCCCCTAACCCTAACCCTAGCCCGAACCCTAACCCTAACCCTTCCCCGAAGCCTGACCCTCACCCGTCCCCTAATCCTAACCCGTACGCTAACACTAACCCGCGCCCTCACACGCACGCTCCCCCTAAAGCGTTGCCGTACCCTCACCTGGACCCTAAACCGTCCCCGTCCCCTAACCCTAACCCTAGCCCGAACCCTAACCCTAACCCTTCCCCGAAGCCTGACCCTCACCCGTCCCCTAATCCTAACCCGTACGCTAACACTAACCTGCGCCCTCACACGCACGCTACCCCTGAAGCGTTGCCGTACCCTCACCTGGACCCTAAACCGTCCCCGTCCCGTAACCCTAACCCTAGCCCGAACCCTAACCCTAACCCTTCCCCGAAGCCTGACCCTCACCCGTCCCCTAATCCTAACCCGTACGCTAACACTAACCCGCACCCTCACACGCACGCTCCCCCTAAATCGTTGCCGTACCCTCACCTGGACACTAAACCGTCCCCGTCCCCTAATCCTAACCCTAGCCCGAACCTTAACCCTAACCCTTCCCCGAAGGCTGACCCTCACCCGTCCCCTAATCCTAACCCGTACGCTAACACTAACCCGCGCCCTCACACGCACGCTCCCCCTAAAGCGTTGCCGTACCCTCACCTGGACCCTAAACCGTCCCCGTCCCCTAACCCTAACCCTAGCCCAAACCCTAACCCTAACCCTTCCCCGAAGACTGACCCTCACCCGTCCCCTAATCCTAACCCGTACGCTAACACTAACCCGCGCCCTCACACGCACGCTCCCCCTAAAGCGTTGCCGTACCCTCACCTGGACCCTAAACCGTCCCCGTCCCCTAACCCTAACCCTAGCCCGAACCTGAACCCTAACCCTTCCCCGAAGCCTGACCCTCACCCGTCCCCTAATCCTAACCCGTACGCTAACACTAACCCGCGCCCTCACACGCACCCTCCCCCTAAAGCGCTGCCGTACCCTCACCTGGACCCTAAACCGTCCCCGTCCCCTAACCCTAACCCTAGCCCGAACCCTAACCCTAACACTAACTCGAAGCCTGACCCTCACCCGTCCCCTAATCCTAACCCGTACGCTAACACTAACCCGCGCCCTCACACGCACGCTCCCCCTAAAGCGTTGCCGTACCCTCACCTGGACCCTAAACCGTCCCCGTCCCCCAACCATAACCCTAGCCCGAACCCTAACCCTAATCCTTCCCCGAAGCCTGACCCTCACCCGTCCCTTAATCCTAACCCGTACGATAACACTAACCCGCGCCCTAACACCCACGCTCCCCCTAAAGCGTTGCCGTACCCTCACCTGAACCCTAAACCGTCCCCGGCCCCTAACCCTAACCCTAGCCCGAACCCTAACCCTAACCCTTCCCCGAAGCCTGACCCTCACCCGTCCCCTAATCCTAACACGTACGCTAACACTAACCCGCGCCCTCACACGCACGCTCCCCCTAAACCGTTGCCGTACCCTCACCTGGACCCTAAACCGTCCCCGTCCCCTAACCCTAATCCTAGCCCGAACCCTAACCCTAACCCTTCCCCAAAGCCTGACCCTCACCCGTCCCCTAATCCTAACCCGTACGCTAACACTAACCCACACCCTCACACGCACGCTCCCTCTAAAGCGTTGCCGTACCCTCACCTGGACCCTAAACCGTCCCCGTCCCCTAACCCTAACCCTAGCCCGAACCCTAACCCTAACCCTTCCCCGAAGCCTGACCCTCACCCGTCCACTAATCCTAACCCGTACGCTAACACTAACCCGCGCCCTCACACGCACGCTCCCCCTAAAGCGTTGCCGTACCCTCACCTGGACCCTAAACCGTCCCCGTCCCCTAACCCTAACCCTAGCCCGAACCCTAACCCTAACCCTTCCCCGAAGCCTGACCCTCACCCGTCCCCTAATCCTAACCCGTACGCTAACACTAACCCGCGCCCTCACACGCACGCTCCCCCTAAAGCGTTGCCGAACCCTCACCTGGACCCTAAACCGTCCCCGTCCCCTAACCCTAACCCTAGCCGGAAACCTAACCCTAACCCTTCCCCGAAGCCTGACCCTCACCCGTCCCCTAATCCTAACCCGTACGCTAACACTAACCCGCGCCCTCACACGCACGCTCCCCCTAAAGCGTTGACGTACCCTCACCTGGACCCTAAACCGTCCCCGTCCCCTAACCCTAACTCTAGCCCGAACCCTAACCCTAACCCTTCCCCGAAGCCTGACCCTCACCCGTCCCCTAATCCTAACCCGTACGCGAAGACTAACCCGCGCCCTCACACGCACGCTCCCCCTAAAGCGTTGCCGTACCCTCACCTGGACCCTAAACCGTCCCCGTCCCCTAACCCTAACCCTAGCCCGAACCCTAACCCTAACCCTTCCCCAAAGCCTGACCCTCACCCGTCCCCTAATCCTAACCCGTACGCTAACACTAACCCGCGCCCTCACACGCACGCACCCCCTGAAGCGTTGCCGTACCCTCACCTGGACCCTAAACCGTCCCCGTCCCCTAACCCTAACCCTAGCCCGAACCCTAACCCTAACCCTTCCCCGAAGCCTGACCCTCACCCGTCCCCTAATCCTAACCCGTACGCTAACACTAACCCGCGCCCTCACACGCACGCTCCCCCTAAAGCGTTGCCATACCCTCACCTGGACCCTAAACCGTCCCCGTCCCCTAACCCTAACCCTAGCCCGAACCCTAACCCTAACCCTTCCCCGAAGCCTGACCCTCACCCGTCCCCTAATCCTAACCCGTACGCTAACACTAACCCGCGCCCTCACACGCACGCTCCCCCTAAAGCGTTGCCGTACCCTCACCTGGACCCTAAACCGTCCCCGTCCCCTAACCCTAACCCTAGCCCGAACCCTAACCCTAACCCTTCCCCGAAGCCTGACCCTCACCCGTCCCCTAATCCTAACCCGTACGCTAACACTAACCCGCGCCCTCACACGCACGCTCCCTCTGAAGCGTTGCCGTACCCTCACCTGGACCCTAAACCGTCCCCGTCCCCTAACCCTAACCCTAGCCCGAACCCTAACCCTAACCCTTCCCTGAAGCCTGACCCTCACCCGTCCCCTAATCCTAACCCGTACGCTAACACTAACCCGCGCCCTCACACGCACGCTCCCCCTAAAGCGTTGCCGTACCCTCACCTGGACCCTAAACCGTCCCCGTCCCCTAACCCTAACCCTAGCCCGAACCCTAACCCTAACCCTTCCCCGAAGCCTGACCCTCACCCGTCCCCTAATCCTAACCCGTACGCTAACACTAACCCGCGCCCTCACACGCACGCTACCCCTGAAGCGTTGCCGTACCCTCACCTGGACCCTAAACCGTCCCCGTCCCGTAACCCTAAACCTAGCCCGAACCCTAACCCTAACCCTTCCCCGAAGCCTGACCCTCACCCGTCCCCTAATCCTAACCCGTACGCTAACACTAACCCGCGCCCTCACACGCACGCTCCCCCTAAAGCGTTGCCGTACCCTCAGCTGGACCCTAAACCGTCCCCGTCCCCTAACCCTAACCCTAGCCCGAACCCTAACCCTAACCCTTCCCCGAAGCCTGACCCTCACCCGTCCACTAATCCTAACCCGTACGCGAAGACTAACCCGCGCCCTCACACGCACGCTCCCCCTAAAGCGTTGCCGTACCCTCACCTGGACCCTAAACCGTCCCCGTCCCCTAACCCTAACCCTAGCCCGAACCCTAACCCTAACCCTTCCCAGAAGCCTGACCCTCACCCGTCCCCTAATCCTAACCCGTACGCTAACACTAACCCGCGCCCTCACACGCACGCTCCCCCTAAAGCGTTGCCGTACCCTCACCTGGACCCTAAACCGTCCCCGTCCCCTAACCCTAACCCTAGCACGAACCCTAATCCTAACCCTTCCCCGAAGCCTGACCCTCACCCGTCCCCTAATCCTAACCCGTACGCTAACACTAACCCGCGCCCTCACACGCACGCTCCCCCTAAAGCGTTGCCGTACCCTCACCTGGACCCTAAACCGTCCCCGTCCCCTAACCCTAACCCTAGCCCGAACCCTAACCCTAACCCTTCCCCGAAGCCTGACCCTCACCCGTCCCCTAATCCTAACCCGTACGCTAACACTAACCCGCGCCCTCACACGCACGCTCCCCCTGAAGCGTTGCCGTACCCTCACCTGGACCCTAAACCGTCCCCGTCCCCTAACCCTAACCCTAGCCCGAACCCTAACCCTAACCCTTCCCCGAAGCCTGACCCTCACCCGTCCCCTAATCCTAACCCGTACGCTAACACTAACCCGCGCCCTCACACGCACGCTCCCCCTAAAGCGTTGCCGTACCCTCACCTGGACCCTAAACCGTCCCCGTCCCCTAACCCTAACCCTAGCCCGAACCCTAACCCTAACCCTTCCCCGAAGCCTGACCCTCACCCGTCCCCTAATCATAACCCGTACGCTAACACTAACCCGCGCCCTCACACGCACGCTACCCCTGAAGCGTTGCCGTACTCTCACCTGGACCCTAAACCGTCCCCGTCCCGTAACCCTAACCCTAGCCCGAACCCTAACCCTAACCCTTCCCCGAAGCCTGACCCTCACCCGTCCCCTAATCCTAACCCGTACGCTAACACTAACCCGCACCCTCACACGCACGCTCCCCCTAAAGCGATGCCGTACCCTCACCTGGACCCTAAACCGTCCCCGTCCCCTAATCCTAACCCTAGCCCGAACCTTAACCTTAACCCTTCCCCGAAGGCTGACCCTCACCCGTCCCCTAATCCTAACCCGTACGCTAACACTAACCCGCGCCCTCACACGCACGCTCCCCTTAAAGCGTTGCCGTACCCTCACCTGGACCCTAAACCGTCCCCGTCCCCTAACCCTAACCCTAGCCCGAACCCTTACCCTAACCCTTACCCGAAGCCTGACCCTCACCCGTCCCCTAATCCTAACCCGTACGCTAACACTAACACACGCCCTCACACGCACGCTCCCCATAAAGCGTTGCCGTACCCTCACCGGGACCCTAAACCGTCCCCGTCCCCTAACCCTAACCCTAGCCCGAACCCTAACCCTAACCCTTCCCCGAAGCCTGACCCTCACCTGTCCCCTAATCCTAACCCGTATGCTAACACTAACCCACGCCCTCACACGCACGCTCCCCCTAAAGCGTTGCCGTACCCTCACCTGGACCCTAAACCGTCCCCGTCCCCTAAACCTAACCCTAGCCCGAACCCTAACCCTAACCCTTCCCCGAAGCCTGACCCTCACCCGTCCCATAATCCTAACCCGTACGCTAACACTAACCCACGCCCTCACACGCACGCTCCCCCTAAAGCGTTGCCGTACCCTCACCTGGACCCTAAACCGTCCCCGTCCCCTAACCCTAACTCTAGCCCGAACCCTAACCCTAACCCTTCCCCGAAGCCTGACCCTCACCCGTCCCCTAATCCTAACCCGTACGCTAACACTAACCTGCGCCCTCACACGCACGCTCCCCCTAAAGCGTTGCCGTACCCTCACCTGGACCCTAAACCGTCCCCGTCCCCTAACCCTAACCCTAGCCCGAACCCTAACCATAACCCTTCCCCGAAGCCTGACCCTCACCCGTCCCCTAATCCTAACCCGTACGCTAACACTAACCCGCGCCCTCACACGCACGCTCCCCCTAAAGCGTTGCCGTACCCTCACCTGGACCCTAAACCGTCCCCGTCCCCTAACCCTAACCCTAGCCCGAACCCTAACCCTAACCCTTCTCCGAAGCCTGACCCTCACCCGTCCCCTAATCCTAACCCGTACGCTAACACTAACCCGCGCCCTCACACGCACGCTCCCCCTAAAGCGTTGCCGTACCCTCACCTAGACCCTAAACCGTCCCCGCCCCCTAACCCTAACCCTAGCCCGAACCCTAACCCTAACCCTTCCCCAAAGCCTGACCCTCACCCGTCCCCTAATCCTAACCCTTACGCTAACACTAACCCGCGCCCTCACACGCACGCTCCCCCTAAACCGTTGCTGTACCCTCACCTGGACCCTAAACCGTCCCCGTCCCCTAACCCTAACCCTAGCCCGAACCCTAACCCTAACACTTCCCCGAAGCCTGACCCTCACCCGTCCCCTAATCCTAACCCGTACGCTAACACTAACCCGCGCCCTCACACGCACGCTCCCCCTAAAGCGTTGCCGTACCCTCACCTGGACCCTAAACCGTCCCCGTCCCCTAACCCTAACCCTAGCCCGAAACCTAACCCTAACCCTTCCCCGAAGCCTGACCCTCACCCGTCCCCTAATCCTAACCCGTACGCTAACACTAACCCGCGCCCTCACACGCACGCTCCCCCTAAAGCGTTGCCGTACCCTCACCTGGACCCTAAACCGTCCCCGTCCCCTAACCCTAACCCTAGCCCGAACCCTAACCCTAACCCTCCCCCGAAGCCTGACCCTCACCCGTCCCCTAATCCTAACCCGTACGCTAACACTAACCCGCGCCCTCACACGCACGCTCCCCCTAAAGCGTTGCCGTACCCTCACCTGGACCCTAAACAGTCCCCGTCCCCTAACCCTAACCCTAGACCGAACCCTAACCCTAACCCTTCCCCGAAGCCTGACCCTCACCCGTCCCCTAATCCTAACCCGTACGCTAACACTAACCCGCCCCCTCACACGCACGCTCCCCCTAAAGCGTTGCCGTACCCTCACCTGGACCCTAAACCGTCCCCGGCCCCTAACCCTAACCCTAGCCCGAACCCTAACCCTAACCCTTCCCCGAAGCCTGACCCTCACCCGTCCCCTAATCCTAACCCGTACGCTAACACTAACCCGCGTCCTCACACGCACGCTCCCCCTAAAGCGTTGCCGTACCCTCACCTGGACCCTAAACCGTCCCCGTCCCCTAACCCTAACCCTAGCCCGAACCCTAAACCTAACCCTTCCCCGAAGCCTGACCCTCACCCGTCCCCTAATCCTAACCCATACGCTAACACTAACCCGCGCCCTCACACGCACGCTCCCCCTAAAGCGTTGCCGTACCCTCACCTGGACCCTAAACCGTCCCCGTCCCCTAACCCTAACCCTAGCCCGAACCCTAACCCTAACCCTTCCCCGAAGCCTGACCCTCACCCCTCCACTAATCCTAACCCGTACGCTAACACTAACCCGCGCCCTCACACGCACGTTCCCCCTAAAGCGTTGCCGTACCCTCACCTGGACCCTAAACCGTCCCCGTCCCCTAACCCTAACCCTAGCCCTAACCCTAACCCTAACCCTTCCCCGAAGCCTGACCCTCACCCGTCCCCTAATCCTAACCCGTACGCTAACACTAACCCACGCCCTCACACGCACGCTCCCCCTAAATCGTTGCCGTACCCTCACCTGGACCCTAAACCGTCCCCGTCCCCTAACCCTAACCCTAGCCCTAACCCTAACCCTAACCCTTCCCCGAAGCCTGACCCTCACCCGTCCCCTAATCCTAACCCGTACGCTAACACTAACCCGCGCCCTCACAAGCACGCTCCCCCTAAAGCGTTGCCGTACCCTCACCTGGACCCTAAACCGTCCCCGTCCCCTAACCCTAACCCTAGCCCGAACCCTAACCCTAACCCTTCCCCGAAGCCTGACCCTCACCCTTCCCCTAATCCTAACCCGTACGCTAACACTAACCCGCGCCCTCACACGCACGCTCCCCCTAAAGCGTTGCCGTACCCTCACCTGGACCCTAAACCGTCCCCGTCCCCTAACCCTAACCCTAGCCCGAACCCTAACCCTAACCCTTCCCCGAAGCCTGACCCTCACCCGTCCCCTAATCCTAACCCGTACGCTAACACTAACCCGCGCCCTCACACGCGCGCTCCCCCTAAAGCGTTGCCGTACCCTCACCTGGACCCTAAACCGTCCCCTAACCCTAACCCTAACCCTAGCCCGAACCTTAACCCTAACCCTTCCCCGAAGCCTGACCCTCACCCGTCCCCTAATCCTAACCCGTACGCTAACACTAACCCGCGCCCTCACACGCACGCTCCCCCTAAAGCGTTGCCGTACCCTCACCGGGACCCTAAACCGTCCCCGTCCCCTAACCCTAACCCTAGCCCGAACCCTAACCCTAACCCTTCCCCGAAGCCTGACCCTCACCCGTCCCCTAATCCTAACCCGTACGCTAACACTAACCAGCTCCCTCACACGCACGCTCCCCCTAAAGCATTGCCGTACCCTCACCTGGACCCTAAACCGTCCCCGTCCCCTAACCCTAACCCTAGCCCGACCCCTAACCCTAACCCTTCCCCGAAGCCTGACCCTCACCCGTCCCCTAATCCTAACCCGTACGGTAACACTAACCCGCGCCCTCACACGCACGCTCCCCCTAAAGCGTTGCCGCACCCTCACCTGGACCCTAAACCGTCCCCGTCCCCTAACCCTAACCCTAGCCCGAACCCTAAACCTAACCCTTCCCCGAAGCCTGACCCACACCCGTCCCCTAATCCTAACCCGTACGCTAACACTAACCCGCGCCCTCACACGCACGCTCCCCCTGAAGCGTTGCCGTACCCTCACCTGGACCCTAAACCGTCCCCGTCCCCTAACCCTAACCCTAGCCCGAACCCTAACCCTAACCCTTCCCCGAAGCCTGACCCTCACCCGTCCCCTAATCCTAACCCGTACGCTAACACTAACCCGCGCCCTCACACGCACGCTCCCCCTAAAGCGTTGCCGTACCCTCACCTGGACCCTAAACCGTCCCCGTCCCCCAACCCTAACCCTTGCCCGAACCCTAACCCTAATCCTTCCCCGAAGCCTGACCCTCACCCGTCCCTTAATCCTAACCCGTACGATAACACTAACCCGCGCCCTAACACCCACGCTCCCCCTAAAGCGTTGCCGTACCCTCACCTGGACCCTAAACCGTCCCCGGCCCCTAACCCTAACCCTAGCCCGAACCCTAACCCTAACCCTTCCCCGAAGCCTGACCCTCACCCGTCCCCTAATCCTAACCGGTACGCTAACACTAACCTGCGCCCTCACACGCACGCTCCCCCTAAACCGTTGCCGTACCCTCACCTGGACCCTAAACCGTCCCCGTCCCCTAACCCTAAACCTAGCCCGAACCCTAACCCTAACCCTTCCCCGAAGCCTGACCCTCACCCGTCCCCTAATCCTAAACCGTACGCTAACAGTAACCCACACCCTCACACGCACGCTCCCTCTAAAGCGTTGCCGTACCCTCACCTGGACCCTAAACCGTCCCCGTCCCCTAACCCTAACCCTAGCCCGAACCCTAACCCTAACCCTTCCCCGAAGCCTGACCCTCACCCGTCCCCTAATCCTAACCCGTACGCTAACACTAACCCGCGCCCTCACACGCACGCTCCCCCTAAAGCGTTGCCGTACCCTCACCTGGACCCTAAACCGTCCCCGTCCCCTAACCCTAACCCTAGCCCGAACCCTAACCCTAACCCTTCCCCGAAGCCTGACCCTCACCCGTCCCCTAATCCTAACCCGTACGCTAACACTAACCCGCGCCCTCACACGCACGCTCCCCCTAAAGTGTTGCCGTACCCTCACCTGGACCCTAAACCGTCCCCGTCCCCTAACCCTAACCCTAGCCGGAAACCTAACCCTAACCCTTCCCCGAAGCCTGACCCTCACCCGTCCCCTAATCCTAACCCGTACGCTAACACTAACCCGCGCCCTCACACGCACGCTCCCCCTAAAGCGTTGCCGTACCCTCACCTGGACCCTAAACCGTCCCCGTCCCCTAACCCTAACCCTAGCCCGAACCCTAACCCTAACCCTTCCCCGAAGCCTGACCCTCACCCGTCCCCAAATCCTAACCCGTACGCTAACACTAACCCGCGCCCTCACACGCACGCTCCCCCTAAAGCGTTGCCGTACCCTCACCTGGACCCTAAACCGTCCCCGTCCCCTAACCCTAACCCTAGCCCGAACCCTAACCCTAACCCTTCCCCGAAGCCTGACCCTCACCCGTCCCCTAATCCTAACCCGTACGCTAACACTAACACGCGCCCTCACACGCACGCTCCACCTAAAGCGTTGCCGTACCCTCACCTGGACCCTAAACCGTCCCCGTCCCCTAACCCTAACCCTAGCCCGAACCCTAACCCTAACCCTTCCCCGAAGCCTGACCCTCACCCGTCCCCTAATCCTAACCCGTACGCTAACACTAACACGCGCCCTCACACGCACGCTCCCCCTGAAGCGTTGCCGTACCCTCACCTGGACCCTAAACCGTCCCCGTCCCCTAACCCTAACCCTAGCCCGAACCCTAACCCTAACCCTTCCCCGAAGCCTGACCCTCACCCGTCCCCTAATCCTAACCCGTACGCTAACACAAACCCGCGCCCTCACACACACGCTCCCCGTAAAGCGTTGCCGTACCCTCACCTGGACCCTAAACCGTCCCCGTCCCCTAACCCTAACTCTAGCCCGAACCCTAACCCTAACCCTTCCCCGAAGCCTGACCCTCACCCGTCCCCTAATCCTAACCCGTACGCGAAGACTAACCCGCGCCCTCACACGCACGCTCCCCCTAAAGCGTTGCCGTACCCTCACCTGGACCCTAAACCGTCCCCGTCCCCTAACCCTAACCCTAGCCCGAACCCTAACCCTAACCCTTCCCCGAAGCCTGACCCTCACCCGTCCCCTAATCCTAACCCGTACGCTAACACTAACCCGCGCCTTCACACGCACGCTCCCCCTAAAGTGTTGCCGTACCCTCACCTGGACCCTAAACCGTCCCCGTCCCCTAACCCTAACCCTAGCCCGAACCCTAACCCTAATCCTTCCCCGAAGCCTGACCCTCACCCGTCCCCTAATCCTAACCCGTACGCTAACACTAACCCGCGCCCTCACACGCACGCTCCCCCTAAAGCGTTGCCGTACCCTCACCTGGACCCTAAACCGTCCCCGTCCCCTAACCCTAACCCTAGCCCAAACCCTAACCCTAACCCTTCCCCGAAGCCTGACCCTCACCCGTCCCCTAATCCTAACCCGTACGCTAACACTAACCCGCGCCCTCACACGCACGCTCCCGCTAAAGCGTTGCCGTACCCTAATCAGGACCCTAAACCGTCCCCGTCCCCTAACCCTAACCCTAGCCCGATCCCTAACCCTAACCCTTCCCCGAAGCCTGACCCTCACCCGTCCCCTAATCCTAACCCGTACGCTAACACTAACACGCGCCCTCACACGCACGCTCCACCTAAAGCGTTGCCGTACCCTAACCTGGACCCTAAACCGTCCCCGTCCCCTAACCCTAACCCTAGCCCGAACCCTTACCCTAACCCTTACCCGAAGCCTGACCCTCACCCGTCCTCTAATCCTAACCCGTACGCTAACACTAACACACGCCCTCACACGCACGCTCCCCATAAAGCGTTGCCGTACCCTCACCGGGACCCTAAACCGTCCCCGTCCCCTAACCCTAACCCTAGCCCGAACCCTAACCCTAACCCTTCCCCGAAGCCTGACCCTCACCCGTCCCCTAATCCTAACCCGTACGCTAACACTAACCCACGCCCTCACACGCACGCTCCCCCTAAAGCGTTGCCGTACCCTCACCTGGACCCTAAACCGTCCCCGTCCCCTAAACCTAACCCTAGCCCGAACCCTAACCCTAACCCTTCCCCGAAGCCTGACCCTCACCCGTCCCCTAATCCTAACCCGTACGCTAACACTAACCCACGCCCTCACACGCACGCTCCCCCTAAAGCGTTGCCGTACCCTCACCTGGACCCTAAACCGTCCCCGTCCCCTAACCCTAACTCTAGCCCGAACCCTAACCCTAACCCTTCCCCGAAGCCTGACCCTCACCCGTCCCCTAATCCTAACCCGTACGCTAACACTAACCTGCGCCCTCACACGCACGCTCCCCCTAAAGCGTTGCCGTACCCTCACCTGGACCCTAAACCGTCCCCGTCCCCTAACCCTAACCCTAGCCCGAACCCTAACCCTAACCCTTCCCCGAAGCCTGACCCTCACCCGTCCCCTAATCCTAACCCGTACGCTAACACTAACCCGCGCCCTCACACGCACGCTCCCCCTAAAGCGTTGCCGTACCCTCACCTGGACCCTAAACCGTCCCCGTCCCCTAACCCTAACCCTAGCCCGAACCCTAACCCTAACCCTTCTCCGAAGCCTGACCCTCACCCGTCCCCTAATCCTAACCCGTACGCTAACACTAACCCGCGCCCTCACACGCACGCTCCCCCTAAAGCGTTGCCGTACCCTCACCTGGACCCTAAACCGTCCCCGCCCCCTAACCCTAACCCTAGCCCGAACCCTAACCCTAACCCTTCCCCAAAGCCTGACCCTCACCCGTCCCCTAATCCTAACCCTTACGCTAACACTAACCCGCGCCCTCACACGCACGCTCCCCCTAAAGCGTTGCCGTACCCTCACCTGGACCCTAAACCGTCCCCGTCCCCTAACCCTAACCCTAGCCCGAACCCTAACCCTAACCCTTCCCCGAAGCCTGACCCTCACCCGTCCCCTAATCCTAACCCGTACGCTAACACTAACCCGCGCCCTCACACGCACGCTCCCCCTAAAGCGTTGCCGTACCCTCACCTGGACCCTAAACCGTCCCCGTCCCCTAACCCTAACCCTAGCCCGAACCCTAACCCTAACCCTTCCCCGAAGCCTGACCCTCACCCGTCCCCTAATCCTAACCCGTACGCTAACACTAACCCGCGCCCTCACACGCACGCTCCCCCTAAAGCGTTGCCGTACCCTCACCTGGACCCTAAACCGTCCCCGTCCCCTAACCCTAACCCTAGCCCGAACCCTAACCCTAACCCTTCCCCGAAGCCTGACCCTCACCCGTCCCCTAATCCTAACCCGTACGCTAACACTAACCAGCTCCCTCACACGCACGCTCCCCCTAAAGCATTGCCGTACCCTCACCTGGACCCTAAACCGTCCCCGTCCCCTAACCCTAACCCTAGCCCGACCCCTAACCCTAACCCTTCCCCGAAGCCTGACCCTCACCCGTCCACTAATCCTAACCCGTACGGTAACACTAACCCGCGCCCTCACACGCACGCTCCCCCTAAAGCGTTGCCGCACCCTCACCGGGACCCTAAACCGTCCCCGTCTTCTAACCCTAACCCTAGCCCGAACCCTAACCCTAACACTTCCCAGAAGCCTGACTCTCACCCGTCCCCTAATCCTAACCCGTACGCTAACACTAACCCGCGCCCTCACACGCACGCTCCCCCTAAAGCGTTGCCGTACCCTCACCTGGACCCTAAACCGTCCCCGTCCCCTAACCCTAACCCTAGCCCGAACCCTAATCCTAACCCTTCCCCGAAGCCTGACCCTCACCCGTCCCCTAATCCTAACCCGTACGCTAACACTAACCCGCGCCCTCACACGCACGCTCCCCCTAAAGCGTTGCCGTACCCTCACCTGGACCCTAAACCGTCCCCGTCCCCTAACCCTAACCCTAGCCCGAACCCTAACCCTAACCCTTCCCCGAAGCCTGACCCTCACCCGTCCCCTAATCCTAACCCGTACGCTAACACTAACCCGCGCCCTCACACGCACGCTCCCCCTGAAGCGTTGCCGTACCCTCACCTGGACCCTAAACCGTCCCCGTCCCCTAACCCTAACCCTAGCCCGAACCCTAACCCTAACCCTTCCCCGAAGCCTGACCCTCACCCGTCCCCTAATCCTAACCCGTACGCTAACACTAACCCGCGCCCTCACACGCACGCTCCCCCTAAAGCGTTGCCGTACCCTCACCTGGACCCTAAACCGTCCCCGTCCCCTAACCCTAACCCTAGCCCGAACCCTAACCCTAACCCTTCCCCGAAGACTGACCCTCACCCGTCCCCTAATCCTAACCCGTACGCTAACACTAACCCGCGCCCTCACACGCACGCTCCCCCTAAAGCGTTGCCGTACCCTCACCTGGACCCTAAACCGTCCCCGTCCCCTAACCCTAACCCTAGCCCGAACCTTAACCCTAACCCTTCCCCGAAGCCTGACCCTCACCCGTCCCCTAATCCTAACCCGTACGCTAACACTAACCCGCGCCCTCACACGCACGCTCCCCCTAAAGCGTTGCCGTACCCTCACCTGGACCCTAAACCGTCCCCGTCCCCCAACCCTAACCCTAGCCCGAACCCTAACCCTAATCCTTCCCCGAAGCCTGACCCTCACCCGTCCCTTAATGCTAACCCTTACGATAACACTAACCCGCGCCCTAACACCCACGCTCCCCCTAAAGCGTTGCCGTACCCTCACCTGGACCCTAAACCGTCCCCGGCCCCTAACCCTAACCCTAGCCCGAACCCTAACCCTAACCCTTCCCCGAAGCCTGACCCTCACCCGTCCCCTAATCCTAACCCGTACGCTAACACTAACCCGCGCCCTCACACGCACGCTCCCCCTAAACCGTTGCCGTACCCTCACCTGGACCCTAAACCGTCCCCGTCCCCTAACCCTAAACCTAGCCCGAACCCTAACCCTAACACTTCCCCGAAGCCTGACCCTCACCCGTCCCCTAATCCTAACCCGTACGCTAACACTAACCCACACCCTCACACGCACGCTCCCTCTAAAGCGTTGCCGTACCCTCACCTGGACCCTAAACCGTCCCCGTCCCCTAACCCTAACCCTAGCCCGAACCCTAACCCTAACCCTTCCCCGAAGCCTGACCCTCACCCGTCCCCTAATCCTAACCCGTACGCTAACACTAACCCGCGCCCTCACACGCACGCTCCCCCTAAAGCGTTGCCGTACCCTCACCTGGACCCTAAACCGTCCCCGTCCCCTAACCCTAACCCTAGCCCGAACCCTAACCCTAACACTTCCCCGAAGCCTGACCCTCACCCATCCCCTAATCCTAACCCGTACGCTAACACTAACCCGCGCCCTCACACGCACGCTCCCCCTAAAGCGTTGCCGTACCCTCACCTGGACCCTAAACCGTCCCCGTCCCCTAACCCTAACCCTAGCCGGAAACCTAACCCTAACCCTTCCCCGAAGCCTGACCCTCACCCGTCCCCTAATCCTAACCCGTACGCTAACACTAACCCGCGCCCTCACACGCACGCTCCCCCTAAAGCGTTGCCGTACCCTCACCTGGACCCTAAACCGTCCCCGTCCCCTAACCCTAACCCTAGCCCGAACCCTAACCCTAACCCTTCCCCGAAGCCTGACCCTCACCCGTCCCCTAATCCTAACCCGTACGCTAACACTAACCCGCGCCCTCACACGCACGCTCCCCCTAAAGCGTTGCCGTACCCTCACCTGGACCCTAAACCGTCCCCGTCCCCTAACCCTAACCCTAGCCCGAACCCTAACCCTAACCCTTCCCCGAAGCCTGACCCTCACCCGTCCCCTAATCCTAACCCGTACGCTAACACTAACACGCGCCCTCACACGCACGCTCCACCTAAAGCGTTGCCGTACCCTCACCTGGACCCTAAACCGTCCCCGTCCCCTAACCCTAACCCTAGCCCGAACCCTAACCCTAACCCTTCCCCGAAGCCTGACCCTCACCCGTCCCCTAATCCTAACCCGTACGCTAACACTAACACGCGCTCTCACACGCACGCTCCCCCTGAAGCGTTGCCGTACCCTCACCTGCACCCTAAACCGTCCCCGTCCCCTAACCCTAACCCTAGCCCGAACCCTAACCCTAACCCTTCCCCGAAGCCTGACCCTCACCCGTCCCCTAATCCTAACCCGTACGCTAACACAAACCCGCGCCCTCACACGCACGCTCCCCCTAAAGCGTTGCCGTACCCTCACCTGGACCCTAAACCGTCCCCGTCCCCTAACCCTAACCCTAGCCCGATCCCTAACCCTAACCCTTCCCCGAAGCCTGACCCTCACCCGTCCCCTAATCCTAACCCGTACGCTAACACTAACACGCGCCCTCACACGCACGCTCCACCTAAAGCGTTGCCGTACCCTAACCTGGACCCTAAACCGTCCCCGTCCCCTAACCCTAACCCTAGCCCGAACCCTTACCCTAACCCTTCCCCGAAGCCTGACCCTCACCCGTCCTCTAATCCTAACCCGTACGCTAACACTAACACACGCCCTCACACGCACGCTCCCCGTAAAGCGTTGCCGTACCCTCACCGGGACCCTAAACCGTCCCCGTCCCCTAACCCTAACCCTAGCCCGAACCCTAACCCTAACCCTTCCCCGAAGCCTGACCCTCACCCGTCCCCTAATCCTAACCCGTACGCTAACACTAACCCACGCCCTCACACGCACGCTCCCCCTAAAGCGTTGCCGTACCCTCACCTGGACCCTAAACCGTCCCCGTCCCCTAAACCTAACCCTAGCCCGAACCCTAACCCTAACCCTTCCCCGAAGCCTGACCCTCACCCGTCCCCTAATCCTAACCCGTACGCTAACACTAACCCACGCCCTCACACGCACGCTCCCCCTAAAGCGTTGCCGCACCCTCACCTGGACCCTAAACCGTCCCCGTCCCCTAACCCTAACTCTAGCCCGAACCCTAACCCTAACCCTTCCCCGAAGCCTGACCCTCACCCGTCCCCTAATCCTAACCCGTACGCTAACACTAACCCGCGCCCTCACACGCACGCTCCCCCTAAAGCGTTGCCGTACCCTCACCTGGACCCTAAACCGTCCCCGTCCCCTAACCCTAACCCTAGCCCGAACCCTAACCCTAACCCTTCCCCGAAGCCTGACCCTCACCCGTCCCCTAATCCTAACCCGTACGCTAACACTAACCCGCGCCCTCACACGCACGCTCCCCCTAAAGCGTTGCCGTACCCTCACCTGGACCCTAAACCGTCCCCGTCCCCTAACCCTAACCCTAGCCCGAACCCTAACCCTAACCCTTCTCCGAAGCCTGACCCTCACCCGTCCCCTAATCCTAACCCGTACGCTAACACTAACCCGCGCCCTCACACGCACGCTCCCCCTAAAGCGTTGCCGTACCCTCACCTGGACCCTAAACCGTCCCCGCCCCCTAACCCTAACCCTAGCCCGAACCCTAACCCTAACCCTTCCCCAAAGCCTGACCCTCACCCGTCCCCTAATCCTAACCCTTACGCTAACACTAACCCGCGCCCTCACACGCACGCTCCCCCTAAAGCGTTGCCGTACCCTCACCTGGACCCTAAACCGTCCCCGTCCCCTAACCCTAACCCTAGCCCGAACCCTAACCCTAACCCTTCCCCGAAGCCTGACCCTCACCCGTCACCTAATCCTAACCCGTACGCTAACACTAACCCGCGCCCTCACACGCACGCTCCCCCTAAAGCGTTGCCGTACCCTCACCTGGACCCTAAACCGTCCCCGTCCCCTAACCCTAACCCTAGCCCGAACCCTAACCCTAACCCTTCCCCGAAGCCTGACCCTCACCCGTCCCCTAATCCTAACCCGTACGCTAACACTAACCCGCGCCCTCACACGCACGCTCCCCCTAAAGCGTTGCCGTACCCTCACCTGGACCCTAAACCGTCCCCGTCCCCTAACCCTAACCCTAGCCCGAACCCTAACCCTAACCCTCCCCCGAAGCCTGACCCTCACCCGTCCCCTAATCCTAACCCGTACGCTAACACTAACCCGCGCCCTCACACGCACGCTCCCCCTAAAGCGTTGCCGTACCCTCACCTGGACCCTAAACAGTCCCCGTCCCCTAACCCTAACCCTAGACCGAACCCTAACCCTAACCCTTCCCCGAAGCCTGACCCTCAACCGTCCCCTAATCCTAACCCGTACGCTAACACTAACCCGCGCCCTCACACGCACGCTCCCCCTAAAGCGTTGCCGTACCCTCACCGGGACCCTAAACCGTCCCCGTCCCCTAACCCTAACCCTAGCCCGAACCCTAACCCTAACCCTTCCCCGAAGCCTGACCCTCACCCGTCCCCTAATCCTAACCCGTACGCTAACACTAACCCACGCCCTCACACGCACGCTCCCCCTAAATCGTTGCCGTACCCTCACCTGGACCCTAAACCGTCCCCGTCCCCTAACCCTAACCCAAGCCCTAACCCTAACCCTAACCCTTCCCCGAAGCCTGACCCTCACCCGTCCCCTAATCCTAACCCGTACGCTAACACTAACCCGCGCCCTCACAAGCACGCTCCCCCTAAAGCGTTGCCGTACCCTCACCTGGACCCTAAACCGTCCCCGTCCCCTAACCCTAACCCTAGCCCGAACCCTAACCCTAACCCTTCCCCGAAGCCTGACCCTCACCCGTCCCCTAATCATAACCCGTACGCTAACACTAACCCGCGCCCTCACACGCACGCTCCCCCTAAAGCGTTGCCGTACCCTCACCTGGACCCTAAACCGTCCCCGTCCCCTAACCCTAACCCTAGCCCGAAACCTAACCCTAACCCTTCCCCGAAGCCTGACCCTCACCCGTCCCCTAATCCTAACCCGTACGCTAACACTAACCCGCGCCCTCACACGCACGCTCCCCCTAAAGCGTTGCCGTACCCTCACCTGGACCCTAAACCGTCCCCATCCCCTAACCCTAACCCTAGCCCGAACCCTAACCCTAACCCTTCCCCGAAGCCTGACCCTCACCCATCCCCTAATCCTAACCTGTACGCTAACACTAACCCGCGCCCTCACACGCACGCTCCCCCTAAAGCGTTGCCGTACCCTCACCTGGACCCTAAACCGTCCCCGTCCCCTAACCCTAACCCTAGCCCGAACCCTAACCCTAACCCTTCCCCGAAGCCTGACCCTCACACGTCCCCTAATCCTAACCCGTACGCTAACACTAACCCGCGCCCTCACACGCACGCTCCCCCTAAAGCGTTGCCGTACCCTCACCTGGACCCTAAACCGTCCCCGTCCCCTAACCCTAACCCTAGCCCGAACCCTAACCCTAACCCTTCCCCGAAGCCTGACCCTCACCCGTCCCCTAATCCTAACCCGTACGCTAACACTAACCCGCGCCCTCACACGCACGCTCCCCCTAAAGCGTTGCCGTACCCTCACCAGGACCCTAAACCGTCCCCGCCCCCTAACCCTAACCCTAGCCCGAACCCTAACCCTAACCCTTCCCCAAAGCCTGACCCTCACCCGTCCCCTAATCCTAACCCTTACGCTAACACTAACCCGCGCCCTCACACGCACGCTCCCCCTAAAGCGTTGCCGTACCCTCACCTGGACCCTAAACCGTCCCCGTCCCCTAACCCTAACCCTAGCCCGAACCCTAACCCTAACCCTTCCCCGAAGCCTGACCCTCACCCCTCCCCTAATCCTAACCCGTACGCTAACACTAACCCGCGCCGTCACACGCACGTTCCCCCTAAAGCGTTGCCGTACCCTCACCTGGACCCTAAACCGTCCCCGTCCCCTAACCCTAACCCTAGCCCTAACCCTAACCCTAACCCTTCCCCGAAGCCTGACCCTCACCCGTCCCCTAATCCTAACCCGTACGCTAACACTAACCCGCGCCCTCACACGCACGCTCCCCCTAAATCGTTGCCGTACCCTCACCTGGACCCTAAACCGTCCCCGTCCCCTAACCCTAACCCTAGCCCTAACCCTAACCCTAACCCTTCCCCGAAGCCTGACCCTCACCCGTCCCCTAATCCTAACCCGTACGCTAAAACTAACCCGCGCCCTCACAAGCACGCTCCCCCTAAAGCGTTGCCGTACCCTCACCTGGACCCTAAACCGTCCCCGTCCCCTAACCCTAACCCTAGCCCGAACCGTAACCCTAACCCTTCCCCGAAGCCTGACCCTCACCCTTCCCCTAATCCTAACCCGTACGCTAACACTAACCCGCGCCCTCACACGCACGCTCCCCCTAAAGCATTGCCGTACCCTCACCTGGACCCTAAACCGTCCCCGTCCCCTAACCCTAACCCTAGCCCGACCCCTAACCCTAACCCTTCCCCGAAGCCTGACCCTCACCCGTCCCCTAATCCTAACCCGTACGGTAACACTAACCCGCGCCCTCACACGCACGCTCCCCCTAAAGCGTTGCCGCACCCTCACCGGGACCCTAAACCGTCCCCGTCCCCTAACCCTAACCCTAGCCCTAACCCTAACCCTAACCCTTCCCCGAAGCCTGACCCTCACCCGTCCCCTAATCCTAACCCGTACGCGAAGACTAACCCGCGCCCTCACACGCACGCTCCCCCTAAAGCGTTGCCGTACCCTCACCTGGACCCTAAACCGTCCCCGTCCCCTAACCCTAACCCTAGCCCGAACCCTACCCCTAACACTTCCCAGAAGCCTGACTCTCACCCGTCCCCTAATCCTAACCCGTACGCTAACACTAACCCGCGCCCTCACACGCACGCTCCCCCTAAAGCGTTGCCGTACCCTCACCTGGACCCTAAACCGTCCCCGTCCCCTAACCCTAACCCTAGCCCGAACCCTAATCCTAACCCTTCCCCGAAGCCTGACCCTCACCCGTCCCCTAATCCTAACCCGTACGCTAACACTAACCCGCGCCCTCACACGCACGCTCCCCCTAAAGCGTTGCCGTACCCTCACCTGGACCCTAAACCGTCCCCGTCCCCTAACCCTAACCCTAGCCCGAACCCTAACCCTAACCCTTCCCCGAAGCCTGACCCACACCCGTCCCCTAATCCTAACCCGTACGCTAACACTAACCCGCGCCCTCACACGCACGCTCCCCCTGAAGCGTTGCCGTACCCTCACCTGGACCCTAAACCGTCCCCTAACCCTAACCCTAACCCTAGCCCGAACCCTAACCCTAACCCTTCCCCGAAGCCTGACCCTCACCCGTCCCCTAATCCTAACCCGTACGCTAACACTAACCCGCGCCCTCACACGCACGCTCCCCCTAAAGCGTTGCCGTACCCTCACCTGGACCCTAAACCGTCCCCGTCCCCTAACCCTAACCCTAGCCCAAACCCTAACCCTAACCCTTCCCCGAAGACTGACCCGCACCCGTCCCCTAATCCTAACCCGTACGCTAACACTAACCCGCGCCCTCACACGCACGCTCCCCCTAAAGCGTTGCCGTACCCTCACCTGGACCCTAAACCGTCCCCGTCCCCTAACCCTAACCCTAGCCCGAACCTTAACCCTAACCCTTCCCCGAAGCCTGACCCTCACCCGTCCCCTAATCCTAACCCGTACGCTAACACTAACCCGCGCCCTCACACGCACCCTCCCCCTAAAGCGTTGCCGTACCCTCACCTGGACCCTAAACCGTCCCCGTCCCCTAACCCTAACCCTAGCCCGAACCCTAACCCTAACCCTAACTCGAAGCCTGACCCTCACCCGTCCCCTAATCCTAACCCGTACTCTAACACTAACCCGCGCCCTCACACGCACGCTCCCCCTAAAGCGTTGCCGTACCCTCACCTGGACCCTAAACCGTCCCCGTCCCCCAACCCTAACCCTAGCCCGAACCCTAACCCTAACCCTTCCCCGAAGCCTGACCCTCACCCGTCCCCTAATCCTAACCCGTACGCTAACAGTAACCCACACCCTCACACGCACGCTCCCTCTAAAGAGTTGCCGTACCCTCACCTGGACCCTAAACCGTCCCCGTCCCCTAACCCTAACCCTAGCCCGAACCCTAACCCTAACCCTTCCCCGAAGCCTGACCCTCACCCGTCCCCTAATCCTAACCCGTACGCTAACACTAACACGCGCCCTCACACGCACGCTCCCCCTGAAGCGTTGCCGTACCCTCACCTGGACCCTAAACCGTCCCCGTCCCCTAACCCTAACCCTAGCCCGAACCCTAACCCTAACCCTTCCCCGAAGCCTGACCCTCACCCGTCCCCTAATCCTAACCCGTACGCTAACACTAACACGCGCCCTCACACGCACGCTCCCCCTGAAGCGTTGCCGTACCCTCACCTGGACCCTAAACCGTCCCCGTCCCCTAACCCTAACCCTAGCCCGAACCCTAACCCTAACCCTTCCCCGAAGCCTGACCCTCACCCGTCCCCTAATCCTAACCCGTACGCTAACACAAACCCGCGCCCTCACACGCACGCTCCCCCTAAAGCGTTGCCGTACCCTCACCTGGACCCTAAACCGTCCCCGTCCCCTAACCCTAACTCTAGCCCGAACCCTAACCCTAACCCTTCCCCGAAGCCTGACCCTCACCCGTCCCCTAACCCTAACCCGTACGCGAAGACTAACCCGCGCCCTCACACGCACGCTCCCCCTAAAGCGTTGCCGTACCCTCACCTGGACCCTAAACCGTCCCCGTCCCCTAACCCTAACCCTAGCCCGAACCCTAACCCTAACCCTTCCCCGAAGCCTGACCCTCACCCGTCCCCTAATCCTAACCCGTACGCTAACACTAACCCGCGCCCTCACACGCACGCTCCCCCTGAAGTGTTGCCGTACCCTCACCTGGACCCTAAACCGTCCCCGTCCCCTAACCCTAACCCTAGCCCGAACCCTAACCCTAATCCTTCCCCGAAGCCTGACCCTCACCCGTCCCCTAATCCTAACCCGTACGCTAACACTAACCCGCGCCCTCACACGCACGCTCCCCCTAAAGCGTTGCCGTACCCTCACCTGGACCCTAAACCGTCCCCGTCCCCTAACCCTAACCCTAGCCCAAACCCTAACCCTAACCCTTCCCCGAAGCCTGACCCTCACCCGTCCCCTAATCCTAACCCGTACGCTAACACTAACCCGCGCTCTCACACGCACGCTCCCGCTAAAGCGTTGCCGTACCCTCACCAGGACCCTAAACCGTCCCCGTCCCCTAACCCTAACCCTAGCCCGATCCCTAACCCTAACCCTTCCCCGAAGCCTGACCCTCACCCGTCCCCTAATCCTAACCCGTACGCTAACACTAACACGCGCCCTCACACGCACGCTCCACCTAAAGCGTTGCCGTACCCTAACCTGGACCCTAAACCGTCCCCGTCCCCTAACCCTAACCCTAGCCCGAACCCTTACCCTAACCCTTACCCGAAGCCTGACCCTCACCCGTCCTCTAATCCTAACCCGTACGCTAACACTAACACACGCCCTCACACGCACGCTCCCCATAAAGCGTTGCCGTACCCTCACCGGGACCCTAAACCGTCCCCGTCCCCTAACCCTAACCCTAGCCCGAACCCTAACCCTAACCCTTCCCCGAAGCCTGACCCTCACCCGTCCCCTAATCCTAACCCGTACGCTAACACTAACCCACGCCCTCACACGCACGCTCCCCCTAAAGCGTTGCCGTACCCTCACCTGGACCCTAAACCGTCCCCGTCCCCTAACCCTAACCCTAGCCCGAACCCTAACCCTAACCCTCCCCCGAAGCCTGACCCTCACCCGTCCCCTAATCCTAACCCGTACGCTAACACTAACCCGCGCCCTCACACGCACGCTCCCCCTAAAGCGTTGCCGTACCCTCACCTGGACCCTAAACAGTCCCCGTCCCCTAACCCTAACCCTAGACCGAACCCTAAACCTAACCCTTCCCCGAAGCCTGACCCTCAACCGTCCCCTAATCCTAAACCGTACGCTAACACTAACCCGCGCCCTCACACGCACGCTCCCCCTAAAGCGTTGCCGTACCCTCACCGGGACCCTAAACCGTCCCCGTCCCCTAACCCTAACCCTAGCCCGAACCCTAACCCTAACCCTTCCCCGAAGCCTGACCCTCACCCGTCCCCTAATCCTAACCCGTACGCTAACACTAACACACGCACGCTCCCCCTAAATCGTTGCCGTACCCTCACCTGGACCCTAAACCGTCCCCGTCCCCTAACCCTAACCCAAGCCCTAACCCTAACCCTAACCCTTCCCCGAAGCCTGACCCTCACCCGTCCCCTAATCCTAACCCGTACGCTAACACTAACCCGCGCCCTCACAAGCACGCTCCCCCTAAAGCGTTGCCGTACCCTCACCTGGACCCTAAACCGTCCCCGTCCCCTAACCCTAACCCTAGCCCGAACCCTAACCCTAACCCTTCCCCGAAGCCTGACCCTCACCCGTCCCCTAATCCTAACCCGTACGCTAACACTAACCCGCGCCCTCACACGCACGCTCCCCCTAAAGCGTTGCCGTACCCTCACCTGGACCCTAAACCGTCCCCGTCCCCTAACCCTAACCCTAGCCCGAAACCTAACCCTAACCCTTCCCCGAAGCCTGACCCTCACCCGTCCCCTAATCCTAACCCGTACGCTAACACTAACCCGCGCCCTCACACGCACGCTCCCCCTAAAGCGTTGCCGTACCCTCACCTGGACCCTAAACCGTCCCCATCCCCTAACCCTAACCCTAGCCCGAACCCTAACCCTAACCCTTCCCCGAAGCCTGACCCTCACCCATCCCCTAATCCTAACCTGTACGCTAACACTAACCCGCGCCCTCACACGCACGCTCCCCCTAAAGCGTTGCCGTACCCTCACCTGGACCCTAAACCGTCCCCGTCCCCTAACCCTAACCCTAGCCCGAACCCTAACCCTAACCCTTCCCCGAAGCCTGACCCTCACAAGTCCCCTAATCCTAACCCGTACGCTAACACTAACCCGCGCCCTCACACGCACGCTCCCCCTAAAGCGTTGCCGTACCCTCACCTGGACCCTAAACCGTCCCCGTCCCCTAACCCTAACCCTAGCCCGAACCCTAACCCTAACCCTTCCCCGAAGCCTGACCCTCACCCGTCCCCTAATCCTAACCCGTACGCTAACACTAACCCGCGCCCTCACACGCACGCTCCCCCTAAAGCGTTGCCGTACCCTCACCTGGACCCTAAACCGTCCCCGCCCCCTAACCCTAACCCTAGCCCGAACCCTAACCCTAACCCTTCCCCAAAGCCTGACCCTCACCCGTCCCCTAATCCTAACCCTTACGCTAACACTAACCCGCGCCCTCACACGCACGCTCCCCCTAAAGCGTTGCCGTACCCTCACCTGGACCCTAAACCGTCCCCGTCCCCTAACCCTAACCCTAGCCCGAACCCTAACCCTAACCCTTCCCCGAAGCCTGACACTCACCCGTCCCCTAATCCTAACCCGTACGCTAACACTAACCCGCGCCCTCACACGCACGCTCCCCCTAAAGCGTTGCCGTACCCTCACCTGGACCCTAAACCGTCCCCGTCCCCTAACCCTAACCCTAGCCCGAAACCTAACCCTAACCCTTCCCCGAAGCCTGACCCTCACCCGTCCCCTAATCCTAACCCGTACGCTAACACTAACCCGCGCCCTCACACGCACGCTCCCCCTAAAGCGTTGCCGTACCCTCACCTGGACCCTAAACCGTCCCCGTCCCCTAACCCTAACCCTAGCCCGAACCCTAACCCTAACCCTCCCCCGAAGCCTGACCCTCACCCGTCCCCTAATCCTAACCCGTACGCTAACACTAACCCGCGCCCTCACACGCACGCTCCCCCTAAAGCGTTGCCGTACCCTCACCTGGACCCTAAACAGTCCCCGTCCCCTAACCCTAACCCTAGACCGAACCCTAACCCTAACCCTTCCCCGAAGCCTGACCCTCACCCGTCCCCTAATCCTAACCCGTACGCTAACACTAACACGCGCCCTCACACGCACGCTCCACCTAAAGCGTTGCCGTACCCTAACCTGGACCCTAAACCGTCCCCGTCCCCTAACCCTAACCCTAGCCCGAACCCTTACCCTAACCCTTACCCGAAGCCTGACCCTCACCCGTCCTCTAATCCTAACCCGTACGCTAACACTAACACACGCCCTCACACGCACGCTCCCCATAAAGCGTTGCCGTACCCTCACCGGGACCCTAAACCGTCCCCGTCCCCTAACCCTAACCCTAGCCCGAACCCTAACCCTAACCCTTCCCCGAAGCCTGACCCTCACCCGTCCCCTAATCCTAACCCGTACGCTAACACTAACCCACGCCCTCACACGCACGCTCCCCCTAAAGCGTTGCCGTACCCTCACCTGGACCCTAAACCGTCCCCGTCCCCTAAACCTAACCCTAGCCCGAACCCTAACCCTAACCCTTCCCCGAAGCCTGACCCTCACCCGTCCCTTAATCCTAACCCGTACGCTAACACTAACCCACGCCCTCACACGCACGCTCCCCCTAAAGCGTTGCCGTACCCTCACCTGGACCCTAAACCGTCCCCGTCCCCTAACCCTAACTCTAGCCCGAACCCTAACCCTAACCCTTCCCCGAAGCCTGACCCTCACCCGTCCCCTAATCCTAACCCGTACGCTAACACTAACCTGCGCCCTCACACGCACGCTCCCCCTAAAGCGTTGCCGTACCCTCACCTGGACCCTAAACCGTCCCCGTCCCCTAACCCTAACCCTAGCCCGAACCCTAACCCTAACCCTTCCCCGAAGCCTGACCCTCACCCGTCCCCTAATCCTAACCCGTACGCTAACACTAACCCGCGCCCTCACACGCACGCTCCCCCTAAAGCGTTGCCGTACCCTCACCTGGACCCTAAACCGTCCCCGTCCCCTAACCCTAACCCTAGCCCGAAACCTAACCCTAACCCTTCCCCGAAGCCTGACCCTCACCCGTCCCCTAATCCTAACCCGTACGCTAACACTAACCCGCGCCCTCACACGCACGCTCCCCCTAAAGCGTTGCCGTACCCTCACCTGGACCCTAAACCGTCTCCGTCCCCTAACCCTAACCCTAGCCCGAACCCTAACCCTAACCCTCCCCCGAAGCCTGACCCTCACCCGTCCCCTAATCCTAACCCGTACGCTAACACTAACCCGCGCCCTCACACGCACGCTCCCCCTAAAGCGTTGCCGTACCCTCACCTGGACCCTAAACAGTCCCCGTCCCCTAACCCTAACCCTAGACCGAACCCTAACCCTAACCCTTCCCCGAAGCCTGACCCTCAACCGTCCCCTAATCCTAACCCGTACGCTAACAATAACCCGCGCCCTCACACGCACGCTCCCCCTAAAGCGTTGCCGTACCCTCACCGGGACCCTAAACCGTCCCCGTCCCCTAACCCTAACCCTAGCCCGAACCCTAACCCTAACCCTTCCCCGAAGCCTGACCCTCACCCGTCCCCTAATCCTAACCCGTACGCTAACACTAACCCACGCCCTCACACGCACGCTCCCCCTAAATCGTTGCCGTACCCTCACCTGGACCCTAAACCGTCCCCGTCCCCTAACCCTAACCCAAGCCCTAACCCTAACCCTAACCCTTCCCCGAAGCCTGACCCTCACCCGTCCCCTAATCCTAACCCGTACGCTAACACTAACCCGCGCCCTCACAAGCACGCTCCCCCTAAAGCGTTGCCGTACCCTCACCTGGACCCTAAACCGTCCCCGTCCCCTAACCCTAACCCTAGCCCGAACCCTAACCCTAACCCTTCCCCGAAGCCTGACCCTCACCCGTCCCCTAATCCTAACCCGTACGCTAACACTAACCTGCGCCCTCACACGCACGCTCCCCCTAAAGCGATGCCGTACCCTCACCTGGACCCTAAACCGTCCCCGTCCCCTAACCCTAACCCTAGCCCGAAACCTAACCCTAACCCTTCCCCGAAGCCTGACCCTCACCCGTCCCCTAATCCTAACCCGTACGCTAACACTAACCCGCGCCCTCACACGCACGCTCCCCCTAAAGCGTTGCCGTACCCTCACCTGGACCCTAAACCGTCCCCGTCCCCTAACCCTAACCCTAGCCCGAACCCTAACCCTAACCCTTCCCCGAAGCCTGACCCTCACCCATCCCCTAATCCTAACCTGTACGCTAACACTAACCCGCGCCCTCACACGCACGCTCCCCCTAAAGCGTTGCCGTACCCTCACCTGGACCCTAAACCGTCCCCGTCCCCTAACCCTAACCCTAGCCCGAACCCTAACCCTAACCCTTCCCCGAAGCCTGACCCTCACCCGTCCCCTAATCCTAACCCGTACGCTAACACTAACCCGCGCCCTCACACGCACGCTCCCCCTAAAGCGTTGCCGTACCCTCACCTGGACCCTAAACCGTCCCCGTCCCCTAAACCTAACCCTAGCCCGAACCCTAACCCTAACCCTTCCCCGAAGCCTGACCCTCACCCGTCCCCTAATCCTAACCCGTACGCTAACACTAACCCACGCCCTCACACGCACGCTCCCCCTAAAGCGTTGCCGTACCCTCACCTGGACCCTAAACCGTCCCCGTCCCCTAACCCTAACCCTAGCCCGAACCCTAACCCTAACCCTTCCCCGAAGCCTGACCCTCACCCGTCCCCTAATCCTAACCCGTACGCTAACACTAACCCGCGCCCTCACACGCACGCTCCCCCTAAAGCGTTGCCGTACCCTCACCTGGACCCTAAACCGTCCCCGTCCCCTAACCCTAACCCTAGCCCGAACCCTAACCCTAACCCTTCCCCGAAGCCTGACCCTCACCCGTCCCCTAATCCTAACCCGTACGCTAACACTAACCCGCGCCCTCACACGCACGCTCCCCCTAAAGCGTTGCCGTACCCTCACCTGGACCCTAAACCGTCCCCGTCCCCTAACCCTAACCCTAGCCCGAAACCTAACCCTAACCCTTCCCCGAAGCCTGACCCTCACCCGTCCCCTAATCCTAACCCGTACGCTAACACTAACCCGCGCCCTCACACGCACGCTCCCCCTAAAGCGTTGCCGTACCCTCACCTGGACCCTAAACCGTCCCCGTCCCCTAACCCTAACCCTAGCCCGAACCCTAACCCTAACCCTCCCCCGAAGCCTGACCCTCACCCGTCCCCTAATCCTAACCCGTACGCTAACACTAACCCGCGCCCTCACACGCACGCTCCCCCTAAAGCGTTGCCGTACCCTCACCTGGACCCTAAACAGTCCCCGTCCCCTAACCCTAACCCTAGACCGAACCCTAACCCTAACCCTTCCCCGAAGCCTGACCCTCAACCGTCCCCTAATCCTAACCCGTACGCTAACACTAACCCGCGCCCTCACACGCAGGCTCCCCCTAAAGCGTTGCCGTACCCTCACCGGGACCCTAAACCGTCCCCGTCCCCTAACCCTAACCCTAGCCCGAACCCTAACCCTAACCCTTCCCCGAAGCCTGACCCTCACCCGTCCCCTAATCCTAACCCGTACGCTAACACTAACCCGCGCCCTCACACGCACGCTCCCCCTAAATCGTTGCCGTACCCTCACCTGGACCCTAAACCGTCCCCGTCCCCTAACCCTAACCCAAGCCCTAACCCTAACCCTAACCCTTCCCCGAAGCCTGACCCTCACCCGTCCCCTAATCCTAACCCGTACGCTAACACTAACCCGCGCCCTCACAAGCACGCTCCCCCTAAAGCGTTGCCGTACCCTCACCTGGACCCTAAACCGTCCCCGTCCCCTAACCCTAACCCTAGCCCGAACCCTAACCCTAACCCTTCCCCGAAGCCTGACCCTCACCCGTCCCCTAATCCTAACCCGTACGCTAACACTAACCCGCGCCCTCACACGCACGCTCCCCCTAAAGCGTTGCCGTACCCTCACCTGGACCCTAAACCGTCCCCGTCCCCTAACCCTAACCCTAGCCCGAAACCTAACCCTAACCCTTCCCCGAAGCCTGACCCTCACCCGTCCCCTAATCCTAACCCGTACGCTAACACTAACCCGCGCCCTCACACGCACGCTCCCCCTAAAGCGTTGCCGTACCCTCACCTGGACCCTAAACCGTCCCCATCCCCTAACCCTAACCCTAGCCCGAACCCTAACCCTAACCCTTCCCCGAAGCCTGACCCTCACCCATCCCCTAATCCTATCCTGTACGCTAACACTAACCCGCGCCCTCACACGCACGCTCCCCCTAAAGCGTTGCCGTACCCTCACCTGGACCCTAAACCGTCCCCGTCCCCTAACCCTAACCCTAGCCCGAACCCTAACCCTAACCCTTCCCCGAAGCCTGACCCTCACACGTCCCCTAATCCTAACCCGTACGCTAACACTAACCCGCGCCCTCACACGCACGCTCCCCCTAAAGCGTTGCCGTACCCTCACCTGGACCCTAAACCGTCCCCGTCCCCTAACCCTAACCCTAGCCCGAACCCTAACCCTAACCCTTCCCCGAAGCCTGACCCTCACCCGTCCCCTAATCCTAACCCGTACGCTAACACTAACCCGCGCCCTCACACGCACGCTCCCCCTAAAGCGTTGCCGTACCCTCACCGGGACCCTAAACCGTCCCCGTCCCCTAACCCTAACCCTAGCCCGAACCCTAACCCTAACCCTTCCCCGAAGCCTGACCCTCACCCGTCCCCTAATCCTAACCCGTACGCTAACACTAACCCGCGCCCTCACACGAACGCTCCCCCTAAAGCGTTGCCGTACCCTCACCTGGACCCTAAACCGTCCCCGTCCCCTAACCCTAACCCTAGCCGGAAACCTAACCCTAACCCTTCCCCGAAGCCTGACCCTCACCCGTCCCCTAATCCTAACCCGTACGCTAACACTAACCCGCGCCCTCACACGCACGCTCCCCCTAAAGCGTTGCCGTACCCTCACCTGGACCCTAAACCGTCCCCATCCCCTAACCCTAACCCTAGCCCGAACCCTAACCCTAACCCTTCCCCGAAGCCTGACCCTCACCCATCCCCTAATCCTAACCTGTACGCTAACACTGACCCGCGCCCTCACACGCACGCTCCCCCTAAAGCGTTGCCGTACCCTCACCTGGACCCTAAACCGTCCCCGTCCCCTAACCCTAACCCTAGCCCGAACCCTAACCCTAACCCTTCCCCGAAGCCTGACCCTCACACGTCCCCTAATCCTAACCCGTACTCTAACACTAACCCGCGCCCTCACACGCACGCTCCCCCTAAAGCGTTGCCGTACCCTCACCTGGACCCTAAACCGTCCCCGTCCCCTAACCCTAACCCTAGCCCGAACCCTAACCCTAACCCTTCCCCGAAGCCTGACCCTCACCCGTCCCCTAATCCTAACCCGTACGCTAACACTAACCCGCGCCCTCACACGCACGCTCCCCCTAAAGCGTTGCCGTACCCTCACCTGGACCCTAAACCGTCCCCGTCCCCTAACCCTAACCCTAGCCCGAACCCTAACCCTAACCCTTCCCCGAAGCCTGACCCTCACCCGTCCCCTAATCCTAACCCGTACGCTAACACTAACCCGCGCCCTCACACGCACGCTCCCCCTAAAGCGTTGCCGTACCCTCACCTGGACCCTAAACCGTCCCCGTCCCCTAACCCTAACTCTAGCCCGAACCCTAACCCTAACCCTTCCCCGAAGCCTGACCCTCACCCGTCCCCTAATCCTAACCCGTACGCTAACACTAACCCGCGCCCTCACACGCACGCTCCCCCTAAAGCGTTGCCGTACCCTCACCTGGACCCTAAACCGTCCCCGTCCCCTAACCCTAACCCTAGCCCGAACCCTAACCCTAACCCTTCCCCGAAGCCTGACCCTCACCCGTCCCCTAATCCTAACCCGAACGCTAACACTAACCCGCGCCCTCACACGCACGCTCCACCTAAAGCGTTGCCGTACCCTAACCTGGACCGTAAACCGTCCCCGTCCCCTAACCCTAACCCTAGCCCGAACCCTAACCCTAACCCTTCCCCGAAGCCTGACCCTCACCCGTCCCCTAATCCTAACACGTACGCTAACACTAACCCGCGCCCTCACACGCACGTTCCCCCTAAAGCGTTGCCGTACCCTCACCTGGACCCTAAACCGTCCCCGTCCCCTAACCCTAACCCTCGCCCGAACCCTAACCCTAACCCTTCCCCGTAGCCTGACCCTCACCCGTCCCCTAATCCTAACCCGTATGCTAACACTAACCCGCGCCCTCACACGCACGCTCCCCCTAAAGCGTTGCCGTACCCTCACCTGGACCCTAAACCGTCCCCGTCCCCTAACCCTAACCCTAGCCCGAACCCTAACCATAACCCTTCCCCGAAGCCTGACCCTCACCCGTCCCCTAATCCTAACCCGTACGCTAACACTAACCCGCGCCCTCACACGCACGCTCCACCTAAAGCGTTGCCGTACCCTAACCTGGACCGTAAACCGTCCCCGTCCCCTAACCCTAACCCTAGCCCGAACCCTAACCCTAACCCTTCCCCGAAGCCTGACCCTCACCCGTCCCCTAATCCTAACCCGTACGCTAACACTAACCCGCGCCCTCACACGCACGCTCCCCCTAAATCGTTGCCGTACCCTCACCTGGACCCTAAACCGTCCCCGTCCCCTAACCCTAACCCTAGCCCGAACCCTAACCCTAAACTTTCCCCGAAGCCTGACACTCACCCGTCCCCTAATCCTAACCCGTACGCTAACACTAACCCGCGTCCTCACACGCACGCTCCCCCTAAAGCATTGCCGTACCCTCACCTGGACCCTAAACCGTCCCCGTCCCCTAACCCTAACCCTAGCCCGAACCCTAACCCTAACCCTTCCCCGAAGCCTGACCCTCACCCGTCCCCTAATCCTAACCCGTACGCTAACACTAACCCGCGCCCTCACACGCACGCTCCCCCTAAAGCGTTGCCGTACCCTCACCTGGACCCTAAACCGTCCCCGTCCCCTAACCCTAACCCTAGACCGAACCCTAACCCTAACCCTTCCCCGAAGCCTGACCCTCACCCGTCCCCTAATCCTAACCCGTACGCTAACACTAACCCGCGCCCTCACACGCACACTCCCCCTAAAGCGTTGCCGTACCCTCACCTGGACCCTAAACCATCCCCGTCCCCTAACCCTAACCCTAGCCCGAACCCTAACCCTAACCCTTCCCCGAAGCCTGACCCTCACCCGTCCCCTAATCCTAACCCGTACGCTAACACTAACCCGCGCCCTCACACGCACGCTCCCCCTAAAGCGTTGCCGTACCCTCACCTGGACCCTAAACCGTCCCCGTCCCCTAACCCTAACCCTAGCCCGAACCCTAACCCTAACCCTTCCCCGAAGCCTGACCCTCAACCGTCCCCTAATCCTAACCCGTACGCTAACACTAACCCACGCCCTAACACGCACGCTCCCCCTAAAGCGTTGCCGTACCCTCACCTGGACCCTAAACCGTCCCCGTCCCCTAACCCTAACCCTAGCCCGAACCCTAACCCTAACCCTTCCCCGAAGCCTGACCCTCACCCGTCCCCTAATCCTAACCCGTACGCTAACACTAACCTGCGCCTTCGAACGCACGCTCCGCCTATAGCGTTGCCGTACCCTCACCTGGACCCTAAACTGTCCCCGTCCCCTAACACTAACCCTAGCCCGAACCCTAACCCTAACCCTTCCCCGAAGCCTGACCCTCACCCGTCCCCTAATCCTAACCCGTACGCTAACACTAACCCGCGCCCTAACACGCACGCTCCACCTAAAGCGTTGCCGTACCCTCACCTGGACCCTAAACCGTCCCCGTCCCCTAACCCTAACCCTAGCCCGAACCCTAGCCCTAACCCTTCCCCGAAGCCTGACCCTCACCCGTCCCCTAATCCTAACCCGTACGCTAACACTAACCCGCGCCCTCACACGCACGTTCCCCCTAAAGCGTTGCCGTACCCTCACCTGGACCCTAAACCGTCCCCGTCCCCTAACCCTAACCCTAGCCCGAACCCTAACCCTAACCCTTCCCCGAAGCCTGACCCTCACCCGTCCCCTAATCCTAACCCGTACGCTAACACTAACCCGCGCCCTCACACGCACGCTCCCCCTAAAGCGTTGCCGTACCCTCACCTGGACCCTAAACCGTCCCCGTCCCCTAACCCTAACCCTAGCCCGAACCCTAACCCTAACCCTTCCCAGAAGCCTGACCCTCACCCGTCCCCTAATCCTAACCCGTAAGCTAACACTAACCCGCACCCTCACACGCACGCTCCCCCTAAAGCGTTGCCGTACCCTCACCTGGACCCTAAACCGTCCCCGTCCCCTAACCCTAACCCTAGCCCGAAACCTAACCCTAACCCTTCCCCGAAGCCTGACCCTCACCCGTCCCCTAATCCTAACCCGTACGCTAACACTAACCCGCGCCCTCACACGCACGCTCCCCCTAAAGCGTTGCCGTACCCTCACCTGGACCCTAAACCGTCCCCGTCCCCTAACCCTAACCCTAGCCCGAACCCTTACCCTAACCCTTACCCGAAGCCTGACCCTCACCCGTCCCCTAATCCTAACCCGTACGCTAACACTAACCCACGCCCTCACACGCACGCTCCCCCTAAAGCGTTGCCGTACCCTCACCTGGACCCTAAACCGTCCCCGTCCCCTAACCCTAACCCTAGCCCGAACCCTAATCCTAACCCTTCCCCGAAGCCTGACCCTCACCCGTCCCCTAATCCTAACCCGTACGCTAACACTAACCCACGCCCTCACACGCACGCTCCCCCTAAATCGTTGCCGTACCCTCACCTGGACCCTAAACCGTCCCCGTCCCCTAACCCTAACCCTAGCCCTAACCCTAACCCTAACCCTTCCCCGAAGCCTGACCCTCACCCGTCCCCTAATCCTAACCCGTACGCTAACACTAACCCGCGCCCTCACAAGCACGCTCCCCCTAAAGCGTTGCCGTACCCTCACCTGGACCCTAAACCGTCCCCGTCCCCTAACCCTAACCCTAGCCCGAACCCTAACACTAACCCTTCCCCAAAGCCTGACCCTCACCCTTCCCCTAATCCTAACCCGTACGCTAACACTAACCCGCGCCCTCACACGCACGCTCCCCCTAAAGCGTTGCCGTACCCTCACCTGGACCCTAAACCGTCCCCGTCCCCTAACCCTAACCCTAGCCCGAACCCTAACCCTAACCCTTCCCCGAAGCCTGACCCTCACCCGTCCCCTAATCCTAACCCGTACGCTAACACTAACCCGCGCCCTCACACGCACGCTCCCCCTAAAGCGTTGCCGTACCCTCACCGGGACCCTAAACCGTCCCCGTCCCCTAACCCTAACCCTAGCCCGAACCCTAACCCTAACACTTCCCCGAAGCCTGACCCTCACCCGTCCCCTAATCCTAACCCGTACGCTAACACTAACCAGCTCCCTCACACGCACGCTCCCCCTAAAGCATTGCCGTACCCTCACCTGGACCCTAAACCGTCCCCGTCCCCTAACCCTAACCCTAGCCCGAACCCTAACCCTAACCCTTCCCCGAAGCCTGACCCTCACCCGTCCCCTAATCCTAACCCGTACGGTAACACTAACCCGCGCCCTCACACGCACGCTCCCCCTAAAGCGTTGCCGCACCCTCACCGGGACCCTAAACCGTCCCCGTCCCCTAACCCTAACCCTAGCCCTAACCCTAACCCTAACCCTTCCCCGAAGCCTGACCCTCACCCGTCCCCTAATCCTAACCCGTACGCTAACACTAACCCGCGCCCTCACACGCACGCTCCCCCTAAAGCGTTGCCGTACCCTCACCTGGACCCTAAACCGTCCCCGTCCCCTAACCCTAACCCTAGCCCGAACCCTAACCCTAAACCTTCCCCGAAGCCTGACCCTCACCCGTCCCCTAATCCTAACCCGTACGCTAACACTAACCCGCGCCCTCACACGCACGCTACCCCTGAAGCGTTGCCGTACTCTCACCTGGACCCTAAACCGTCACCGTCCCGTAACCCTAACCCTAGCCCGAACCCTAACCCTAACCCTTCCCCAAAGCCTGACCCTCACCCGTCCCCTAATCCTAACCCGTACGCTAACACTAACCCGCGCCCTCACACGCACGCACCCCCTGAAGCGTTGCCGTACCCTCACCTGGACCCTAAACCGTCCCCGTCCCCTAACCCTAACCCTAGCCCGAACCCTAACCCTAACCCTTCCCCGAAGCCTGACCCTCACCCGTCCCCTAATCCTAACCCGTACGCTAACACTAACCCGCGCCCTCACACGCACGCTCCCCCTAAAGCGTTGCCGTACCCTCACCTGGACCCTAAACCGTCCCCGTCCCCTAACCCTAACCCTAGCCCGAACCCTAACCCTAACCCTTCCCCGAAGCCTGACCCTCACCCGTCCCCTAATCCTAACCCGTACGCTAACACTAACCCGCGCCCTCACACGCACGCTCCCCCTAAAGCGTTGCCGTACCCTCACCTGGACCCTAAACCGTCCCCGTCCCCTAACCCTAACCCTAGCCCGAACCTTAACCCTAACCTTTCCCCGAAGCCTGACCCTCACCCGTCCCCTAATCCTAACCCGTACGCTAACACTAACCCGCGCCCTCACACGCACGCTCCCCCTGAAGCGTTGCCGTACCCTCACCTGGACCCTAAACCGTCCCCGTCCCCTAACCCTAACCCTAGCCCGAACCCTAACCCTAACCCTTCCCCGAAGCCTGACCCTCACCCGTCCCCTAATCCTAACCCGTACGCTAACACTAACCCGCGCCCTCACACGCACGCTCCCCCTAAAGCGTTGCCGTACCCTCACCTGGACCCTAAACCGTCCCCGTCCCCTAACCCTAACCCTAGCCCGAACCCTAACCCTAACCCTTCCCCGAAGCCTGACCCTCACCCGTCCCATAATCCTAACCCGTACGCTAACACTAACCCGCGCCCTCACACGCACGCTACCCCTGAAGCGTTGCCGTACCCTCACCTGAACCCTAAACAGTCCCCGTCCCGTAACCCTAACCCTAGCCCGAACCCTAACCCTAACCCTTCCCCGAAGCCTGACCCTCACCCGTCCCCTAATCCTAACCCGTACGCTAACACTAACCCGCACCCTCACACGCACGCTCCCCCTAAAGCGTTGCCGTACCCTCACCTGGACCCTAAACCGTCCCCGTCCCCTAACCCTAACCCTAGCCCGAACCCTAACCCTAACCCTTCCCCGAAGCCTGACCCTCACCCGTCCCCTAATCCTAACCCGTACGCGAAGACTAACCCGCGCCCTCACACGCACGCTCCCCCTAAAGCGTTGCCGTACCCTCACCTGGACCCTAAACCGTCCAGGTCCCCTAACCCTAACCCTAGCCCGAACCCTAACCCTAACACTTCCCAGAAGCCTGACTCTCACCCGTCCCCTAATCCTAACCCGTACGCTAACACTAACCCGCGCCCTCACACGCACGCTCCCCCTAAAGCGTTGCCGTACCCTCACCTGGACCCTAAACCGTCCCCGTCCCCTAACCCTAACCCTAGCCCGAACCCTAATCCTAACCCTTCCCCGAAGCCTGACCCTCACCCGTCCCCTAATCCTAACCCGTACGCTAAAACTAACCCGCGCCCTCACACGCACGCTCCCCCTAAAGCGTTGCCGTACCCTCACCTGGACCCTAAACCGTCCCCGTCCCCTAACCCTAACCCTAGCCCGAACCCTAACCCTAACCCTTCCCCGAAGCCTGACCCACACCCGTCCCCTAATCCTAACCCGTACGCTAACACTAACCCGCGCCCTCACACGCACGCTCCCCCTGAAGCGTTGCCGTACCCTCACCTGGACCCTAAACCGTCCCCGTCCCCTAACCCTAACCCTAGCCCGAACCCTAACCCTAACCCTTCCCCGAAGCCTGACCCTCACCCGTCCCCTAATCCTAACCCGTACGCTAACACTAACCCGCGCCCTCACACGCACGCTCCCCCTAAAGCATTGCCGTACCCTCACCTGGACCCTAAACCGTCCCCGTCCCCTAACCCTAACCCTAGCCCGAACCCTAACCCTAACCCTTCCCCGAAGCCTGACCCTCACCCGTCCCCTAATCCTAACCCGTACGCTAACACTAACCCGCGCCCTCACACGCACGCTACCCCTGAAGCGTTGCCGTACCTCACCTGGACCCTAAACCGTCCCCGTCCCGTAACCCTAACCCTAGCCCGAACCCTAACCCTAACCCTTCCCCGAAGCCTGACCCTCACCCGTCCCCTAATCCTAACCCGTACGCTAACACTAACCCGCACCCTCACACGCACGCTCCCCCTAAAGCGTTGCCGTACCCTCACCTGGACCCTAAACCGTCCCCGTCCCCTAATCCTAACCCTAGCCCGAACCTTAACCCTAACCCTTCCCCGAAGGCTGACCCTCACCCGTCCCCTAATCCTAACCCGTACGCTAACACTAACCCGCGCCCTCACACGCACGCTCCCCCTAAAGCGTTGCCGTACCCTCACCTGGACCCTAAACCGTCCCCGTCCCCTAACCCTAACCCTAGCCCAAACCCTAACCCTAACCCTTCCCCGAAGACTGACCCTCACCCGTCCCCTAATCCTAACCCGTACGCTAACACTAACCCGCGCCCTCACACGCACGCTCCCCCTAAAGCGTTGCCGTACCCTCACCTGGACCCTAAACCGTCCCCGTCCCCTAACCCTAACCCTAGCCGGAAACCTAACCCTAACCCTTCCCCGAAGCCTGACCCTCACCCGTCCCCTAATCCTAACCCGTACGCTAACACTAACCCGCGCCCTCACACGCACGCTCCCCCTAAAGCGTTGCCGTACCCTCACCTGGACCCTAAACCGTCCCCGTCCCCTAACCCTAACCCTAGCCCGAACCCTAACCCTAACCCTTCCCCGAAGCCTGACCCTCACCCGTCCCCTAATCCTAACCCGTACGCTAACACTAACCCGCGCCCTCACACGCACGCTCCCCCTAAAGCGTTGCCGTACCCTCACCTGGACCCTAAACCGTCCCCGTCCCCTAACCCTAAGCCTAGCCCGAACCCTAACCCTAACCCTTCCCCGAAGCCTGACCCTCACCCGTCCCCTAATCCTAACTCGTACGCTAACACTAACACGCGCCCTCACACGCACGCTCCACCTAAAGCGTTGCCGTACCCTCACCTGGACCCTAAACCGTCCCCGTCCCCTAACCCTAAACCTAGCCCGAACCCTAACCCTAACCCTTCCCCGAAGCCTGACCCTCACCCGTCCCCTAATCCTAACCCGTACGCTAACACTAACCCGCGCCCTCACACGCACGCTCCCCCTGAAGCGTTGCCGTACCCTCACCTGGACCCTAAACCGTCCCCGTCCCCTAAACCTAACCCTAGCCCGAACCCTAACCCTAACCCTTCCCCGAAGCCTGACCCTCACCCGTCCCCTAATCCTAACCCGTACGCTAACACTAACCCGCGCCCTCACACGCACGCTCCCCCTAAAGCGTTGCCGTACCCTCACCTGGACCCTAAACCGTCCCCGTCCCCTAACCCTAACTCTAGCCCGAACCCTAACCCTAACCCTTCCCCGAAGCCTGACCCTCACCCGTCCCCTAATCCTAACCCGTACGCGAAGACTAACCCGCGCCCTCACACGCACGCTCCCCCTAAAGCGTTGCCGTACCCTCACCTGGACCCTAAACCGTCCCCGTCCCCTAACCCTAACCCTAGCCCGAACCCTAACCCTAACCCTTCCCCGAAGCCTGACCCTCACCCGTCCCCTAATCCTAACCCGTACGCTAACACTAACCCGCGCCCTCACACGCACGCTCCCCCTAAAGTGTTGCCGTACCCTCACCTGGACCCTAAACCGTCCCCGTCCCCTAACCCTAACCCTAGCCCGAACCCTAACCCTAATCCTTCCCCGAAGCCTGACCCTCACCCGTCCCCTAATCCTAACCCGTACGCTAACACTAACCCGCGCCCTCACACGCACGCTCCCCCTAAAGCGTTGCCGTACCCTCACCTGGACCCTAAACCGTCCCCGTCCCCTAACCCTAACCCTAGCCCAAACCCTAACCCTAACCCTTCCCCGAAGCCTGACCCTCACCCGTCCCCTAATCCTAACCCGTACGCTAACACTAACCCACGCCCTCACACGCACGCTCCCGCTAAAGCGTTGCCGTACCCTCACCAGGACCCTAAACCGTCCCCGTCCCCTAACCCTAACCCTAGCCCGATCCCTAACCCTAACCCTTCCCCGAAGCCTGACCCTCACCCGTCCCCTAATCCTAACCCGTACGCTAACACTAACACGCGCCCTCACACGCACGCTCCACCTAAAGCGTTGCCGTACCCTAACCTGGACCCTAAACCGTCCCCGTCCCCTAACCCTAACCCTAGCCCGAACCCTTACCCTAACCCTTACCCGAAGCCTGACCCTCACCCGTCCCCTAATCCTAACCCGTACGCTAACACTAACACACGCCCTCACATGCACGCTCCCCCTAAAGCGTTGCCGTACCCTCACCGGGACCCTAAACCGTCCCCGTCCCCTAACCCTAACCCTAGCCCGAACCCTAACCCTAACCCTTCCCCGAAGCCTGACCCTCACCCGTCCCCTAATCCTAACCCGTACGCTAACACTAACCCACGCCCTCACACGCACGCTCCCCCTAAAGCGTTGCCGTACCCTCACCTGGACCCTAAACCGTCCCCGTCCCCTAAACCTAACCCTAGCCCGAACCCTAACCCTAACCCTTCCCCGAAGCCTGACCCTCACCCGTCCCCTAATCCTAACCCGTACGCTAACACTAACCCACGCCCTCACACGCACGCTCCCCCTAAAGCGTTGCCGTACCCTCACCTGGACCCTAAACCGTCCCCGTCCCCTAACCCTAACTCTAGCCCGAACCCTAACCCTAACCCTTCCCCGAAGCCTGACCCTCACCCGTCCCCTAATCCTAACCCGTACGCTAACACTAACCTGCGCCCTCACACGCACGCTCCCCCTAAAGCGTTGCCGTACCCTCACCTGGACCCTAAACCGTCCCCGTCCCCTAACCCTAACCCTAGCCCGAACCCTAACCCTAACCCTTCCCCGAAGCCTGACCCTCACCCGTCCCCTAATCCTAACCCGTACGCTAACACTAACCCGCGCCCTCACACGCACGCTCCCCCTAAAGCGTTGCCGTACCCTCACCTGGACCCTAAACCGTCCCCGTCCCCTAACCCTAACCCTAGCCCGAACCCTAACCCTAACCCTTCTCCGAAGCCTGACCCTCACCCGTCCCCTAATCCTAACCCGTACGCTAACACTAACCCGCGCCCTCACACGCACGCTCCCCCTAAAGCGTTGCCGTACCCTCACCTGGACCCTAAACCGTCCCCGCCCCCTAACCCTAACCCTAGCCCGAACCCTAACCCTAACACTTCCCCAAAGCCTGACCCTCACCCGTCCCCTAATCCTAACCCTTACGCTAACACTAACCCGCGCCCTCACACGCACGCTCCCCCTAAAGCGTTGCCGTACCCTCACCTGGACCCTAAACCGTCCCTGTCCCCTAACCCTAACCCTAGCCCGAACCCTAACCCTAACCCTTCCCCGAAGCCTGACCCTCACCCGTCCCCTAATCCTAACCCGTACGCTAACACTAACCCGCGCCCTCACACGCACGCTCCCCCTAAAGCGTTGCCGTACCCTCACCTGGACCCTAAACCGTCCCCGTCCCCTAACCCTAACCCTAGCCCGAACCCTAACCCTAACCCTTCCCCGAAGCCTGACCCTCACCCGTCCCCTAATCCTAACCCGTACGCTAACACTAACCCGCGCCCTCACACGCACGCTCCCCCTAAAGCGTTGCCGTACCCTCACCTGGACCCTAAACCGTCCCCGTCCCCTAACCCTAACCCTAGCCCGAACCCTAACCCTAACCCTCCCCCGAAGCCTGACCCTCACCCGTCCCCTAATCCTAACCCGTACGCTAACACTAACCCACGCCCTCACACGCACGCTCCCCCTAAAGCGTTGCCGTACCCTCACCTGGACCCTAAACAGTCCCCGTCCCCTAACCCTAACCCTAGACCGAACCCTAAACCTAACCCTTCCCCGAAGCCTGACCCTCAACCGTCCCCTAATCCTAACCCGTACGCTAACACTAACCCGCGCCCTCACACGCACACTCCCCCTAAAGCGTTGCCGTACCCTCACCGGGACCCTAAACCGTCCCCGTCCCCTAACCCTAACCCTAGCCCGAACCCTAACCCTAACCCTTCCCCGAAGCCTGACCCTCACCCGTCCCCTAATCCTAACCCGTACGCTAACACTAACCCGCGCCCTCACACGCACGCTCCCCCTAAAGCGTTGCCGTACCCTCACCTGGACCCTAAACCGTCCCCGTCCCCTAACCCTAACCCTAGCCCGAACCCTAACCCTAACCCTTCCCCGAAGCCTGACCCTCACCCGTCCCCTAATCCTAACCCGTACGCTAACACTAACCCGCGTCCTCACACGCACGCTCCCCCTAAAGCGTTGCCGTACCCTCACCTGGACCCTAAACCGTCCCCGTCCCCTAACCCTAACCCTAGCCCGAACCCTAAACCTAACCCTTCCCCGAAGCCTGACCCTCACCCGTCCCCTAATCCTAACCCATACGCTAACACTAACCCGCGCCCTCACACGCACGCTCCCCCTAAAGCGTTGCCGTACCCTCACCTGGACCCTAAACCGTCCCCATCCCCTAACCCTAACCCTAGCCCGAACCCTAACCCTAACCCTTCCCCGAAGCCTGACCCTCACCCCTCCCCTAATCCTAACCCGTACGCTAACACTAACCCGCGCCCTCACACGCACGTTCCCCCTAAAGCGTTGCCGTACCCTCACCTGGACCCTAAACCGTCCCCGTCCCCTAACCCTAACCCTAGCCCGAACCCTAAACCTAACCCTTCCCCGAAGCCTGACCCTCACCCGTCCCCTAATCCTAACCCGTACGCTAACACTAACCCACGCCCTCACACGCACGCTCCCCCTAAATCGTTGCCGTACCCTCACCTGGACCCTAAACCGTCCCCGTCCCCTAACCCTAACCCTAGCCCTAACCCTAACCCTAACCCTTCCCCGAAGCCTGACCCTCACCCGTCCCCTAATCCTAACCCGTACGCTAACACTAACCCGCGCCCTCACAAGCACGCTCCCCCTAAAGCGTTGCCGTACCCTCACCTGGACCCTAAACCGTCCCCGTCCCCTAACCCTAACCCTAGCCCGAACCCTAACCCTAACCCTTCCCCGAAGCCTGACCCTCACCCGTCCCCTAATCCTAACCCGTACGCTAACACTAACCCGCGCCCTCACACGCACGCTCCCCCTAAAGCGTTGCCGTACCCTCACCTGGACCCTAAACCGTCCCCATCCCCTAACCCTAACCCTAGCCCGAACCCTAACCCTAACCCTTCCCCGAAGCCTGACCCTCACCCATCCCCTAATCCTAACCTGTACGCTAACACTAACCCGCGCCCTCACACGCACGCTCCCCCTAAAGCGTTGCCGTACCCTCACCTGGACCCTAAACCGTCCCCGTCCCCTAACCCTAACCCTAGCCCGAACCCTAACCCTAACCCTTCCCCGAAGCCTGACCCTCACACGTCCCCTAATCCTAACCCGTACGCTAACACTAACCCGCGCCCTCACACGCACGCTCCCCCTAAAGCGTTGCCGTACCCTCACCTGGACCCTAAACCGTCCCCGTCCCCTAACCCTAACCCTAGCCCGAACCCTAACCCTAACCCTTCCCCGAAGCCTGACCCTCACCCGTCCCCTAATCCTAACCCGTACGCTAACACTAACCCGCGCCCTCACACGCACGCTCCCCCTAAAGCGTTGCCGTACCCTCACCTGGACCCTAAACCGTCCCCGTCCCCTAACCCTAACCCTAGCCCGAACCCTAACCCTAACCCTTCCCCGAAGCCTGACCCTCACCCGTCCCCTAATCCTAACCCGTACGCTAACACTAACACGCGCCCTCACACGCACGCTCCACCTAAAGCGTTGCCGTACCCTCACCTGGACCCTAAACCGTCCCCGTCCCCTAACCCTAACCCTAGCCCGAACCCTAACCCTAACCCTTCCCCGAAGCCTGACCCTCACCCGTCCCCTAATCCTAACCCGTACGCTAACACTAACCCGCGCCCTCACACGCACGCTCCCCCTAAAGCGTTGCCGTACCCTCACCTGGACCCTAAACCGTCCCCGTCCCCTAACCCTAACCCTAGCCCGAACCCTAACCCTAACCCTTCCCCGAAGCCTGAACCTCACCCGTCCCCTAATCCTAACCCGTACGCTAACACTAACCCGCGCCCTCACACGCACGCTCCCCCTAAAGCGTTGCCGTACCCTCACCTGGACCCTAAACCGTCCCCGTCCCCTAACCCTAACTCTAGCCCGAACCCTAACCCTAACCCTTCCCCGAAGCCTGACCCTCACCCGTCCCCTAATCCTAACCCGTACGCGAAGACTAACCCGCGCCCTCACACGCACGCTCCCCCTAAAGCGTTGCCGTACCCTCACCTGGACCCTAAACCGTCCCCGTCCCCTAACCCTAACCCTAGCCCGAACCCTAACCCTAACCCTTCCCCGAAGCCTGACCCTCACCCGTCCCCTAATCCTAACCGGTACGCTAACACTAACCCGCGCCCTCACACGCACGCTCCCCCTAAAGCGTTGCCGTACCCTCACCTGGACCCTAAACCGTCCCCGTCCCCTAACCCTAACCCTAGCCCGAACCCTAACCCTAATCCTTCCCCGAAGCCTGACCCTCACCCGTCCCCTAATCCTAACCCGTACGCTAACACTAACCCGCGCCCTCACACGCATGCTGCCCCTAAAGCGTTGCCGTACCCTCACCTGGACCCTAAACCGTCCCCGTCCCCTAACCCTAACCCTAGCCCGAACCCTAACCCTAACCCTTCCCCGAAGCCTGACCCTCACCCGTCCCCTAATCCTAACCCGAACGCTAACACTAACCCGCGCCCTCACACGCACGCTCCCCCTAAAGCGTTGCCGTACCCTCACCTGGACCCTAAACCGTCCCCGTCCCCTAACCCAAACCCTAGTCCGAACCCTAACCCTAACCCTTCCCCGAAGCCTGACCCTCACCCGTCCCCTAATCCTAACCCGTACACTAACACTAACCCGCGCCCTCACACGCACGCTCCCCCTAAAGCGTTGCCGTACCCTCACCTGGACCCTAAACCGTCCCCGTCCCCTAACCCTAACCCTAGCCCGAACCCTAACCCTAACCCTTCCCCGAAGCCTGACCCTCACCCGTCCCGTAATCCTAACCCGTACGCTAACACTAACCCGCGCCCTCACACGCACGCTCCCCCTAAAGCGTTGCCGTACCCTCACCTGGACCCTAAACCGTCCCCGTCCCCTAACCCTAACCCTAGCCCGAACACTAACCCTAACCCTTCCCCGAAGCCTGACCCTCACCCGTCCCGTAATCCTAACCCGTACGCTAACACTAACCCGCGCCCTCACACGCACGCTCCCCCTAAAGCGTTGCCGTACCCTCACCTGGACCCTAAACCGTCCCCGTCCCCTAACCCTAACCCTAGCCCGAACCCTAACCCTAACCCTTCCCCGAAGCCTGACCCTCACCCGTCCCCTAATCCTAACCCGTACGCTAACACTAACCCGCGCCCTCACACACACGCTCCCCCTAAAGCGTTGCCGTACCCTCACCTGGACCCTAAACCGTCCCCGTCCCCTAACCCTAACCCTAGCCCGAACCCTAACCCTAACCCTTCCCCGAAGCCTGACCCTCACCCGTCCCCTAATCCTAACCCGTACGCTAACACTAACCCGCGCCCTCACACGCACGCTCCCCCTAAAGCGTTGCCGTACCCTCACCTGGACCCTAAACCGTCCCCGACCCCTAACCCTAACCCTAGCCCGAACCCTAACCCTAACCCTTCCCCGAAGCCTGACCCTCACCCGTCCCCTAATCCTAACCCGTACGCTAACACTAACCCGCGCCCTCACACGCACGCTCCCCCTAAAGCGTTGCCGTACTCTCACCTGGACCCTAAACCGTCCCCGTCCCCTAACCCTAACCCTAGCCCGAACCCTAACCCTAACCCTTCCCCGAAGCCTGACCCTCACCCGTCCCCTAATCCTAACCCGTACACTAACACTAACCCGCGCCCTCACACGCACGCTCCCCCTAAAGCGTTGCCGTACCCTCACCTGGACCCTAAACCGTCCCCGTCCCCTAGCCCTAACCCTAGCCCGAACCCTAACCCTAACCCTTCCCCGAAGCCTGACCCTCACCCGTCCCCTAATCCTAACCCGTACGCTAACACTAACCCGCGCCCTCACACGCACGCTCCCCCTAAAGCGTTGCCGTTCCCTCACCTGGACCCTAAACCGACCCCGTCCACTAACCCTAACCCTAGCCCGAACCCTAACCCTAACCCTTCCCCGAAGCCTGACCCTCACCCGTCCCCTAATCCTAACCCGTACGCTAACACTAACCCGCGCCCTCACACGCACGCTCCCCCTAAAGCGTTGCCGTACCCTCACCTGGACCCTAAACCGTCCCCGTCCCCTAACCCTAACCCTAGCCCGAACCCTAACCCTAACCCTTCCCCGAAGCCTGACCCTCACCCGTCCCCTAATCCTAACCCGTACGCTAACACTAACCCGCGCCCTCACACGCACGCTCCCACTAAAGCGTTGCCGTACCCTCACCTGGACCCTAAACCGACCCCGTCCACTAACCCTAACCCTAGCCCGAACCCTAACCCTAACCCTTCCCCGAAGCCTGACCCTCACCCGTCCCCTAATCCTAACCCGTACGCTAACACTAACTCGCGCCCTCACACGCACGCTCCCCCTAAAGCGTTGCCGTACCCTCACCTGGACCCTAAACCGTCCCCGTCCCCTAACCCTAACCCTAGCCCGAACCCTAACCCTAACCCTAACTCGAAGCCTGACCCTCACCCGTCCCCTAATCCTAACCCGTACGCTAACACTAACCCGCGCGCTCACACGCACGCTCCCCCTAAAGCGTTGCCGTACCCTCACCTGGACCCTAAACCGTCCCCGTCCCCCAAATTTAACCCTAGCCCGAACCCTAACCCTAATCCTTCCCCGAAGCCTGACCCTCACCCGTCCCTTAATCCTAACCCGTACGATAACACTAACCCGCGCCGTCACACCCACGCTCCCCCTAAAGCGTTGCCGTACCCTCACCTGGACCCTATACGTCCCCGTCCCCTAACCCTAACCCTAGCCCGAACCCTAACCCTAACCCTTCCCCGAAGCCTGACCCTCACCCGTGCCCTAATCCCAACCCGTACGCTAACACTAACCCGCGCCCTCACACGCACGCTCCCCCTAAAGCGTTGCCGTACCCTCACCTGGACCCTAAACCGTCCCCGTCCCCTAACCCTAACCCTAGCCCGAACCCTAACCCTAACCCTTCCCCGAAGCCTGACCCTCACCCGTCCCCTAATCCTAACCCGTACGCTAACACTAACCCGCACCCTCACACGCACGCTCCCCCTAAAGCGTTGCCGTACCCTCACCTGGACCCTAAACCGTCCCCGTCCCCTAACCCTAACCCTAGCCCGAACCCTAACCCTAACCCTTCCCCGAAGCCTGACCCTCACCCGTCCCCTAATCCTAACCCGTACGCTAACACTAACACGCGCCCTCACACGCACGCTCCCCCTAAAGCGTTGCCGTACCCTCACCTGGACCCTAAACCGTCCCCGTCCCCTAGCCCTAACCCTAGCCCGAACCCTAACCCTAACCCTTCCCCGAAGCCTGACCCTCACCCGTCCCCTAATCCTAACCCGTACGCTAACACTAACCCGCGCCCTCACACGCACGCTCCCCCTAAAGCGTTGCCGTTCCCTCACCTGGACCCTAAACCGACCCCGTCCACTAACCCTAACCCTAGCCCGAACCCTAACCCTAACCCTTCCCCGAAGCCTGACCCTCACCCGTCCCCTAATCCTAACCCGTACGCTAACACTAACCCGCGCCCTCACACGCACGCTCCCCCTAAAGCGTTGCCGTACCCTCACCTGGACCCTAAACCGTCCCCGTCCCCTAACCCTAACCCTAGCCCGAACCCTAACCCTAACCCTTCCCCGAAGCCTGACCCTCACCCGTCCCCTAATCCTAACCCGTACGCTAACACTAACCCGCGCCCTCACACGCACGCTCCCACTAAAGCGTTGCCGTACCCTCACCTGGACCCTAAACCGACCCCGTCCACTAACCCTAACCCTAGCCCGAACCCTAACCCTAACCCTTCCCCGAAGCCTGACCCTCACCCGTCCCCTAATCCTAACCCGTACGCTAACACTAACTCGCGCCCTCACACGCACGCTCCCCCTAAAGCGTTGCCGTACCCTCACCTGGACCCTAAACCGTCCCCGTCCCCTAACCCTAACCCTAGCCCGAACCCTAACCCTAACCCTAACTCGAAGCCTGACCCTCACCCGTCCCCTAATCCTAACCCGTACGCTAACACTAACCCGCGCGCTCACACGCACGCTCCCCCTAAAGCGTTGCCGTACCCTCACCTGGACCCTAAACCGTCCCCGTCCCCCAAATTTAACCCTAGCCCGAACCCTAACCCTAATCCTTCCCCGAAGCCTGACCCTCACCCGTCCCTTAATCCTAACCCGTACGATAACACTAACCCGCGCCGTCACACCCACGCTCCCCCTAAAGCGTTGCCGTACCCTCACCTGGACCCTATACGTCCCCGTCCCCTAACCCTAACCCTAGCCCGAACCCTAACCCTAACCCTTCCCCGAAGCCTGACCCTCACCCGTGCCCTAATCCCAACCCGTACGCTAACACTAACCCGCGCCCTCACACGCACGCTCCCCCTAAAGCGTTGCCGTACCCTCACCTGGACCCTAAACCGTCCCCGTCCCCTAACCCTAACCCTAGCCCGAACCCTAACCCTAACCCTTCCCCGAAGCCTGACCCTCACCCGTCCCCTAATCCTAACCCGTACGCTAACACTAACCCGCACCCTCACACGCACGCTCCCCCTAAAGCGTTGCCGTACCCTCACCTGGACCCTAAACCGTCCCCGTCCCCTAACCCTAACCCTAGCCCGAACCCTAACCCTAACCCTTCCCCGAAGCCTGACCCTCACCCGTCCCCTAATCCTAACCCGTACGCTAACACTAACCCGCGCCCTCACACGCACGCTCCCCCTAAAGCGTTGCCGTACCCTCACCTGGACCCTAAAACGTCCCCGTCCCCTAACCCTAACCCTAGCCCGAACCCTAACCCTAACCCTTCCCCGAAGCCTGACCCTCACCCGTCCCCTAATCCTAACCCGTACGCTAACACTAACCCGCGCCCTCACACGCACGCTCCCCCTAAAGCGTTGCCGTACCCTCACCTGGACCCTAAACCGTCCCCGTCCCCTAACCCTAACCCTAGCCGGAAACCTAACCCTAACCCTTCCCCGAAGCCTGACCCTCACCCGTCCCCTAATCCTAACCCGTACGCTAACACTAACCAGCGCCCTCACACGCACGCTCCCCCTAAAGCGTTTCCGTACCCTCACCTGGACCCTAAACCGTCCCCATCCCCTAACCCTAACCCTAGCCCGAACCCTAACCCTAACCCTTCCCCGAAGCCTGACCCTCACCCGTCCCCTAATCCTAACCTGTACGCTAAAACTAACCCGCGCCCTCACACGCACGCTCCCACTAAAGCGTTGCCGTACCCTCACCTGGACCCTAAACCGTCCCCGTCCCCTAACCCTAACCCTAGCCCGAACCCTAACCCTAACCCTTCCCCGAAGCCTGACCCTCACCCGTCCCCTAATCCTAACCCGTACGCTAACACTAACCCGCGCCCTCACACGCACGCTCCCCCTAAAGCGTTGCCGTACCCTCACCTGGACCCTAAACCGTCCCCGTCCCCTAACCCTAACCCTAGCCCGAACCCTAACCCTAACCCTTCCCCGAAGCCTGACCCTCACCCGTCCCCTAATCCTAACCCGTACGCTAACACTAACCCGCGCCCTCACACGCACGCTCCCCCTAATGCGTTGCCGTACCCTCACCTGGACCCTAAACCGTCCCCGTCACCTAACCCTAACCCTAGCCCGAACCCTAACCCTAACCCTTCCCCGAAGCCTGACCCTCACCCGTCCCCTAATCCTAACCCGTACGCTAACACTAACCCGCGCCCTCACACGCACGCTCCCCCTAAAGCGTTGCCATACCCTAACCTGGACCCTAAACCGTCCCCGTCCCCTAACCCTAACCCTAGCCCGAACCCTAACCCTAACCCTTCCCCGAAGCCTGACCCTCACCCGTCCCCTAATCCTAACCCGTACGCTAACACTAACCCGCGCCCTCACACGCACGCTCCCCCTGAAGCGTTGCCGTACCCTCACCTGGACCCTAAACCGTCCCCGTCCCCTAACCCTAACCCTAGCCCGAACCCTAACCCTAACCCTTCCCCGAAGCCTGACCCTCACCCTTCCCCTAATCCTAACCCGTACGCTAACACTAACCCGCGCCCTCACACGCACGCTCCCCCTAAAGCGTTGCCGTACCCTCACCTGGACCCTAAACCGTCCCCGTCCCCTAACCCTAACCCTAGCCCGAACCTTAACCCTAACCCTTCCCCGAAGCCTGACCCTCACCCGTCCCCTAATCCTAACCCGTACGCTAACACTAACCCGCGCCCTCACACGCACCCTCCCCCTAAAGCGTTGCCGTACCCTCACCTGGACCCTAAACCGTCCCCGTCCCCTAACCCTAACCCTAGCCCGAACCCTAACCCTAACCCTTCCCCGAAGCCTGACCCTCACCCGTGCCCTAATCCTAACCCGTACGCTAACACTAACCCGCGTCCTCACACGCACGCTCCCCCTAAAGCGTTGCCGTACCCTCACCTGGACCCTAAACCGTCCCCGTCCCCTAACCCTAACCCTAGCCCGAACCCTAAACCTAACCCTTCCCCGAAGCCTGACCCTCACCCGTCCCCTAATCCTAACCCATACGCTAACACTAACCCGCGCCCTCACACGCACGCTCCCCCTAAAGCGTTGCCGTACCCTCACCTGGACCCTAAACCGTCCCCATCCCCTAACCCTAACCCTAGCCCGAACCCTAACCCTAACCCTTCCCCGAAGCCTGACCCTCACCCCTCCCCTAATCCTAACCCGTACGCTAACACTAACCCGCGCCCTCACACGCACGTTCCCCCTAAAGCGTTGCCGTACCCTCACCTGGACCCTAAACCGTCCCCGTCCCCTAACCCTAACCCTAGCCCGAACCCTAAACCTAACCCTTCCCCGAAGCCTGACCCTCACCCGTCCCCTAATCCTAACCCGTACGCTAACACTAACCCACGCCCTCACACGCACGCTCCCCCTAAATCGTTGCCGTACCCTCACCTGGATCCTAAACCGTCCCCGTCCCCTAACCCTAACCCTAGCCCTAACCCTAACCCTAACCCTTCCCCGAAGCCTGACCCTCACCCGTCCCCTAATCCTAACCCGTACGCTAACACTAACCCGCGCCCTCACAAGCACGCTCCCCCTAAAGCGTTGCCGTACCCTCACCTGGACCCTAAACCGTCCCCGTCCCCTAACCCTAACCCTAGCCCGAACCCTAACCCTAACCCTTCCCCGAAGCCTGACCCTCACCCGTCCCCTAATCCTAACCCGTACGCTAACACTAACCCGCGCCCTCACACGCACGCTCCCCCTAAAGCGTTGCCGTACCCTCACCTGGACCCTAAACCGTCCCCGTCCCCTAACCCTAACCCTAGCCGGAAACCTAACCCTAACCCTTCCCCGAAGCCTGACCCTCACCCGTCCCCTAATCCTAACCCGTACGCTAACACTAACCCGCGCCCTCACACGCACGCTCCCCCTAAAGCGTTGCCGTACCCTCACCTGGACCCTAAACCGTCCCCATCCCCTAACCCTAACCCTAGCCCGAACCCTAACCCTAACCCTTCCCCGAAGCCTGACCCTCACCCGTCCCCTAATCCTAACCCGTACGCTAACACTAACCCGCGCCCTCACACGCACGCTCCCCCTAAAGCGTTGCCGTACCCTCACCTGGACCCTAAACCGTCCCCGTCCCCTAACCCTAACCCTAGCCCGAACCCTAACCCTAACCCTTCCCCGAAGCCTGACCCTCACCCGTCCCCTAATCCTAACCCGTACGCTAACACTAACCCGCGCCCTCACACGCACGCTCCCCCTAAAGCGTTGCCGTACCCTCACCTGGACCCTAAACCGTCCCCGTCCCCTAACCCTAACCCTAGCCCGAACCCTAACCCTAACCCTTCCCCGAAGCCTGACCCTCACCCGTCCCCTAATCCTAACCCGTACGCTAACACTAACACGCGCCCTCACACGAACGCTCCACCTAAAGCGTTGCCGTACCCTCACCTGGACCCTAAACCGTCCCCGTCCCCTAACCCTAACCCTAGCCCGAACCCTAACCCTAACCCTTCCCCGAAGCCTGACCCTCACCCGTCCCCTAATCCTAACCCGTACGCTAACACTAACCCGCGCCCTCACACGCACGCTCCCCCTAAAGCGTTGCCGTACCCTCACCTGGACCCTAAACCGTCCCCGTCCCCTAACCCTAACCCTAGCCCGAACCCTAACCCTAACCCTTCCCCGAAGCCTGACCCTCACCCGTCCCCTAATCCTAACCCGTACGCTAACACTAACCCGCGCCCTCACACGCACGCTCCCCCTAAAGCGTTGCCGTACCCTCACCTGGACCCTAAACCGTCCCCGTCCCCTAACCCTAACTCTAGCCCGAACCCTAACCCTAACCCTTCCCCGAAGCCTGACCCTCACCCGTCCCCTAATCCTAACCCGTACGCGAAGACTAACCCGCGCCCTCACACGCACGCTCCCCCTAAAGCGTTGCCGTACCCTCACCTGGACCCTAAACCGTCCCCGTCCCCTAACCCTAACCCTAGCCCGAACCCTAACCCTAACCCTTCCCCGAAGCCTGACCCTCACCCGTCCCCTAATCCTAACCGGTACGCTAACACTAACCCGCGCCCTCACACGCACGCTCCCCCTAAAGCGTTGCCGTACCCTCACCTGCACCCTAAACCGTCCCCGTCCCCTAACCCTAACCCTAGCCCGAACCCTAACCCTAATCCTTCCCCGAAGCCTGACCCTCACCCGTCCCCTAATCCTAACCCGTACGCTAACACTAACCCGCGCCCTCACACGCATGCTGCCCCTAAAGCGTTGCCGTACCCTCACCTGGACCCTAAACCGTCCCCGTCCCCTAACCCTAACCCTAGCCCGAACCCTAACCCTAACCCTTCCCCGAAGCCTGACCCTCACCCGTCCCCTAATCCTAACCCGAACGCTAACACTAACCCGCGCCCTCACACGCACGCTCCCCCTAAAGCGTTGCCGTACCCTCACCTGGACCCTAAACCGTCCCCGTCCCCTAACCCAAACCCTAGTCCGAACCCTAACCCTAACCCTTCCCCGAAGCCTGACCCTCACCCGTCCCCTAATCCTAACCCGTACACTAACACTAACCCGCGCCCTCACACGCACGCTCCCCCTAAAGCGTTGCCGTACCCTCACCTGGACCCTAAACCGTCCCCGTCCCCTAACCCTAACCCTAGCCCGAACCCTAACCCTAACCCTTCCCCGAAGCCTGACCCTCACCCGTCCCGTAATCCTAACCCGTACGCTAACACTAACCCGCGCCCTCACACGCACGCTCCCCCTAAAGCGTTGCCGTACCCTCACCTGGACCCTAAACCGTCCCCGTCCCCTAACCCTAACCCTAGCCCGAACACTAACCCTAACCCTTCCCCGAAGCCTGACCCTCACCCGTCCCATAATCCTAACCCGTACGCTAACACTAACCCGCGCCCTCACACGCACGCTCCCCCTAAAGCGTTGCCGTACCCTCACCTGGACCCTAAACCGTCCCCGTCCCCTAACCCTAACCCTAGCCCGAACCCTAACCCTAACCCTTCCCCGAAGCCTAACCCTCACCCGTCCCCTAATCCTAACCCGTACGCTAACACTAACCCGCGCCCTCACACACACGCTCCCCCTAAAGCGTTGCCGTACCCTCACCTGGACCCTAAACCGTCCCCGTCCCCTAACCCTAACCCTAGCCCGAACCCTAACCCTAACCCTTCCCCGAAGCCTGACCCTCACCCGTCCCCTAATCCTAACCCGTACGCTAACACTAACCCGCGCCCTCACACGCACGCTCCCCCTAAAGCGTTGCCGTACCCTCACCTGGACCCTAAACCGTCCCCGACCCCTAACCCTAACCCTAGCCCGAACCCTAACCCTAACCCTTCCCCGAAGCCTGACCCTCACCCGTCCCCTAATCCTAACCCGTACGCTAACACTAACCCGCGCCCTCACACGCACGCTCCCCCTAAAGCGTTGCCGTACTCTCACCTGGACCCTAAACCGTCCCCGTCCCCTAACCCTAACCCTAGCCCGAACCCTAACCCTAACCCTTCCCCGAAGCCTGACCCTCACCCGTCCCCTAATCCTAACCCGTACACTAACACTAACCCGCGCCCTCACACGCACGCTCCCCCTAAAGCGTTGCCGTACCCTCACCTGGACCCTAAACCGTCCCCGTCCCCTAGCCCTAACCCTAGCCCGAACCCTAACCCTAACCCTTCCCCGAAGCCTGACCCTCACCCGTCCCCTAATCCTAACCCGTACGCTAACACTAACCCGCGCCCTCACACGCACGCTCCCCCTAAAGCGTTGCCGTTCCCTCACCTGGACCCTAAACCGACCCCGTCCACTAACCCTAACCCTAGCCCGAACCCTAACCCTAACCCTTCCCCGAAGCCTGACCCTCACCCGTCCCCTAATCGTAACCCGTACGCTAACACTAACCCGCGCCCTCACACGCACGCTCCCCCTAAAGCGTTGCCGTACCCTCACCTGGACCCTAAACCGTCCCCGTCCCCTAACCCTAACCCTAGCCCGAACCCTAACCCTAACCCTTCCCCGAAGCCTGACCCTCACCCGTCCCCTAATCCTAACCCGTACGCTAACACTAACCCGCGCCCTCACACGCACGCTCCCACTAAAGCGTTGCCGTACCCTCACCTGGACCCTAAACCGACCCCGTCCACTAACCCTAACCCTAGCCCGAACCCTAACCCTAACCCTTCCCCGAAGCCTGACCCTCACCCGTCCCCTAATCCTAACCCGTACGCTAACACTAACTCGCGCCCTCACACGCACGCTCCCCCTAAAGCGTTGCCGTACCCTCACCTGGACCCTAAACCGTCCCCGTCCCCTAACCCTAACCCTAGCCCGAACCCTAACCCTAACCCTAACTCGAAGCCTGACCCTCACCCGTCCCCTAATCCTAACCCGTACGCTAACACTAACCCGCGCGCTCACACGCACGCTCCCCCTAAAGCGTTGCCGTACCCTCACCTGGACCCTAAACCGTCCCCGTCCCCCAAATTTAACCCTAGCCCGAACCCTAACCCTAATCCTTCCCCGAAGCCTGACCCTCACCCGTCCCTTAATCCTAACCCGTACGATAACACTAACCCGCGCCGTCACACCCACGCTCCCCCTAAAGCGTTGCCGTACCCTCACCTGGACCCTATACGTCCCCGTCCCCTAATCCTAACCCTAGCCCGAACCCTAACCCTAACCCTTCCCCGAAGCCTGACCCTCACCCGTGCCCTAATCCCAACCCGTACGCTAACACTAACCCGCGCCCTCACACGCACGCTCCCCCTAAAGCGTTGCCGTACCCTCACCTGGACCCTAAACCGTCCCCGTCCCCTAACCCTAACCCTAGCCCGAACCCTAACCCTAACCCTTCCCCGAAGCCTGACCCTCACCCGTCCCCTAATCCTAACCCGTACGCTAACACTAACCCGCACCCTCACACGCACGCTCCCCCTAAAGCGTTGCCGTACCCTCACCTGGACCCTAAACCGTCCCCGTCCCCTAACCCTAACCCTAGCCCGAACCCTAACCCTAACCCTTCCCCGAAGCCTGACCCTCACCCGTCCCCTAATCCTAACCCGTACGCTAACACTAACACGCGCCCTCACACACACGCTCCCCCTAAAGCGTTGCCGTACCCTCACCTGGACCCTAAAACGTCCCCGTCCCCTAACCCTAACCCTAGCCCGAACCCTAACCCTAACCCTTCCCCGAAGCCTGACCCTCACCCGTCCCCTAATCCTAACCCGTACGCTAACACTAACCCGCGCCCTCACACGCACGCTCCACCTAAAGCGTTGCCGTACCCTCACCTGGACCCTAAACCGTCCCCGTCCCCTAACCCTAACCCTAGCCGGAAACCTAACCCTAACCCTTCCCCGAAGCCTGACCCTCACCCGTCCCCTAATCCTAACCCGTACGCTAACACTAACCAGCGCCCTCACACGCACGCTCCCCCTAAAGCGTTTCCGTACCCTCACCTGGACCCTAAACCGTCCCCATCCCCTAACCCTAACCCTAGCCCGAACCCTAACCCTAACCCTTCCCCGAAGCCTGACCCTCACCCGTCCCCTAATCCTAACCTGTACGCTAAAACTAACCCGCGCCCTCACACGCACGCTCCCACTAAAGCGTTGCCGTACCCTCACCTGGACCCTAAACCGTCCCCGTCCCCTAACCCTAACCCTAGCCCGAACCCTAACCCTAACCCTTCCCCGAAGCCTGACCCTCACCCGTCCCCTAATCCTAACCCGTACGCTAACACTAACCCGCGCCCTCACACGCACGCTCCCCCTAAATCGTTGCCGTACCCTCACCTGGACCCTAAACCGTCCCCGTCCCCTAACCCTAACCCTAGCCCGAACCCTAACCCTAACCCTTCCCCGAAGCCTGACCCTCACCCGTCCCCTAATCCTAACCCGTACGCTAACACTAACCCGCGCCCTCACACGCACGCTCCCCCTAATGCGTTGCCGTACCCTCACCTGGACCCTAAACCGTCCCCGTCACCTAACCCTAACCCTAGCCCGAACCCTAACCCTAACCCTTCCCCGAAGCCTGACCCTCACCCGTCCCCTAATCCTAACCCGTACGCTAACACTAACCCGCGCCCTCACACGCACGCTCCCCCTAAAGCGTTGCCATACCCTAACCTGGACCCTAAACCGTCCCCGTCCCCTAACCCTAACCCTAGCCCGAACCCTAACCCTAACCCTTCCCCGAAGCCTGACCCTCACCCGTCCCCTAATCCTAACCCGTACGCTAACACTAACCCGCGCCCTCACACGCACGCTACCCCTGAAGCGTTGCCGTACCCTCACCTGGACCCTAAACCGTCCCCGTCCCCTAACCCTAACCCTAGCCCGAACCCTAACCCTAACCCTTCCCCGAAGCCTGACCCTCACCCGTCCCCTAATCCTAACCCGTACGCTAACACTAACCCGCGCCCTCACACGCACGCTCCCCCTAAAGCGTTGCCGTACCCTCACCTGGACCCTAAACCGTCCCCGTCCCCTAACCCTAACCCTAGCCCGAACCTTAACCCTAACCCTTCCCCGAAGCCTGACCCTCACCCGTCCCCTAATCCTAACCCGTACGCTAACACTAACCCGCGCCCTCACACGCACCCTCCCCCTAAAGCGTTGCCGTACCCTCACCTGGACCCTAAACCGTCCCCGTCCCCTAACCCTAACCCTCGCCCGAACCCTAACCCTAACCTTTCCCCGAAGCCTGACCCTCACACGTCCCCTAATCCTAACCCGTACGCTAACACTAACCCACGCCCTCACACGCACGCTCCCCCTAAAGCGTTGCCGTACCCTCACCTGGACCCTAAACCGTCCCCGTCCCCTAACCCTAACCCTAGCCCGAACCCTAACCCTAACCCTTCCCCGAAGCCTGACCCTCACCCGTCCCCTAATCCTAACCCGTACGCTAACACTAACCCACGCCCTCACACGCACGCTCCCCCTAAAGCGTTGCCGTACCCTCACCTGGACCCTAAACCGTCCCCGTCCCCTAACCCTAACCCTAGCCCGAACCCTAACCCTAACCCTTCCCGAAGCCTGACCCTCACCCGTCCCCTAATCCTAACCCGTACGCTAACACTAACCCGCGCCCTCACACGCACGCTCCCCCTAAAGCGTTGCCGTACCCTCACCTGGACCCTAAACCGTCCCCGTCCCCTAACCCTAACCATAGCCCGAACCCTAACCCTAACCCTTCCCCGAAGCCTGACCCTCACCCGTCCCCTAATCCTAACCCGTACGCTAACACTAACCCGCGCCCTCACACGCACGCTCCCCCTAAAGCGTTGCCGTACCCTCACCTGGACCCTAAACCGTCCCCGTCCCCTAACCCTAACCCTAGCCCGAACCCTAACCCTAACCCTTCCCCGAAGCCTGACCCTCACCCGTCCCCTAATCCTAACCCGTACGCTAACACTAACCCGCGCCCTCACACGCACGCTACCCCTGAAGCGTTGCCGTACCCTCACCTGGACCCTAAACGGTCCCCATCCCGTAACCCTAACCCTAGCCCGAACCCTAACCCTAACCCTTCCCCGAAGCCTGACCCTCACCCGTCCCCTAATCCTAACCCGTACGCTAACACTAACCCGCGCCCTCACACGCACGCTCCCCCTAAAGCGTTGCCGTACCCTCACCTGGACCCTAAACCGTCCCCGTCCCCTAACCCTAACCCTAGCCCGAACCTTAACCCTAACCCTTCCCCGAAGCCTGACCCTCACCCGTCCCCTAATCCTAACCCGTACGCTAACACTAACCCGCGCCCTCACACGCACGCTCCCCCTAAAGGGTTGCCGTACCCTCACCTGGACCCTAATCCGTCCCCGTCCCCTAACCCTAACCCTAGCCCAAACCCTAACCCTAACCCTTCCCCGAAGCCTGACCCTCACCCGTCCCCTAATCCTAACCCGTACGCTAACACTAACCCGCGCCCTCACACTCACGCTCCCCCTAAAGCGTTGCCGTACCCTCACCTGGACCCTAAACCGTCCCCGTCCCCTAACCCTAACCCTAGCCCGAACCCTAACCCTAACCCTTCCCCGAAGCCTGAACCTCACCCGTCCCCTAATCCTAACCCGTACGCTAACAGTAACCCGCGTCCTCACACGCACGCTCCCCCTAAAGCGTTGCCGTACCCTCACCTGGACCCTAAACCGTCCCCGTCCCCTAACCCTAACCCTAGCCCGAACCCTAATCCTAACCCTTCCCCGAAGGCTGACCCTCACCCGTCCCCTAATCCTAACCCGTACGCTAACACTAACCCGCGCCCTCACACGCACGCTCCCCCTAAAGCGTTGCCGTACCCTCACCTGGACCCTAAACCGTCCCCGTCCCCTAACCCTAACCCTAGCCCAAACCCTAACCCTAACCCTTCCCCGAAGCCTGACCCTCACCCATCCCCTAATCCTAACCCGTACGCTAACACTAACCCGCGCCCTCACACGCACGCTCCCCCTAAAGCGTTGCCGTACCCTCACCTGGACCCTAAACCGTCCCCGTCCCCTAACCCTAACCCTAGCCCGAACCCTAACCCTAACCCTTCCCCGAAGCCTGACCCTCACCCGTCCCCTAATCCTAACCCGTACGCTAACACTAACCTACGCCCTCACACGCACGCTCCCCCTAAAGCGTTGCCGTACCCTCACCTGGACCCTAAACCGTCCCCGTCCCCTAACCCTAACCCTAGCCCGAACCCTAGTCTAACCCTTCCCGAAGCCTGACCCTCACCCGTCCCCTAATCCTAACCCGTACGCTAACACTAACCCGCGCCCTCACACGCACGCTCCCCCTAAAGCGTTGCCGTACCCTCACCTGGACCCTAAACCGTCCCCGTCCCCTAACCCTAACCCTAGCCCGAACCCTAACCCTAACCCTTCCCCGAAGCCTGACCCTCACCCGTCCCGTAATCCTAACCCGTACGCTAACACTAACCCGCGCCCTCACACGCACGCTCCCCCTGAAGCGTTGCCGTACCCTCACCTGGACCCTAAACCGTCCCCGTCCCCTAACCCTAACCCTAGCCCGAACCCTAACCCTAACCCTTCCCCGAAGCCTGACCCTCACCCGTCCCCTAATCCTAACCCGTACGCTAACACTAACCCGCGCCTTCACACGCACGCTACCCCTGAAGCGTTGCCGTACCCTCACCTGGACCCTAAACCGTCCCCGTCCCGTAACCCTAACCCTAGCCCGAACCCTAACCCTAACCCTTCCCCGAAGCCTGACCCTCACCCGTCCCCTAATCCTAACCCGTACGCTAACACTAACCCGCGCCCTCACACGCACGCTCCCCCTAAAGCGTTGCCGTACCCTCACCTGGACCCTAAACCGTCCCCGTCCCCTAACCCTAAACCTAGCCCGAACATTAACCCTAACCCTTCCCCGAAGCCTGACCCTCACCCGTCCCCTAATCCTAACCCGTACGCTAACACTAACCCACGCCCTCACACGCACGCTCCCCCTAAAGCGTTGCCGTACCCTCACCTGGACCCTAATCCGTCCCCGTCCCCTAACCCTAACCCTAGCCCAAACCCTAACCCTAACCCTTCCCCGAAGCCTGACCCTCACCCGTCCCCTAATCCTAACCCGTACGCTAACACTAACCCGTGCCCTCACACGCACGCTCCCCCTAAAGCGTTGCCGTACCCTCACCTGGACCCTAAACCGTCCCCGTCCCCTAACCCTATCCCTAGCCCGAACCCTAACCCTAACCCTTCCCCGAAGCCTGACCCTCACCCGTCCCCTAATCCTAACCCGTACGCTAACACTAACCCGCGCCCTCACACGCACGCTCCCCCTAAAGCGTTGCCGTACCCTCACCTGGACCCTAAACCGTCCCCGTCCCCTAACCCTAACCCTAGCCCGAACCCTAACCCTAACCCTTCCCCGAAGCCTGACCCTCACCCGTCCCCTAATCCTAACCCGTACGCTAACACTAACCCGCGCCCTCACACGCACGCTCCCCCTAAAGCGTTGCCGTACCCTCACCTGGACCCTAAACCGTCCCCGTCCCCTAACCCTAACCCTAGCCCGAACACTAACCCTAACCCTTCCCCGAAGCCTGACTCTCACCCTTCCCCTTATGCTAACCCGTACGCTAACACTAACCCGCGCCCTCACACGCACGCTCCCCCTAAAGCGTTGCCGTACCCTCACCTGGACCCTAAACCGTCCCCGTCCCCTAACCCTAACCCTAGCCCGAACCCTAACACTAACCCTAACTCGAAGCCTGACCCTCACCCGTCCCCTAATCCTAACCCGTACGCTAACACTAACCCGCGCCCTCACACGCACGCTCCCCCTAAAGCGTTGCCGTACCCTCACCTGGACCCTAAACCGTCCCCGTCCCCCAACCCTAACCCTAGCCCGAACCCTAACCCTAATCCTTCCCCGAAGCCTGACCCTCACCCGTCCCTTAATCCTAACCCGTACGATAACACTAACCCGCGCCCTCACACCCACGCTCCCCCTAAAGCGTTGCCGTACCCTCACCTGGACCCTAAACCGTCCCCGGCCCCTAACCCTAACCCTAGCCCGAACCCTAACCCTAACACTTCCCCGAAGCCTGACCCTCACCCGTCCCCTAATCCTAACCCGTACGCTAACACTAACCCGCGCCCTCACACGCACGCTCCCCCTAAAGCGTTGCCGTACCCTCACCTGGACCCTAAACCGTCCCCGTCCCCTAACCCTAACCCTAGCCCGAACCCTAACCCTAACCCTTCCCCGAAGCCTGACCCTCACCCGTCCCCTAATCCTAACCCGTACGCTAACACTAACCCGCGCCCTCACACGCACGCTCCCCCTAAAGCGTTGCCGTACCCTCACCTGGACCCTAAACCGTCCCCGTCCCCTAACCCTAACCCTAGCCCGAACCCTAACCCTAACCCTTCCCCGAAGCCTGACCCTCACCCGTCCCCTAATCCTAACCCGTACGCTAACACTAACCCGCGCCCTCACACGCACGCTCCCCCTAAAGCGTTGCCGTACCCTCACCTGGACCCTAAACCGTCCCCGTCCCCTAACCCTAACCCTAGCCCGAACACTAACCCTAACCCTTCCCCGAAGCCTGACTCTCACCCTTCCCCTTATGCTAACCCGTACGCTAACACTAACCCGCGCCCTCACACGCACGCTCCCCCTAAAGCGTTGCCGTACCCTCACCTGGACCCTAAACCGTCCCCGTCCCCTAACCCTAACCCTAGCCCGAACCCTAACACTAACCCTAACTCGAAGCCTGACCCTCACCCGTCCCCTAATCCTAACCCGTACGCTAACACTAACCCGCGCCCTCACACGCACGCTCCCCCTAAAGCGTTGCCGTACCCTCACCTGGACCCTAAACCGTCCCCGTCCCCCAACCCTAACCCTAGCCCGAACCCTAACCCTAATACTTCCCCGAAGCCTGACCCTCACCCGTCCCTTAATCCTAACCCGTACGATAACACTAACCCGCGCCCTCACACCCACGCTCCCCCTAAAGCGTTGCCGTACCCTCACCTGGACCCTAAACCGTCCCCGGCCCCTAACCCTAACCCTAGCCCGAACCCTAACCCTAACACTTCCCCGAAGCCTGACCCTCACCCGTCCCCTAATCCTAACCCGTACGCTAACACTAACCCGCGCCCTCACACGCACGCTCCCCCTAAAGCGTTGCCGTACCCTCACCTGGACCCTAAACCGTCCCCGTCCCCTAACCCTAACCCTAGCCCGAACCCTAACCCTAACCCTTCCCCGAAGCCTGACCCTCACCCGTCCCCTAATCCTAACCCGTACGCTAACACTAACCCACACCCTCACACGCACGCTCCCTCTAAAGCGTTGCCGTACCCTCACCTGGACCCTAAACCGTCCCCGTCCCCTAATCCTAACCCTAGCCCGAACCCTAACCCTAACCCTTTCCCGAAGCCTGACCCTCACCCGTCCCCTAATCCTAACCCGTACGCTAACACTAACCCGCGCCCTCACACGCACGCTCCCCCTAAAGCGTTGCCGTACCCTCACCTGGACCCTAAACCGTCCCCGTCCCCTAACCCTAACCCTAGCCCGAACCCTAACCCTAACCCTTCCCCGAAGCCTGACCCTCACACGTCCCCTAATCCTAACCCGTACGCTAACACTAACCCGCGCCCTCACACGCACGCTCCCCCTAAAGCGTTGCCGTACCCTCACCTGGACCCTAAACCGTCCCCGTCCCCTAACCCTAACCCTAGCCCGAACCCTAACCCTAACCCTTCCCCGAAGCCTGACCCTCACCCGTCCCCTAATCCTAACCCGTACGCTAACACTAACCCGCGCCCTCACACGCACGCTCCCCCTAAAGCGTTGCCGTACCCTCACCTGGACCCTAATCCGTCCCCGTCCCCTAACCCTAACCCTAGCCCAAACCCTAACCCTAACCCTTCCCCGAAGCCTGACCCTCACCCGTCCCCTAATCCTAACCCGTACGCTAACACTAACCCGTGCCCTCACACGCACGCTCCCCCTAAAGCGTTGCCGTACCCTCACCTGGACCCTAAACCGTCCCCGTCCCCTAACCCTATCCCTAGCCCGAACCCTAACCCTAACCCTTCCCCGAAGCCTGACCCTCACCCGTCCCCTAATCCTAACCCGTACGCTAACACTAACCCGCGCCCTCACACGCACGCTCCCCCTAAAGCGTTGCCGTACCCTCACCTGGACCCTAAACCGTCCCCGTCCCCTAACCCTAACCCTAGCCCGAACCCTAACCCTAACCCTTCCCCGAAGCCTGACCCTCACCCGTCCCCTAATCCTAACCCGTACGCTAACACTAACCCGCGCCCTCACACGCACGCTCCCCCTAAAGCGTTGCCGTACCCTCACCTGGACCCTAAACCGACCCCGTCCCCTAACCCTAACCCTAGCCCGAACCCTAACCCTAACCCTTCCCCGAAGCCTGACCCTCACCCGTCCCCTAATCCTAACCCGTACGCTAACACTAACCCGCGCCCTCACATGCACGCTCCCCCTAAAGCGTTGCCGTACCCTCACCTGGACCCTAAACCGTCCCCGTCCCCTAACCCTAACCCTAGCCCGAACCCTAACACTAACCCTAACTCGAAGCCTGACCCTCACCCGTCCCCTAATCCTAACCCGTACGCTAACACTAACCCGCGCCCTCACACGCACGCTCCCCCTAAAGCGTTGCCGTACCCTCACCTGGACCCTAAACCGTCCCCGTCCCCTAACCCTAACTCTAGCCCGAACCCTAACCCTAACCCTTCCCCGAAGCCTGACCCTCACCCGTCCCCTAATCCTAACCCGTACGCGAAGACTAACCCGCGCCCTCACACGCACGCTCCCCCTAAAGCGTTGCCGTACCCTCACCTGGACCCTAAACCGTCCCCGTCCCCTAACCCTAACCCTAGCCCGAACCCTAACCCTAAACCTTCCCCGAAGCCTGACCCTCACCCGTCCCCTAATCCTAACCCGTACGCTAACACTAACCCGCGCCCTCACTCGCACGCTCCCCCTAAAGCGTTGCCGTACCCTCACCTGGACCCTAAACCGTCCCCGTCCCCTAACCCTAACCCTAGCCCGAACCCTAACCCTAATCCTTCCCCGAAGCCTGACCCTCACACGTCCCCTAATCCTAACCCGTACGCTAACACTAACCCGCGCCCTCACACGCACGCTCCCCCTAAAGCGTTGCCGTACCCTCACCTGGACCCTAAACCGTCCCCGTCCCCTAACCCTAACCCTAGCCCGAACCCTAACCCTAACCCTTCCCCGAAGCCTGACCCTCACCCGTCCCCTAATCCTAACCCGTACGCTAACACTAACCCGCGCCCTCACACGCACGCTCCCCCTAAAGCGTTGCCGTACCCTCACCTGGACCCTAAACCGTCCCCGTCCCCTAACCCTAACCCTAGCCGGAAACCTAACCCTAACCCTTCCCCGAAGCCTGACCCTCACCCGTCCCCTAATCCTAACCCGTACGCTAACACTAACCCGCGCCCTCACACGCACGCTCCCCCTAAAGCGTTGCCATACCCTCACCTGGACCCTAAACCGTCCCCGTCCCCTAACCCTAACCCTAGCCCGAACCCTAACCCTAACCCTTCCCCGAAGCCTGACCCTCACCCATCCCCTAATCCTAACCCGTACGCTAACACTAACCCGCGCCCTCACACGCACGCTCCCCCTAAAGCGTTGCCGTACCCTCACCTGGACCCTAAACCGTCCCCGTCCCCTAACCCTAACCCTATCCCGAACCCTAACCCTAACCCTTCCCCGAAGCCTGACCCTCACACGTCCCCTAATCCTAACCCGTACGCTAACACTAACCCGCGCCCTCACACGCACGCTCCCCCTAAAGCGTTGCCGTACCCTCACCTGGACCCTAAACCGTCCACGTCCCCTAACCCTAACCCTAGCCCGAACCCTAACCCTAACCCTTCCCCGAAGCCTGACCCTCAACCGTCACCTAATCCTAACCCGTACGCTAACACTAACCCGCGCCCTCACACGCACGCTCCCCCTAAAGCGTTGCCGTACCCTCACCTGGACCCTAAACCGTCCCCGTCCCCTAACCCTAACCCTAGCCCGAACCCTAACCCTAACCCTTCCCCGAAGCCTGACCCTCACCCGTCCCCTAATCCTAACCCGTACGCTAACACTAACCCACACCCTCACACGCACGCTCCCTCTAAAGCGTTGCTGTACCCTCACCTGGACCCTAAACCGTCCCCGTCCCCTAACCCTAACCCTAGCCCGAACCCTAACCCTAACCCTTCCCCGAAGCCTGACCCTCACCCGTCCCCTAATCCTAACCCGTACGCTAACACTAACCCGCGCCCTCACACGCACGCTCCCCCTAAAGCGTTGCCGTACCCTCACCTGGACCCTAAACCGTCCCCATCCCCTAACCCTAACCCTAGCCCGAACCCTAACCCTAACCCTTCCCCGAAGCCTGACCCTCACCCATCCCCTAATCCTAACCTGTACGCTAACACTAACCCGCGCCCTCACACGCACGCTCCCCCTAAAGCGTTGCCGTACCCTCACCTGGACCCTAAACCGTCCCCGTCCCCTAACCCTAACCCTAGCCCGAACCCTAACCCTAACCCTTCCCCGAAGCCTGACCCTCACACGTCCCCTAATCCTAACCCGTACGCTAACACTAACCCGCGCCCTCACACGCACGCTCCCCCTAAAGCGTTGCCGTACCCTCACCTGGACCCTAAACCGTCCCCGTCCCCTAACCCTAACCCTAGCCCGAACCCTAACCCTAACCCTTCCCCGAAGCCTGACCCTCACACGTCCCCTAATCCTAACCCGTACGCTAACACTAACCCGCGCCCTCACACGCACGCTCCCCCTAAAGCGTTGCCGTACCCTCACCTGGACCCTAAACCGTCCCCGTCCCCTAACCCTAACCCTAGCCCGAACCCTAACCCTAACCCTTCCCCGAAGCCTGACCCTCACCCGTCCCCTAATCCTAACCCGTACGCTAACACTAACCCGCGCCCTCACACGCACGCTCCCCCTAAAGCGTTGCCGTACCCTCACCTGGACCCTAAACCGTCCCCATCCCCTAACCCTAACCCTAGCCCGAACCCTAACCCTAACCCTTCCCCGAAGCCTGACCCTCACCCATCCCCTAATCCTAACCGTACGCTAACACTAACCCGCGCCCTCACACGCACGCTCCCCCTAAAGCGTTGCCGTACCCTCACCTGGACCCTAAACCGTCCCCGTCCCCTAACCCTAACCCTAGCCCGAGCCCTAACCCTAACCCTTCTCCGAAGCCTGACCCTCACACGTCCCCTAATCCTAACCCGTACGCTAACACTAACCCGCGCCCTCACACGCACGCTCCCCCTAAAGCGTTGCCGTACCCTCACCTGGACCCTAAACCGTCCCCGTCCCCTAACCCTAACCCTAGCCCGAACCCTAACCCTAACCCTTCCCCGAAGCCTGACCCTCACCCGTCCCCTAATCCTAACCCGTACGCTAACACTAACCCGCGCCCTCACACGCACGCTCCCCCTAAAGCGTTGCCGTACCCTCACCTGGACCCTAAACCGTCCCCGTCCCCTAACCCTAACCCTAGCCCGAACCCTAACCCTAACCCTTCCCCGAAGCCTGACCCTCACCCGTCCCCTAATCCTAACCCGTACGCTAACACTAACCCGCGCCCTCACACGCACGCTCCCCCTAAAGCGTTGCCGTACCCTCACCTGGACCCTAAACCGTCCCCGTCCCCTAACCCTAACCCTAGCCCGAACCCTAACCCTAACCCTTCCCCGAAGCCTGACCCTCACCCGTCCCCTAATCCTAACCCGTACGCTAACACTAACCCGCGCCCTCACACGCACGCTCCCCCTAAAGCGTTGCCGTACCCTCACCTGGACCCTAAACCGTCCCCGTCCCCTAACCCTAACCCTAGCCCGAACCCTAACCCTAACCCTTCCCCGAAGCCTGACCCTCACCCGTCCCCTAATCCTAACCCGTACGCTAACACTAACCCGCGCCCTCACACGCACGCTCCCCCTAAAGCGTTGCCGTACCCTCACCTGGACCCTAAACCGTCCCCGTCCCCTAACCCTAACCCTAGCCCGAACCCTAACCCTAACCCTTCCCCGAAGCCTGACCCTCACCCGTCCCCTAATCCTAAACCGTACGCTAACACTAACCCGCGCCCTCACACGCACGCTCCCCCTAAAGCGTTGCCGTACCCTCACCTGGACCCTAAACCGTCCCCGTCCCCTAACCCTAACCCTAGCCCGAACCCTAACCCTAACCCTTCCCCGAAGCCTGACCCTCACCCGTCCCCTAATCCTAACCCGTACGCTAACACTAACCCGCGCCCTCACACGCACGCTCCCCCTAAAGCGTTGCCGTACCCTCACCTGGACCCTAAACCGTCCCCGTCCCCTAACCCTAACCCTAGCCCGAAACCTAACCCTAACCCTTCCCCGAAGCCTGACCCTCACCCGTCCCCTAATCCTAACCCGTACGCTAACACTAACCCGCGCCCTCACACGCACGCTCCCCCTAAAGCGTTGCCGTACCCTCACCTGGACCCTAAACCGTCCCCGTCCCCTAACCCTAACCCTAGCCCGAACCCTAACCCTAACCCTTCCCCGAAGCCTGACCCTCACCCGTCCCCTAATCCTAACCCGTACGCTAACACTAACCCGCGCCCTCACACGCACGCTCCCCCTAAAGCGTTGCCGTACCCTCACCTGGACCCTAAACCGTCCCCGTCCCCTAACCCTAACCCTAGCCCGAACCCTAACCCTAACCCTTCCCCGAAGCCTGACCCTCACCCGTCCCCTAATCCTAACCCGTACGCTAACACTAACACGCGCCCTCACACGCACGCTCCACCTAAAGCGTTGCCGTACCCTAACCTGGACCCTAAACCGTCCCCGTCCCCTAACCCTAACCCTAGCCCGAACCCTAACCCTAACCCTTACCCGAAGCCTGACCCTCACCCGTCCCCTAATCCTAACCCGTACGCTAACACTAACACGCGCCCTCACACGCACGCTCCCCATAAAGCGTTGCCGTACCCTCACCGGGACCCTAAACCGTCCCCGTTCCCTAACCCTAACCCTAGCCCGAACCCTAACCCTAACACTTCCCCGAAGCCTGACCCTCACCCGTCCCCTAATCCTAAACCGTACGCTAACACTAACCCGCGCCCTTACACGCACGCTCCCCCTAAAGCGTTGCCGTACCCTCACCTGGACCCTAAACCGTCCCCGTCCCCTAACCCTAACCCTAGCCCGAACCCTAACCCTAACCCTTCCCCGAAGCCTGACCCTCACCCGTCCCCTAATCCTAACCCGTACGCTAACACTAACCCGCGCCCTCACACGCACGCTCGCCCTAAAGCGTTGCCGTACCCTCACCTGGACCCTAAACCGTCCCCGTCCCCTAACCCTAACTCTAGCCCGAACCCTAACCCTAACCCTTCCCCGAAGCCTGACCCTCACCCGTCCCCTAATCCTAACCCGTACGCGAAGACTAACCCGCGCCCTCACACGCACGCTCCCCCTAAAGCGTTGCCGTACCCTCACCTGGACCCTAAACCGTCCCCGTCCCCTAACCCTAACCCTAGCCCGAACCCTAACCCTAAACCTTCCCCGAAGCCTGACCCTCACCCGTCCCCTAATCCTAACCCGTACGCTAACACTAACCCGCGCCCTCACACGCACGCTCCCCCTAAAGCGTTGCCGTACCCTCACCTGGACCCTAAACCGTCCCCGTCCCCTAACCCTAACCCTAGCCCGAACCCTAACCCTAATCCTTCCCCGAAGCCTGACCCTCACCCGTCCCCTAATCCTAACCCGTACGCTAACACTAACCCGCGCCCTCATACGCACGCTCCCCCTAAAGCGTTGCCGTACCCTCACCTGGACCATAAACCGTCCCCGTCCCCTAACCCTAACCCTAGCCCGAACCATAACCCTAACCCTTCCCCGAAGCCTGACCCTCACCCGTCCCCTAATCCTAACCCGAACGCTAACACTAACCCGCGCCCTCACACGCACGCTCCCCCTAAAGCGTTGCCGTACCCTCACCTGGACCCTAAACCGTCCCCGTCCCCTAACCCTAACCCTAGTCCGAACCCTAACCCTAACCCTTCCCCGAAGCCTGACCCTCACCCGTCCCCTAATCCTAACCCGTACGCTAACACTAACCCGCGCCCTCACACGCACGCTCCCCCTAAAGCGTTGCCGTAACCTCACCTGGACCCTAAACCGTCCCCGTCCCCTAACCCTAACCCTAGCCCGAACCCTAACCCTAACCCTTCCCCGAAGCCTGACCCTCACCCGTCCCCTAATCCTAACCCGTACGCTAACACTAACCCGCGCCCTCACACGCACGCTCCCCCTAAAGCGTTGCCGTACCCTCACCTGGACCCTAAACCGTCCCCGTCCCCTAACCCTAACCCTAGCCCGAACCCTAACCCTAACCCTTCCCCGAAGCCTGACCCTCACCCGTCCCCTAATCCTAACCCGTACGCTAACACTAACCCGCGCCCTCACACGCACGCTCCCCCTAAAGCGTTGCCGTACCCTCACCTGGACCCTAAACCGTCCCCGTCCCCTAACCCTAACCCTAGCCCGAAACCTAACCCTAACCCTTCCCCGAAGCCTGACCCTCACCCGTCCCCTAATCCTAACCCGTAGGCTAACACTAACCCGCGCCCTCACACGCACGCTCCCCCTAAAGCGTTGCCGTACCCTCACCTGGACCCTAAACCGTCCCCGTCCCCTAACCCTAACCCTAGCCCGAACCCTAACCCTAACCCTTCCCCGAAGCCTGACCCTCACCTGTCCCCTAATCCTAACCCGTACGCTAACACTAACCCGCGCCCTCACACGCACGCTCCCCCTAAAGCGTTGCCGTACCCTCACCTGGACCCTAAACCGTCCCCGTCCCCTAACCCTAACCCTAGCCCGAACCCTAACCCTAACCCTTCCCCGAAGCCTGACCCTCACCCGACCACTAATCCTAACCCGTACGCTAACACTAACCCGCGCCCTCACACGCACGCTCCCCCTAAAGCGTTGCCGTACCCTCACCTGGACCCTAAACCGTCCCCGTCCTCTAAACCTAACCTTAGCCCGAACCCTAACCCTAACCCTTCCCCGAAGCCTGACCCTCACCCGTCCCCTAATCCTAAACCGTACGCTAACACTAACCCGCGCCCTCACACGCACGCTACCCCGAAAGCGTTGCCGTACCCTCACCTGGACCCTAAACCGTCCCCGTCCCCTAACCCTAACCCTAGCCCGAACCCTAACCCTAACCCTTCCCTGAAGCCTGACCCTCACCCGTCCCCTAATCCTAACCCGTACGCTAACACTAACCCGCGCCCTCACACGCACGCTCCCCCTAAAGCGTTGCCGTACCCTCACCTGGACCCTAAACCGTCCCCGTCCCCTAACCCTAACCCTAGCCCGAACCCTAACCCTAACCCTTCCCCGAAGCCTGACCCTCACCCGTCCCCTAATCCTAACCCGTACGCTAACACTAACCCGCGCCCTCACACGCACGCTCCCCCTAAAGCGTTGCCGTACCCTCACCTGGACCCTAAACCGTCCCCGTCCCCTAACCCTAACCCTAGCCCGAACCCTAACCCTAACCCTTCCCCGAAGCCTGACCCTCACCCGTCCCCTAATCCTAACCCGTACGCTAACAGTAACCCACGCCCTCACACGCACGCTCCCCCTAAAGCGTTGCCGTACCCTCACCTGGACCCTAAACCGTCCCCGTCCCCTAACCCTAACCCTAGCCCGAACCCTAACCCTAACCCTTCCCCGAAGCCTGACCCTCACCCGTCCCCTAATCCTAACCCGTACGCTAACACTAACCCACGCCCTCACACGCACGCTCCCCCTAAAGCGTTGCCGTACCCTCACCTGGACCCTAAACCGTCCCCGTCCCCTAACCCTAACCCTATCCCGAACCCTAACCCTAAACCTTCCCCGAAGCCTGACCCTCACCCGTCCCCTAATCCTAACCCGTACGCTAAAACTAACCCGCGCCCTCACACGCACGCTCCCCCTAAAGCGTTGCCGTACCCTCACCTGGACCCTAAACCGTCCCCGTCCCCTAACCCTAACCCTAGCCCGAACCCTAACCCTAACCCTTCCCCGAAGCCTGACCCTCACCCGTCCCCTAATCCTAACCCGTACGCTAACACTAACCCGCGCCCTCACACGCACGCTCCCCCTAAAGCGTTGTCGTACCCTCACCTGGTCCCTAAACCGTCCCCGTCCCCTAACCCTAACCCTAGCCCGAAACCTAACCCTAACCCTTCCCCGAAGCCTGACCCTCACCCGTGCCCTAATCCTAACCCGTACGCTAACACTAACCCGCGCCCTCACACGCACGCTCCCCCTAAAGCGTTGCCGTACCCTCATCTGGACCCTAAACCGTCCCCGTCCCCTAACCCTAACCCTAGCCCGAACCCTAACCCTAACCCTTCCCCGAAGCCTGACCCTCACCCGTCCCCTAATCCTAACCCGTACGCTAACACTAACCCGCGCCCTCACACGCACGCTCCTCCTAAAGCGTTGCCGTACCCTCACCTGGACCCTAAACCGTCCCCGTCCCCTAACCCTAACCCTAGCCCGAACCCTAACCCTAACCCTTCCCCGAAGCCTGACCCTCACCCGTCCCCTAATCCTAACCCGTACGCTAACACTAACCCGCGCCCTCACACGCACGCTCCCCCTAAAGCGTTGCCGTACCCTCACCTGGACCCTAAACCGTCCCCGTCCCCTAACCCTAACCCTAGCCCGAACCCTAACCCTAACCCTTCCCCGAAGCCTGACCCTCACCCGTCCCCTAATCCTAACCCGTACGCTAACACTAACACGCGCCCTCACACGCACGCTCCCCCTAAAGCGTTGCCGTACCCTCACCTGGACCCTAAACCGTCCCCGTCCCCTAACCCTAACCCCAGCCCGAACCCTAACCCTAACCCTTCCCCGAAGCCTGACCCTCACCCGTCCCCTAATCCTAACCCGTACGCTAACACTAACCCGCGCCCTCACACGCACGCTCCCCCTAAAGCGTTGCCGTACCCTCACCTGGACCCTAAACCGTCCCCGTCCCCTAACCCTAACCCTAGCCCGAACCCTAACCCTAACCCTTCCCCGAAGCCTGACCCTCACCCGTCCCCTAATCCTAACCCGTACGCTAACACTAACCCGCGCCCTCACACGCACGCTCCCCCTAAAGCGTTGCCGTACCCTCACCTGGACCCTAAACCGTCCCCGTCCCCTAACCCTAACCCTAGCCCGAACCCTAACCCTAACCCTTCCCCGAAGCCTGACCCTCACCCTTCCCCTTATCCTAACCCGTACGCTAACACTAACCCGCGCCCTCACACGCACGCTCCCCCTAAAGCGTTGCCGTACCCTCACCTGGACCCTAAACCATCCCCGTCCCCTAACCCTAACCCTAGCCCGAACCCTAACCCTAACCCTTCCCCGAAGCCTGACCCTCACCCGTCCCCTAATCCTAACCCGTACGCTAACACTAACCCGCGCCCTCACACGCACGCTCCCCCTAAAGCGTTGCCGTACCCTCACCTGGACCCTAAACCGTCCCCGTCCCCTAACCCTAACCCTAGCCCGAACCCTAACCCTAACCCTTCCCCGAAGCCTGACCCTCACCCGTCCCCTAATCCTAACCCGTACGCTAACACTAACCCGCGCCCTCACACGCACGCTCCCCCTAAAGCGTTGCCGTACCCTCACCTGGACCCTAAACCGTCCCCGTCCCCTAACCCTAACCCTAGCCCGAACCCTAACCCTAGCCCTTCCCCGAAGCCTGACCCTCACCCGTCCCCTAATCCTAACCCGTACGCTAACACTAACCCGCGCCCTCACACGCACGCTCCCCCTAAAGCGTTGCCGTACCCTCACCTGGACCCTAAACCGTCCCCGTCCCCTAACCCTAACCCTAGCCCGAACCCTAACCCTAACCCTTCCCCGAAGCCTGACCCTCACCCGTCCCCTAATCCTAACCCGTACGCTAACACTAACCCGCGCCCTCACACGCACGCTCCCCCTAAAGCGTTGCCGTACCCTCACCTGGACCCTAAACCGTCCCCGTCCCCTAACCCTAACCCTAGCCCGAACCCTAACCCTAACCCTTCCCCGAAGCCTGACCCTCACCCGTCCCCTAATCCTAACCCGTACGCTAACACTAACCCGCGCCCTCACACGCACGCTCCCCCTAAAGCGTTGCCGTACCCTCACCTGGACCCTAAACCGTCCCCGTCCCCTAACCCTAACCCTAGCCCGAACCCTAACCCTAACCCTTCCCCGAAGCCTGACCCTCACCCGTCCCCTAATCCTAACCCGTACGCTAACACTAACCCGCGCCCTCACACGCACGCTCCCCCTAAAGCGTTGCCGTACCCTCACCTGGACCCTAAACCGTCCCCGTCCCCTAACCCTAACCCTAGCCCGAACCCTAACCCTAACCCTTCCCTGAAGCCTGACCCTCACCCGTCCCCTAATCCTAACCCGTACGCTAACACTAACCCGCGCCCTCACACGCACGCTCCCCCTAAAGCGTTGCCGTACCCTCACCTGGACCCTAAACCGTCCCCGTCCCCTAACCCTAACCCTAGCCCGAACCCTAACCCTAACCCTTCCCCGAAGCCTGACCCTCACCCGTCCCCTAATCCTAACCCGTACGCTAACACTAACCCGCGCCCTCACACGCACGCTCCCCCTAAAGCGTTGCCGTACCCTCACCTGGACCCTAAACCGTCCCCGTCCCCTAACCCTAACCCTAGCCCGAACCCCAACCCTAACCCTTACCCGAAGCCTGACCCTCACCCGTCCCCTAATCCTAACCCGTACGCTAACACTAACCCGCGCCCTCACACGCACGCTCCCCCTAAAGCGTTGTCGTACCCTCACCTGGACCCTAAACCGTCCCCGTCCCCTAACCCTAACCCTAGCCCGAAACCTAACCCTAACCCTTCCCCGAAGCCTGACCCTCACCCGTGCCCTAATCCTAACCCGTACGCTAACACTAACCCGCGCCCTCACACGCACGCTCCCCCTAAAGCGTTGCCGTACCCTCACCTGGACCCTAAACCGTCCCCGTCCCCTAACCCTAACCCTAGCCCGAACCCTAACCCTAACCCTTCCCCGAAGCCTGACCCTCACCCGTCCCCTAATCCTAACCCGTACGCTAACACTAACCCGCGCCCTCACACGCACGCTCCTCCTAAAGCGTTGCCGTACCCTCACCTGGACCCTAAACCGTCCCCGTCCCCTAACCCTAACCCTAGCCCGAACCCTAACCCTAACCCTTCCCCGAAGCCTGACCCTCACCCGTCCCCTAATCCTAACCCGTACGCTAACACTAACCCGCGCCCTCACACGCACGCTCCCCCTAAAGCGTTGCCGTACCCTCACCTGGACCCTAAACCGTCCCCGTCCCCTAACCCTAACCCTAGCCCGAGCCCTAACCCAAACCCTTCCCCGAAGCCTGACCCTCACCCGTCCCCTAATCCTAACCCGTACGCTAACACTAACACGCGCCCTCACACGCACGCTCCACCTAAAGCGTTGCCGTACCCTAACCTGGACCCTAAACCGTCCCCGTCCCCTAACCCTAACCCTAGCCCGAACCCTAACCCTAACCCTTCCCCGAAGCCTGACCCTCACCCGTCCCCTAATCCTAACCCGTACGCTAACACTAACCCGCGCCCTCACACGCACGCTCCCCCTAAAGCGTTGCCGTACCCTCACCTGGACCCTAAACTGTCCCCGTCCCCTAACCCTAACCCTAGCCCGAACCCTAACCCTAACCCTTCCCCGAAGCCTGACCCTCACCCGTCCCCTAATCCTAACCCGTACGCTAACACTAACCCGCGCCCTCACACGCACGCTCCCCCTAAAGCGTTGTCGTACCCTCACCTGGACCCTAAACCGTCCCCGTCCCCTAACCCTAACCCTAGCCCGAAACCTAACCCTAACCCTTCCCCGAAGCCTGACCCTCACCCGTGCCCTTATCCTAACCCGTACGCTAACACTAACCCGCGCCCTCACACGCACGCTCCCACGAAAGCGTTGCCGTACCCTCACCTGGACCCTAAACCGTCCCCGTCCCCTAACCCTAACCCTAGCCCGAACCCTAACCCTAACCCTTCCCCGAAGCCTGACCCTCACCCGTCCCCTAATCCTAACCCGTACGCTAACACTAACCCGCGCCCTCACACGCACGCTCCCCCTAAAGCGTTTCCGTACCCTCACCTGGACCCTAAACCGTCCCCGTCCCCTAACCCTAACCCTAGCCCGAACCCTAACCCTAACCCTTCCCCGAAGCCTGACCCTCACCCGTCCCCTAATCCTAACCCGTACGCTAACACTAACCCGCGTCCTCACACGCACGCTCCCCCTAAAGCGTTGCCGTACCCTCACCTGGACCCTAAACCGTCCCCGTCCCCTAACCCTAACCCCAGCCCGAACCCTAACCCTAACCCTTCCCCGAAGCCTGACCCTCACCCGTCCCCTAATCCTAACCCGTACGCTAACACTAACCCGCGCCCTCACACGCACGCTCCCCCTAAAGCGTTGCCGTACCCTCACCTGGACCCTAAACCGTCCCCGTCCCCTAACCCTAACCCTAGCCCGAACCCTAACCCTAACCCTTCCCCGAAGCCTGACCCTCACCCGTCCCCTAATCCTAACCCGTACGCTAACACTAACCCGCGCCCTCACACGCACGCTCCCCCTAAAGCGTTGCCGTACCCTCACCTGGACCCTAAACCGTCCCCGTCCCCTAACCCTAACCCTAGCCCGAACCCTAACCCTAACCCTTCCCCGAAGCCTGACCCTCACCCTTCCCCTTATCCTAACCCGTACGCTAACACTAACCCGCGCCCTCACACGCACGCTCCCCCTAAAGCGTTGCCGTACCCTCACCTGGACCCTAAACCGTCCCCGTCCCCTAACCCTAACCCTAGCCCGAACCCTAACCCTAACCCTTCCCCGAAGCCTGACCCTCACCCGTCCCCTAATCCTAACCCGTACGCTAACACTAACCCGCGCCCTCACACGCACGCTCCCCCTAAAGCGTTGCCGTACCCTCACCTGGACCCTAAACCGTCCCCGTCCCCTAACCCTAACCCTAGCCCGAACCCTAACCCTAACCCTTCCCCGAAGCCTGACCCTCACCCGTCCCCTAATCCTAACCCGTACGCTAACACTAACCCGCGCCCTCACACGCACGCTCCCCCTAAAGCGTTGCCGTACCCTCACCTGGACCCTAAACCGTCCCCGTCCCCTAACCCTAACCCTAGCCCGAACCCTAACCCTAGCCCTTCCCCGAAGCCTGACCCTCACCCGTCCCCTAATCCTAACCCGTACGCTAACACTAACCCGCGCCCTCACACGCACGCTCCCCCTAAAGCGTTGCCGTACCCTCACCTGGACCCTAAACCGTCCCCGTCCCCTAACCCTAACCCTAGCCCGAACCCTAACCCTAACCCTTCCCCGAAGCCTGACCCTCACCCGTCCCCTAATCCTAACCCGTACGCTAACACTAACCCGCGCCCTCACACGCACGCTCCCCCTAAAGCGTTGCCGTACCCTCACCTGGACCCTAAACCGTCCCCGTCCCCTAACCCTAACCCTAGCCCGAACCCTAACCCTAACCCTTCCCCGAAGCCTGACCCTCACCCGTCCCCTAATCCTAACCCGTACGCTAACACTAACCCGCGCCCTCACACGCACGCTCCCCCTAAAGCGTTGCCGTACCCTCACCTGGACCCTAAACCGTCCCCGTCCCCTAACCCTAACCCTAGCCCGAACCCTAACCCTAACCCTTCCCCGAAGCCTGACCCTCACCCGTCCCCTAATCCTAACCCGTACGCTAACACTAACCCGCGCCCTCACACGCACGCTCCCCCTAAAGCGTTGCCGTACCCTCACCTGGACCCTAAACCGTCCCCGTCCCCTAACCCTAACCCTAGCCCGAACCCTAACCCTAACCCTTCCCCGAAGCCTGACCCTCACCCGTCCCCTAATCCTAACCCGTACGCTAACACTAACCCGCGCCCTCACACGCACGCTCCCCCTAAAGCGTTGCCGTACCCTCACCTGGACCCTAAACCGTCCCCGTCCCCTAACCCTAACCCTAGCCCGAACCCTAACCCTAACCCTTCCCCGAAGCCTGACCCTCACCCGTCCCCTAATCCTAACCCGTACGCTAACACTAACCCGCGCCCTCACACGCACGCTCCCCCTAAAGCGTTGCCGTACCCTCACCTGGACCCTAAACCGTCCCCGTCCCCTAAGCCTAACCCTAGCCCGAACCCTAACCCTAACCCTTCCCTGAAGCCTGACCCTCACCCTTCCCCTAATCCTAACCCGTACGCTAACACTAACCCGCGCCCTCACACGCACGCTCCCCCTAAAGTGTTGCCGTACCCTCACCTGGACCCTAAACCGTCCCCGTCCCCTAACCCTAACCCTAGCCCGAAACCTAACCCTAACCCTTCCCCGAAGCCTGACCCTCACCCGTCCCCTAATCCTAACCCGTACGCTAACACTAACCCGCGCCCTCACACGCACGCTCCCCCTAAAGCGTTGCCGTACCCTCACCTGGACCCTAAACCGTCCCCGTCCCCTAACCCTAACCCTAGCCCGAACCCTAACCCTAACCCTTCCCCGAAGCCTGACCCTCACCCGTCCCCTAATCCTAACCCGTACGCTAACACTAACCGGCGCCCTCACACGCACGCTCCCCCTAAAGCGTTGCCGTACCCTCACCTGGACCCTAAACCGTCCCCGTCCCCTAACCCTAACCCTAGCCCGAACCCTAACCCTAACCCTTCCCCGAAGCCTGACCCTCACCCGTCCCCTAATCCTAACCCGTACGCTAACACTAACCTGCGCCCTCACACGCACGCTCCCCCTAAAGCGTTGCCGTACCCTCACCTGGACCCTAAACCGTCCCCGTCCTCTAACCCTAACCCTAGCCCGAACCCTAACCCTAACCCTTCCCCGAAGCCTGACCCTCACCCGTCCCCTAATCCTAACCCGTACGCTAACACTAACCCGCGCCCTCACACGCACGCTCCCCCTAAAGCGTTGCCGTACCCTCACCTGGACCCTAAACCGTCCCCGTCCCCTAACCCTAACCCTAGCCCGAACCCTAACCCTAACCCTTCCCCGAAGCCTGACCCTCACCCGTCCCCTAATCCTAACCCGTACGCTAACAGTAACCCACGCCCTCACACGCACGCTCCCCCTAAAGCGTTGCCGTACCCTCACCTGGACCCTAAACCGTCCCCGTCCCCTAACCCTAACCCTAGCCCGAACCCTAACCCTAACCCTTCCCCGAAGCCTGACCCTCACCCGTCCCCTAATCCTAACCCGTACGCTAACACTAACCCACGCCCTCACACGCACGCTCCCCCTAAAGCGTTGCCGTACCCTCACCTGGACCCTAAACCGTCCCCGTCCCCTAACCCTAACCCTAGCCCGAACCCTAACCCTAACCCTTCCCCGAAGCCTGACCCTCACCCGTCCCCTAATCCTAACCCGTACGCTAACACTAACCCGCGCCCTCACACGCACGCTCCCCCTAAAGCGTTGCCGTACCCTCACCTGGACCCTAAACCGTCCCCGTCCCCTAACCCTAACCCTAGCCCGAACCCTAACCCTAACCCTTCCCCGAAGCCTGACCCTCACCCGTCCCCTAATCCTAACCCGTACGCTAACACTAACCCGCGCCCTCACACGCACGCTCCCCCTAAAGCGTTGTCGTACCCTCACCTGGACCCTAAGCCGTCCCCGTCCCCTAACCCTAACCCTAGCCCGAAACCTAACCCTAACCCTTCCCCGAAGCCTGACCCTCACCCGTGCCCTAATCCTAACCCGTACGCTAACACTAACCCGCGCCCTCACACGCACGCTCCCCCTAAAGCGTTGCCGTACCCTCACCTGGACCCTAAACCGTCCCCGTCCCCTAACCCTAACCCTAGCCCGAACCCTAACCCTAACCCTTCCCCGAAGCCTGACCCTCACCCGTCCCCTAATCCTAACCCGTACGCTAACACTAACCCGCGCCCTCACACGCACGCTCCTCCTAAAGCGTTGCCGTACCCTCACCTGGACCCTAAACCGTCCCCGTCCCCTAACCCTAACCCTAGCCCGAACCCTAACCCTAACCCTTCCCCGAAGCCTGACCCTCACCCGTCCCCTAATCCTAACCCGTACGCTAACACTAACCCGCGCCCTCACACGCACGCTCCCCCTAAAGCGTTGCCGTACCCTCACCTGGACCCTAAACCGTCCCCGTCCCCTAACCCTAACCCTAGCCCGAGCCCTAACCCTAACCCTTCCCCGAAGCCTGACCCTCACCCGTCCCCTAATCCTAACCCGTACGCTAACACTAACACGCGCCCTCACACGCACGCTCCACCTAAAGCGTTGCCGTACCCTAACCTGGACCCTAAACCGTCCCCGTCCCCTAACCCTAACCCTAGCCCGAACCCTAACCCTAACCCTTCCCCGAAGCCTGACCCTCACCCGTCCCCTAATCCTAACCCGTACGCTAACACTAACCCGCGCCCTCACACGCACGCTCCCCCTAAAGCGTTGTCGTACCCTCACCTGGACCCTAAACCGTCACCGTCCCCTAACCCTAACCCTAGCCCGAAACCTAACCCTAACCCTTCCCCGAAGCCTGACCCTCACCCGTGCCCTTATCCTAACCCGTACGCTAACACTAACCCGCACCCTCACACGCACGCTCCCACGAAAGCGTTGCCGTACCCTCACCTGGACCCTAAACCGTCCCCGTCCCCTAACCCTAACCCTAGCCCGAACCCTAACCCTAACCCTTCCCCGAAGCCTGACCCTCACCCGTCCCCTAATCCTAACCCGTACGCTAACACTAACCCGCGCCCTCACACGCACGCTCCCCCTAAAGCGTTTCCGTACCCTCACCTGGACCCTAAACCGTCCCCGTCCCCTAACCCTAACCCTAGCCCGAACCCTAACCCTAACCCTTCCCCGAAGCCTGACCCTCACCCGTCCCCTAATCCTAACCCGTACGCTAACACTAACCCGCGTCCTCACACGCACGCTCCCCCTAAAGCGTTGCCGTACCCTCACCTGGACCCTAAACCGTCCCCGTCCCCTAACCCTAACCCCAGCCCGAACCCTAACCCTAACCCTTCCCCGAAGCCTGACCCTCACCCGTCCCCTAATCCTAACCCGTACGCTAACACTAACCCGCGCCCTCACACGCACGCTCCCCCTAAAGCGTTGCCGTACCCTCACCTGGACCCTAAACCGTCCCCGTCCCCTAACCCTAACCCTAGCCCGAACCCTAACCCTAACCCTTCCCCGAAGCCTGACCCTCACCCGTCCCCTAATCCTAACCCGTACGCTAACACTAACCCGCGCCCTCACACGCACGCTCCCCCTAAAGCGTTGCCGTACCCTCACCTGGACCCTAAACCGTCCCCGTCCCCTAACCCTAACCCTAGCCCGAACCCTAACCCTAACCCTTCCCCGAAGCCTGACCCTCACCCTTCCCCTTATCCTAACCCGTACGCTAACACTAACCCGCGCCCTCACACGCACGCTCCCCCTAAAGCGTTGCCGTACCCTCACCTGGACCCTAAACCGTCCCCGTCCCCTAACCCTAACCCTAGCCCGAACCCTAACCCTAACCCTTCCCCGAAGCCTGACCCTCACCCGTCCCCTAATCCTAACCCGTACGCTAACACTAACCCGCGCCCTCACACGCACGCTCCCCCTAAAGCGTTGCCGTACCCTCACCTGGACCCTAAACCGTCCCCGTCCCCTAACCCTAACCCTAGCCCGAACCCTAACCCTAACCCTTCCCCGAAGCCTGACCCTCACCCGTCCCCTAATCCTAACCCGTACGCTAACACTAACCCGCGCCCTCACACGCACGCTCCCCCTAAAGCGTTGCCGTACCCTCACCTGGACCCTAAACCGTCCCCGTCCCCTAACCCTAACCCTAGCCCGAACCCTAACCCTAGCCCTTCCCCGAAGCCTGACCCTCACCCGTCCCCTAATCCTAACCCGTACGCTAACACTAACCCGCGCCCTCACACGCACGCTCCCCCTAAAGCATTGCCGTACCCTCACCTGGACCCTAAACCGTCCCCGTCCCCTAACCCTAACCCTAGCCCGAACCCTAACCCTAACCCTTCCCCGAAGCCTGACCCTCACCCGTCCCCTAATCCTAACCCGTACGCTAACACTAACCCGCGCCCTCACACGCACGCTCCCCCTAAAGCGTTGCCGTACCCTCACCTGGACCCTAAACCGTCCCCGTCCCCTAACCCTAACCCTAGCCCGAACCCTAACCCTAACCCTTCCCCGAAGCCTGACCCTCACCCGTCCCCTAATCCTAACCCGTACGCTAACACTAACCCGCGCCCTCACACGCACGCTCCCCCTAAAGCGTTGCCGTACCCTCACCTGGACCCTAAACCGTCCCCGTCCCCTAACCCTAACCCTAGCCCGAACCCTAACCCTAACCCTTCCCCGAAGCCTGACACTCACCCGTCCCCTAATCCTATCCCGTACGCTAACACTAACCCGCGCCCTCACACGCACGCTCCCCCTAAAGCGTTGCCGTACCCTCACCTGGACCTTAAACCGTCCCCATCCTCTAACCCTAACCCTAGCCCGAACCCTAACCCTAACCCTTCCCCGAAGCCTGACCCTCACCCGTCCCCTAATCCTAACCCGTACGCTAACACGAACCCGCGCCCTCACACGCACGCTCCCCCTAAAGCGTTGCCGTACCCTCACCTGGACCCTAAACCGTCCCCGTCCCCTAACCCTAACCCTAGCCCGAAACCTAACCCTAACCCTTCCCCGAAGCCTGACCCTCACCCGTCCCCTAATCCTAACCCGTACGCTAACACTAACCCGCGCCCTCACACGCACGGTCCCCCTAAAGCGTTGCCGTACCCTCACCTGGACCCTAAACCGTCCCCGTCCCCTAACCCTAACCCTAGCCCGAACCCTAACCCTAACCCTTCCCCGAAGCCTGACCCTCACCTGTCCCCTAATCCTAACCCGTACGCTAACACTAACCCGCGTCCTCACACACACGCTCCCCCTAACGCGTTGCCGTACCCTCACCTGGACCCTAAACCGTCCCCGTCCCCTAACCCTAACCCTAGCCCGAACCCTAACCCTAACCCTTCCCCGAAGCCTGACCCTCACCCGTCCCCTAATCCTAACCCGTACGCTAACACTAACCCGCGCCCTCACACGCACGCTCCTCCTAAAGCGTTGCCGTACCCTCACCTGGACCCTAAACCGTCCCCGTCCCCTAACCCTAACCCTAGCCCGAACCCTAACCCTAACCCTTCCCCGAAGCCTGACCCTCACCCGTCCCCTAATCCTAACCCGTACGCTAACACTAACCCGCGCCCTCACACGCACGCTCCCCCTAAAGCGTTGCCGTACCCTCACCTGGACCCTAAACCGTCCCCGTCCCCTAACCCTAACCCTAGCCCGAACCCTAACCCTAACCCTTCCCCGAAGCCTGACCCTCACCCGTCCCCTAATCCTAACCCGTACGCTAACACTAACACGCGCCCTCACACGCACGCTCCACCTAAAGCGTTGCCGTACCCTAACCTGGACCCTAAACCGTCCCCATCCCCTAACCCTAAACCTAGCCCGAACCCTAACCCTAACCCTTCCCCGAAGCCTGACCCTCACCCGTCCCCTAATCCTAACCCGTACGCTAACACTAACCCGCGCCCTCACACGCACGCTCCCCCTAAAGCGTTGCCGTACCCTCACCTGGACCCTAAACTGTCCCCGTCCCCTAACCCTAACCCTAGCCCGAACCCTAACCCTAACCCTTCCCCGAAGCCTGACCCTCACCCGTCCCCTAATCCTAACCTGTACGCTAACACTAACCCGCGCCCTCACACGCACGCTCCCCCTAAAGCGTTGTCGTACCCTCACCTGGACCCTAAACCGTCCCCGTCCCCTAACCCTAACCCTAGCCCGAAACCTAACCCTAACCCTTCCCCGAAGCCTGACCCTCACCCGTGCCCTTATCCTAACCCGTACGCTAACACTAACCCGCGCCCTCACACGCACGCTCCCCCTAAAGCGTTGCCATACCCTCACCTGGACCCTAAACCGTCCCCGTCCCCTAACCCTAACCCTAGCCCGAACCCTAACCCTAACCCTTCCCCGAAGACTGACCCTCACCCGTCCCCTAATCCTAACCCGTACGCTAACACTAACCCGCGCCCTCACACGCACGCTCCCCCTAAAGCGTTGCCGTACCCTCACCTGGACCCTAAACCGTCCCCGTCCCCTAACCCTAACCCTAGCCCGAACCCTAACCCTAACCCTTCCCCGAAGCCTGACCCTCACCCGTCCCCTAATCCTAACCCGTACGCTAACACTAACCCGCGCCCTCACACGCACGCTCCCCCTAAAGCGTTGCCGTACCCTCACCTGGACCCTAAACCGTCCCCGTCCCCTAACCCTAACCCTAGCCCGAACCCTAACCCTAACCCTTCCCCGAAGCCTGACCCTCACCCTTCCCCTTATCCTAACCCGTACGCTAACACTAACCCGCGCCCTCACACGCACGCTCCCCCTAAAGCGTTGCCGTACCCTCACCTGGACCCTAAACCGTCCCCGTCCCCTAACCCTAACCCTAGCCCGAACCCTAACCCTAACCCTTCCCCGAAGCCTGACCCTCACCCGTCCCCTAATCCTAACCCGTACGCTAACACTAACCCGCGCCCTCACACGCACGCTCCCCCTAAAGCGTTGCCGTACCCTCACCTGGACCCTAAACCGTCCCCGTCCCCTAACCCTAACCCTAGCCCGAACCCTAACCCTAACCCTTCCCCGAAGCCTGACCCTCACCCGTCCCCTAATCCTAACCCGTACGCTAACACTAACCCGCGCCCTCACACGCACGCTCCCCCTAAAGCGTTGCCGTACCCTCACCTGGACCCTAAACCGTCCCCGTCCCCTAACCCTAACCCTAGCCCGAACCCTAACCCTAGCCCTTCCCCGAAGCCTGACACTCACCCGTCCCCTAATCCTAACCCGTACGCTAACACTAACCCGCGCCCTCACACGCACGCTCCCCCTAAAGCGTTGCCGTACCCTCACCTGGACCCTAAACCGTCCCCGTCCCCTAACCCTAACCCTAGCCCGAACCCTAACCCTAACCCTTCCCCGAAGCCTGACCCTCACCCGTCCCCTAATCCTAACCCGTACGCTAACACTAACCCGCGCCCTCACACGCACGCTCCCCCTAAAGCGTTGCCGTACCCTCACCTGGACCCTAAACCGTCCCCGTCCCCTAACCCTAACCCTAGCCCGAACCCTAACCCTAACCCTTCCCCGAAGCCTGACCCTCACCCGTCCCCTAATCCTAACCCGTACGCTAACACTAACCCGCGCCCTCACACGCACGCTCCCCCTAAAGCGTTGCCGTACCCTCACCTGGACCCTAAACCGTCCCCGTCCCCTAACCCTAACCCTAGCCCGAACCCTAACCCTAACCCTTCCCCGAAGCCTGACACTCACCCGTCCCCTAATCCTAACCCGTACGCTAACACTAACCCGCGCCCTCACACGCACGCTCCCCCTAAAGCGTTGCCGTACCCTCACCTGGACCCTAAACCGTCCCCGTCCTCTAACCCTAACCCTAGCCCGAACCCTAACCCTAACCCTTCCCCGAAGCCTGACCCTCACCCGTCCCCTAATCCTAACCCGTACGCTAACACGAACCCGCGCCCTCACACGCACGCTCCCCCTAAAGCGTTGCCGTACCCTCACCTGGACCCTAAACCGTCCCCGTCCCCTAACCCTAACCCTAGCCCGAAACCTAACCCTAACCCTTCCCCGAAGCCTGACCCTCACCCGTCCCCTAATCCTAACCCGTAGGCTAACACTAACCCGCGCCCTCACACGCACGCTCCCCCTAAAGCGTTGCCGTACCCTCACCTGGACCCTAAACCGTCCCCGTCCCCTAACCCTAACCCTAGCCCGAACCCTAACCCTAACCCTTCCCCGAAGCCTGACCCTCACCCGTCCCCTAATCCTAACCCATACGCTAACACTAACCCGCGTCCTCACACACACGCTCCCCCTAAAACGTTGCCGTACCCTCACCTGGACCCTAAACCGTCCCCGTCCCCTAACCCTAACCCTAGCCCGAACCCTAACCCTAACCCTTCCCCGAAGCCTGACCCTCACCCGTCCCCTAATCCTAACCCGTACGCTAACACTAACCCGCGCCCTCACACGCACGCTCCCCCTAAAGCGTTGCCGTACCCTCACCTGGACCCTAAACCGTCCCCGTCCCCTAACCCTAACCCTAGCCCGAACCCTAACCCTAACCCTTCCCCGAAGCCTGACCCTCACCCGTCCCCTAATCCTAACCCGTACGCTAACACTAACCCGCGCCCTCACACGCACGCTCCCCGTAAAGCGTTGTCGTACCCTCACCTGGACCCTAAACCGTCCCCGTCCCCTAACCCTAACCCTAGCCCGAAACCTAACCCTAACCCTTCCCCGAAGCCTGACCCTCACCCGTGCCCTAATCCTAACCCGTACGCTAACACTAACCCGCGCCCTCACACGCACGCTCCCCCTAAAGCGTTGCCGTACCCTCACCTGGACCCTAAACCGTCCCCGTCCCCTAACCCTAACCCTAGCCCGAACCCTAACCCTAACCCTTCCCCGAAGCCTGACCCTCACCCGTCCCCTAATCCTAACCCGTACGCTAACACTAACCCGCGCCCTCACACGCACGCTCCTCCTAAAGCGTTGCCGTACCCTCACCTGGACCCTAAACCGTCCCGTCCCCTAACCCTAACCCTAGCCCGAACCCTAACCCTAACCCTTCCCCGAAGCCTGACCCTCACCCGTCCCCTAATCCTAACCCGTACGCTAACACTAACCCGCGCCCTCACACGCACGCTCCCCCTAAAGCGTTGCCGTACCCTCACCTGGACCCTAAACCGTCCCCGTCCCCTAACCCTAACCCTAGCCCGAACCCTAACCCTAACCCTTCCCCGAAGCCTGACCCTCACCCGTCCCCTAATCCTAACCCGTACGCTAACACTAACCCGCGCCCTCACACGCACGCTCCCCCTAAAGCGTTGCCGTACCCTCACCTGGACCCTAAACCGTCCCCGTCCCCTAACCCTAACCCTAGCCCGAACCCTAACCCTAACCCTTCCCCGAAGCCTGACACTCACCCGTCCCCTAATCCTAACCCGTACGCTAACACTAACCCGCGCCCTCACACGCACGCTCCCCCTAAAGCGTTGCCGTACCCTCACCTGGACCCTCAACCGTCCCCGTCCTCTAACCCTAACCCTAGCCCGAACCCTAACCCTAACCCTTCCCCGAAGCCTGACCCTCACCCGTCCCCTAATCCTAACCCGTACGCTAACACGAACCCGCGCCCTCACACGCACGCTCCCCCTAAAGCGTTGCCGTACCCTCACCTGGACCCTAAACCGTCCCCGTCCCCTAACCCTAACCCTAGCCCGAAACCTAACCCTAACCCTTCCCCGAAGCCTGACCCTCACCCGTCCCCTAATCCTAACCCGTACGCTAACAGTAACCCACGCCCTCACACGCACGCTCCCCCTAAAGCGTTGCCGTACCCTCACCTGGACCCTAAACCGTCCCCGTCCCCTAACCCTAACCCTAGCCCGAACCCTAACCCTAACCCTTCCCCGAAGCCTGACCCTCACCCGTCCCCTAATCCTAACCCGTACGCTAACACTAACCCGCGCCCTCACACGCACGCTCCCCGTAAAGCGTTGTCGTACCCTCACCTGGACCCTAAACCGTCCCCGTCCCCTAACCCTAACCCTAGCCCGAAACCTAACCCTAACCCTTCCCCGAAGCCTGACCCTCACCCGTGCCCTAATCCTAACCCGTACGCTAACACTAACCCGCGCCCTCACACGCACGCTCCCCCTAAAGCGTTGCCGTACCCTCACCTGGACCCTAAACCGTCCCCGTCCCCTAACCCTAACCCTAGCCCGAACCCTAACCCTAACCCTTCCCCGAAGCCTGACCCTCACCCGTCCCCTAATCCTAACCCGTACGCTAACACTAACCCGCACCCTCACACGCACGCTCCTCCTAAAGCGTTGCCGTACCCTCACCTGGACCCTAAACCGTCCCCGTCCCCTAACCCTAACCCTAGCCCGAACCCTAACCCTAACCCTTCCCCGAAGCCTGACCCTCACCCGTCCCCTAATCCTAACCCGTACGCTAACACTAACCCGCGCCCTCACACGCACGCTCCCCCTAAAGCGTTGCCGTACCCTCACCTGGACCCTAAACCGTCCCCGTCCCCTAACCCTAACCCTAGCCCGAACCCTAACCCTAACCCTTCCCCGAAGCCTGACCCTCACCCGTCCCCTAATCCTAACCCGTACGCTAACACTAACACGCGCCCTCACACGCACGCTCCACCTAAAGCGTTGCCGTACCCTAACCTGGACCCTAAACCGTCCCCGTCCCCTAACCCTAAACCTAGCCCGAACCCTAACCCTAACCCTTCCCCGAAGCCTGACCCTCACCCGTCCCCTAATCCTAACCCGTACGCTAACACTAACCCGCGCCCTCACACGCACGCTCCCCCTAAAGCGTTGCCGTACCCTCACCTGGACCCTAAACCGTCCCCGTCCCCTAACCCTAACCCTAGCCCGAACCCTAACCCTAACCCTTCCCCGAAGCCTGACCCTCACCCGTCCCCTAATCCTAACCCGTACGCTAACACTAACCCGCGCCCTCACACGCACGCTCCCCCTAAAGCGTTGCCGTACCCTCACCTGGACCCTAAACCGTCGCCGTCCCCTAACCCTAACCCTAGCCCGAACCCTAACCCTAACCCTTCCCCGAAGCCTGACCCTCACCCGTCCCCTAATCCTAACCCGTACGCTAACACTAACCCGCGCCCTCACACGCACGCTCCCCCTAAAGCGTTGCCGTACCCTCACCTGGACCCTAAACCGTCCCCGTCCCCTAACCCTAACCCTAGCCCGAACCCTAACCCAAACCCTTCCCCAGAGCCTGACCCTCACCCGTCCCCTAATCCTAACCCGTACGCTAACACTAACCCACGCCCTCACACGCACGCTCCCCCTATAGCGTTGCCGTACCCTCACCTGGACCCTAAACCGTCCCCGTCCCCTAACCCTAACCCTAGCCCGAACCCTAACCCTAATCCTTCCCCGAAACCTGACCCTCACCCGTCCCCTAATCCTAACCCGTACGCTAACACTAACCCGCGCCCTCACACGCACGCTCCCCCTAAAGCGTTGCCGTACCCTCACCTGGACCCTAAACCGTCCCCGTCCCCTAACCCTAACCCTAGCCCGAACCCTAAACCTACCCCTTCCCCGAAGCCTGACCCTCACCCGTCCCCTAATCCTAACCCGTACGCTAACACTAACCCGCGCCCTCACACGCACGCTCCCCCTAAAGCTTTGCCGTACCCTCACCTGGACCCTAAACCGTCCCCGTCCCCTAACCCTAACCCTAGCCCGAACCCTAACACTAACCCTTCCCCGAAGCCTGACCCTCAACCGTCCCCTAATCCTAACCCGTACGCTAACACTAACCCGCGCCCTCACACGCACGCTCCCCCTAAAGCGTTGCCGTACCCTCACCTGGACCCTAAACCGTCCCCGTCCCCTAACCCTAACCCTAGCCCGAACCCTAACCCTAACCCTTCCCCGAAGCCTGACCCTCACCCGTCCCCTAATCCTAACCCGTACGCTAACACTAACCCGCGCCCTCACACGCACGCTCCCCCTAAAGCGTTGCCGTACCCTCACCTGGACCCTAAACCGTCCCCGTCCCCTAACCCTAACCCTAGCCCGAAACCTAACCCTAACCCTTCCCCGAAGCCTGACCCTCACCCGTCCCCTAATCCTAAACCGTACGCTAACACTAACCCGCGCCCTCACACGCACGCTCCCCCTAAAGCGTTGCCGTACCCTCACCTGGACCCTAAACCGTCCCCGTCCCCTAACCCTAACCCTAGCCCGAACTCTAACCCTAACCCTTCCCCGAAGCCTGACCCTCACCCGTCCCCTAATCCTAAACCGTACGCTAACACTAACCCGCGCCCTCACACGCACGCTCCCCCTAAAGCGTTTCCATACCCACACCTGGACCCTAAACCGTCCCCGTCCCCTAACCCTAACCCTAGCCCGAACCCTAACCCTAACCCTTCCCCGAAGCCTGACCCTCACCCGTCCCCTAATCCTAACCCGTACGCTAACACTAACCCCCGTCCTCACACGCACGCTCCCCCTAAAGCGTTGCCGTACCCTCACCTGGACCCTAAACCGTCCCCGTCCCCTAACCCTAACCCCAGCCCGAACCCTAACCCTAACCCTTCCCCGAAGCCTGACCCTCACCCGTCCCCTAATCCTAACCCGTACGCTAACACTAACCCGCGCCCTCACACGCACGCTCCCCCTAAAGTGTTGCCGTACCCTCACCTGGACCCTAAACCGTCCCCGTCCCCTAACCCTAACCCTAGCCCGAAACCTAACCCTAACCCTTCCCCGAAGCCTGACCCTCACCTGTCCCCTAATCCTAACCCGTACGCTAACACTAACCCGCGCCCTCACACGCACGCTCCCCCTAAAGCGTTGCCGTACCCTCACCTGGACCCTAAACCGTCCCCGTCACCTAACCCTAACCCTAGCCCGAATCCTAACCCTAACCCTTCCCCGAAGCCTGACCCTCACCCGTCCCCTAATCCTAACCCGTACGCTAACACTAACCCGCGCCCTCACACGCACGCTCCCCCTAAAGCGTTGCCGTACCCTCACCTGGACCCTAAACCGTCTCCGTCCCCGTCCCCTAACCCTAACCCTAGCCCGAACCCTAACCCTAATACTTCTGCGAAGCCTGACCCTCACCCGTCCCCTAATCCTAAACCGTACGCTAACACTAACCCGTGCCCTCACACGCACGCTCCCCCTAAAGCGTTGCCGTACCCTCACCTGGACCCTAAACCGTCCCCGTCCCCTAACCCTAACCCTAGCCCGAACCCTAACCCTAACCCTTCCCCGAAGCCTGACCCTCACCCGTCCCCTAATCCTAACCCGTACGCTAACACTAACCCGCGCCCTCACACGCACGCTCCCCCTAAAGCGTTGCCGGTCCCTCACCTGGACCCTAAACCGTCCCCGTCTCCTAAACCTAAACCTAGCCCGAACCCTAACCCTAACCCTTCCCCGAAGCCTGACCCTCACCCGTCCCCTAATCCTAACCCGTACGCTAACACTAACCCGCGCCCTCACACGCACGCTCCCCCTAAAGCGTTGCCGTACCCTCACCTGGACCCTAAACCGTCTCCGTCCCCGTCCCCTAACCCTAACCCTAGCCCGAACCCTAACCCTAATACTTCCCCGAAGCCTGACCCTCACCCGTCCCCTAATCCTAACCCGTACGCTAACACTAACCCGTGCCCTCACACGCACGCTCCCCCTAAAGCGTTGCCGTACCCTCACCTGGACCCTAAACCGTCCCCGTCCCCTAACCCTAACCCTAGCCCGAACCCTAACCCTAACCCTTCCCCGAAGCCTGACCCTCACCCGTCCCCTAATCCTAACCCGTACGCTAACACTAACCCGCGCCCTCACACGCACGCTCCCCCTAAAGCGTTGCCGGTCCCTCACCTGGACCCTAAACCGTCCCCGTCTCCTAAACCTAACCCTAGCCCGAACCCTAACCCTAACCCTTCCCCGAAGCCTGACCCTCACCCGTCCCCTAATCCTAACCCGTACGCTAACACTAACCCGCGCCCTCACACGCACGCTCCCCCTAAAGCGTTGCCGTACCCTCACCTGGACCCTAAACCATCTCCGTCCCCGTCCCGTAACCCTAACCCTAGCCCGAACCCTAACCCTAATACTTCCCCGAAGCCTGACCCTCACCCGTCCCCTAATCCTAACCCGTACGCTAACACTAACCCGTGCCCTCACACGCACGCTCCCCCTAAAGCGTTGCCGTACCCTCACCTGGACCCTAAACCGTCCCCGTCCCCTAACCCTAACCCTAGCCCGAACCCTAACCCTAACCCTTCCCCGAAGCCTGACCCTCACCCGTCCCCTAATCCTAACCCGTACGCTAACACTAACCCGCGCCCTCACACGCACGCTCACCCTAAAGCGTTGCCGGTCCCTCACCTGGACCCTAAACCGTCCCCGTCTCCTAAACCTAACCCTAGCCCGAACCCTAACCCTAACCCTTCCCCGAAGCCTGACCCTCACCCGTCCCCTAATCCTAACCCGTACGCTAACACTAACCCGCGCCCTCACACGCACGCTCCCCCTAAAGCGTTGCCGTACCCTCACCTGGACCCTAAACCGTCTCCGTCCCCGTCCCCTAACCCTAACCCTAGCCCGAACCCTAACCCTAATACTTCCCCGAAGCCTGACCCTCACCCGTCCCCTAATCCTAACCCGTACGCTAACACTAACCCGTGCCCTCACACGCACGCTCCCCCTAAAGCGTTGCCGTACCCTCACCTGGACCCTAAACCGTCCCCGTCCCCTAACCCTAACCCTAGCCCGAACCCTAACCCTAACCCTTCCCCGAAGCCTGACCCTCACCCGTCCCATAATCCTAACCCGTACGCTAACACTAACCCGCGCCCTCACACGCACGCTCCCCCTAAAGCGTTGCCGGTCCCTCACCTGAACCCTAAACCGTCCCCGTCTCCTAAACCTAACCCTAGCCCGAACCCTAACCCTAACCCTTCCCCGAAGCCTGACCCTCACCCGTCCCCTAATCCTAACCCGTACGCTAACACTAACCCGCGCCCTCACACGCACGCTCCCCCTAAAGCGTTGCCGTACCCTCACCTGGACCCTAAACCGTCTCCGTCCCCGTCCCCTAACCCTAACCCTAGCCCGAACCCTAACCCTAATACTTCCCCGAAGCCTGACCCTCACCCGTCCCCTAATCCTAACCCGTACGCTAACACTAACCCGTGCCCTCACACGCACGCTCCCCCTAAAGCGTTGCCGTACCCTCACCTGGACCCTAAACCGTCCCCGTCCCCTAACCCTAACCCTAGCCCGAACCCTAACCCTAACCCTTCCCCGAAGCCTGACCCTCACCCGTCCCCTAATCCTAACCCGTACGCTAACACTAACCCGCGCCCTCACACGCACGCTCCCCCTAAAGCGTTGCCGGTCCCTCACCTGGACCCTAAACCGTCCCCGTCTCCTAAACCTAACCCTAGCCCGAACCCTAACCCTAACCCTTCCCCGAAGCCTGACCCTCACCCGTCCCCTAATCCTAACCCGTACGCTAACACTAACCCGCGCCCTCACATGCACGCTCCCCCTAAAGCGTTGCCGTACCCTCACCTGGACCCTAAACCGTCCCCGTCCCCTAACCCTAACCCTAGCCCGAACCCTAACCCTAACCCTTCCCCGAAGCCTGACCCTCACCCGTCCCCTAATCCTAACCCGTACGCTAACACTAACCCGCGCCCTCACACGCACGCTCCCCCTAAAGCGTTGCCGTACCCTCACCTGGACCCTAAACCGTCCCCGTCCCCTAACCCTAACCCTAGCCCGAACCCTAACCCTAACCCTTCCCCGAAGCCTGACCCTCACCCGTCCCCTAATCCTAACACGTACGCTAACACTAACCCGCGCCCTCACACGCACGCTCCCCCTAAAGCGTTGCCGTACCCTCACCTGGACCCTAAACCGTCCCCGTCCCCTAACCCTAACCCTAGCCCGAACCCTAAACCTAACCCTTCCCCGAAGCCTGACCCTCACCCGTCCCCTAATCCTAACCCGTACGCTAACACTAACCCGCGCCCTCACACGCACGCTCCCCCTAAAGCGTTGCCGTACCCTCACCTGGACCCTAAACCGTCCCCGTCCCCTAACCCTAACCCTAGCCCGAACCCTAACCCTAACCCTTCCCCGAAGCCTGACACTCAACCGTCCCCTAATCCTAACCCGTACGCTAACACTAACCCGCGCCCTCACACGCACGCTCCCCCTAAAGCGTTGCCGTACCCTCACCTGGACCCTAAACCGTCCCCGTCCCCTAACCCTAACCCTAGCACGAACCCTAACCCTAACCCTTCCCCGAAGCCTGACCCTCACCCGTCCCCTAATCCTAACCCATACGCTAACACTAACCCGCGCCCTCACACGCACGCTCCCCCTAAAGCGTTGCCGTACCCTCACCTGGACCCTAAACCGTCCCCGTCCCCTAACCCTAACCCTAGCCCGAAACCTAACCCTAACCCTTCCCCGAAGCCTGACCCTCACCCGTCCCCTAATCCTAAACCATACGCTAACACTAACCCGCGCCCTCACACGCACGCTCCCCCTAAAGCGTTGCCGTACCCTCACCTGGACCCTAAACCGTCCCCGTCCCCTAACCCTAACCCTAGCCCGAACCCTAACCCTAACCCTTCCCCGAAGCCTGACCCTCACCCGTCCCCTAATCCTAACCCGTACGCTAACACTAACCCGCGCCCTCACACGCACGCTCCCCCTAAAGCGTTTCCGTACCCTCACCTGGACCCTAAACCGTCCCCGTCCCCTAACCCTAACCCTAGCCCGAACCCTAACCCTAACCCTTCCCCGAAGCCTGACCCTCACCCGTCCCCTAATCCTAACCCGTACGCTAACACTAACCCGCATCCTCACACGCACGCTCCCCCTAAAGCGTTGCCGTACCCTCACCTGGACCCTAAACCGTCCCCGTCCCCTAACCCTAACCCAAGCCCGAACCCTAACCCTAACCCTTCCCCGAAGCCTGACCCTCACCCGTCCCCTAATCCTAACCCGTACGCTAACACTAACCCGCGCCCTCACACGCACGCTCCCCCTAAAGCGTTGCCGTACCCTCACCTGGACCCTAAACCGTCCCCGTCCCCTAACCCTAACCCTAGCCCGAACCCTAACCCTAACCCTTCCCCGAAGCCTGACCCTCACCCGTCCCCTAATCCTAACCCGTACGCTAACACTAACCCGCGCCCTCACACGCACGCTCCCCCTATAGGGTTGCCGTACCCTCACCTGGACCCTAACCGTCCCCGTCCCCTAACCCTAACCCTAGCCCGAACCCTAACCCTAATCCTTCCCCGAAGCCTGACCCTCACCCGTCCGCTAATCCTAACCCGTACGCTAACACTAACCCGCGCCCTCACACGCACGCTCCCCCTAAAGCGTTGCCGTACCCTCACCTGGACCCTAAACCGTCCCCGTCCCCTAACCCTAACCCTAGCCCGAACCCTAACCCTAACCCTTCCCCGAAGCCTGACCCTCACCCGTCCCCTAACCCTAACCCGTACGCTAACACTAACCCGCGCCCTCACACGCACGCTCCCCCTAAAGCGTTGCCGTACCCTCACCTGGACCCTAAACCGTCCCCGTCCCCTAACCCTAACCCTAGCCCGAACCCTAACCCTAACCCTTCCCCGAAGCCTGACCCTCACCCGTCCCCTAATCCTAACCCGTACGCTAACACTAACCCGCGCCCTCACACGCACGCTCCCCATAAAGCGTTGCCGTACCCTCACCTGGACCCTAAACCGTCCCCGTCCCCTAACCCTAACCCTAGCCCGAACCCTAACCCTAACCCTTCCCCGAAGCCTGACCCTCACCCTTCCCCTTATCCTAACCCGTACGCTAACACTAACCCGCGCCCTCACACGCACGCTCCCCCTAAAGCGTTGCCGTACCCTCACCTGGACCCTAAACCGTCCCCGTCCCCTAACCCTAACCCTAGCCCGAACCCTAACCCTAACCCTTCCCCGAAGCCTGACCCTCACCCGTCCCCTAATCCTAACCCGTACGCTAACACTAACCCGCGCCCTCACACGCACGCTCCCCCTAAAGCGTTGCCGTACCCTCACCTGGACCCTAAACCGTCCCCGTCCCCTAACCCTAACCCTAGCCTGAACCCTAACCCTAACCCTTCCCCGAAGCCTGACACTCACCCATCCCCTAATCCTAACCCGTACGCTAACACTAACCCGCGCCCTCACACGCACGCTCCTCCTAAAGCGTTGCCGGACCCTCACCTGGACCCTAAACCGTCCCCGTCACCTAACCCTAACCCTAGCCCGAACCCTAACCCAAACCCTTCCCCGAACCCTGACCCTCACCCGTCCCCTAATCCTAACCCGTACGCTAACACTAACCCGCGCCCTCACACGCACGTTCCCCCTAAAGCGTTGCCGTACCCTCACCTGGACCGTAAACCGTCCCCGTCCCCTAACCCTAACCCTAGCCCGAACCCTAACCCTAACCCTTCCCCGAAGCCTGACCCTCACCCGTCCCCTAATCCTAACCCGTACGCTAACACTAACCCGCGCCCTCACAAGCACGCTCCCCCTAAAGCGTTGCTGTACCCTCACCTGGACCCTAAACCGTCCCCGTCCCCTAACCCTAAACCTAGCCCGAACCCTAACCCTAACCCTTCCCCGAAGCCTGACCCTCACCCGTCCCCTAATCCTAACCCGTACGCTAACACTAACCCGCGCCCTCACACGCACGCTCCCCCTAAAGCGTTGCCGTACCCTCACCTGGACCCTAAACCGTCCCCGTCCCCTAAGCCTAACCCTAGCCCGAACCCTAACCCTAACCCTTCCCCGAAGCCTGACCCTCACCCGTCCCCTAATCCTAACCCGTACGCTAACACTAACCCGCGCCCTCACACGCACGCTCCCCCTAAAGCGTTGCCGTACCCTCACCTGGACCCTAAACCGTCCCCGTCCCCTAACCCTAACTGTAGCCCGAACCCTAAACCGAACCCTTCCACGAAGCCTGACCCTCACCCGTCCCCTAATCCTAACCCGTACGCTAACACTAACCCGCGCCCTCACACGCACACTCCCCCTAAAGCGTTGCTGTACCCTCACCTGGACCCTAAACCGTCCCCGTCCCCTAAGCCTAAACCTAGCCCGAACACTAACCCTAAACCTTCCACGAAGCCTGACCCTCACCGGTCCCCTAATCCTAACCCGTACGCTAACACTAACCCGCGCCCTCACACGCACGCTCCCCCTAAAGCGTTGCTGTACCCTCACCTGGACCCTAACCGTCCCCGTCCCCTAACCCTAACCCTAGCCCGAACCCTAACCCTAACCCTTCCCCGAAGCCTGACCCTCACCCGTCCCCTAATCCTAACCCGTACGCTAACACTAACCCGCGCCCTCACACGCACGCTCCCCCTAAAGCGTTGCCGTACCCTCACCTGGACCCTAAACCGTCCCCGTCCCCTAACCCTAACCCTAGCCCAAACCCTATCCCTAACCCTTCCCTGAAGCCTGACCCTCACCCGTCCCCTAATCCTCACCCGTACGCTAACACTAACCCGCGCCTTCACACGCACGCTCCCCCTAAAGCGTTGCCGTACCCTCACCTGGACCCTAAACCGTCCCCATCCCCTAACCCTAACCCTAGCCCGAACCCTAACCCTAACCCTTCCCCGAAGCCTGACCCTCACCCGTCCCCTAATCCTAACCCGTACGCTAACACTAACCCGTGCCCTCACACGCACGCTCCCCCTAAAGCGTTGCCGTATCCTCACCTGGAACGTAAACCGTCCCCGTCCCCTAACCCCAACCCTAGCCCGAACACTAACCCTAACGCTTCCCCGAAGCCTGACCCTCACCCATCCCCTAATCCTAACCCGTACGCTAACAATAACCCGCGCCCTCACACGCACGCTCCCCCTAAAGCGTTGCCGTACCCTCACCTGGAACCTAAACCGTCCCCGTCCCCTAACCCTAACCCTAGCCCGAACCCTAACCCTAACCCTTCCCCGAAGCCTGACCCTCACCCGTGCCCTAATCCTAACCCGTACGCTAACACTAACCCGTGCCCTCACACGCACGCTCCCCCTAAAGCGTTGCCGTACCCTCACCTGGACCCTAAACCGTGCCCGTCCCCTAACCCTAACCCTAGCCCGAACCCTAAACCTAAAACTTCCCCGAAGCCTGACCCTCACCTGTCCCCTAATCCTAACCCGTACGCTAACACTAACCCGCGCCCTCACACGCACGCTCCCCCTAAAGCGTTGCCGTACCCTCACCTGGACCCTAAACCGTCCCCGTCCCCTAACCCTAACCCTAGCCCGAACCCTAACCCTAACCCTTCCCCGAAGCCTGACCCTCACCCGTCCCCTAATCCTAACCCGTACGCTAACACTAACCCGCGCCCTCACACTCACACTCCCCTTAAAGCGTTGCCGTACCCTCACCTGGACCCTAAACCGTCCCCATCCCCTAACCCTAACCCTAGCCCGAACCCTAACCCTAACCCTTCCTCGAAGCCTGACCCTCACCTGTCCCCTAATCCTAACCCGTACGCTAACACTAACTCGCGTCCTCACACGCACGCTCCCCCTAAAGCTTTGCTGTACCCTCACCTGGACCCTAAACCGTCCCCGTCCCCTAACCCTAACCCTAGCCCGAACCCTAACCCTAACCCTTCCCCGAAGCCTGACCCTCACCCGTCCCCTAATCCTAACCCGTACGCTAACACTAACCCGCGCCCTCACACGCACGCTCCCCCTAAAGCGTTGCCGTTCCCTCACCTGGACCCTAAACCGTCCCCGTCTGCTAAACCTAACCCTAGCCCGAACCCTAACCCTAACCCTTCCCCGAAGCCTGACCCTCACCCGTCCCCTAATCCTAACCCGTACGCTAACACTAACCCGCGCCCTCACACGCACGCTCCCCCTAAAGCGTTGCCGTACCCTCACCTGGACCCTAAACCGTCCCCGTCCCCTAACCCTAACCGTAGCCCGAACCCTAACCCTAACCCTTCCCCGAAGCCTGACCCTCACCTGTCCCCTAATCCTAACCCGTACGCTAACACTAACCCGCGCCCTCACACGCACGCTCCCCCTAAAGCGTTGCCGTACCCTCACCTGGACCCTAAACCGTCCCCGTCCCCTAACCCTAACCCTAGCCCGAAACCTAACCCTAACCCTTCCCCGAAGCCTGACCCTCACCCGTCCCCTAATCCTAACCCGTACGCTAACACTAACCCGCGCCCTCACACGCACGCTCCCCCTAAAGCGTTGCCGTACCCTCACCTGGACCCTAAACCGTCCCCGTCCCCGTCCCCTAACCCTAACCCTAGCCCGAACCCTAACCCTAATACTTCCCCGAAGCCTGACCCTCACCCGTCCCCTAATCCTAACCCGTACGCTAACACTAACCCGTGCCCTCACACGCACGCTCCCCCTAAAGCGTTGCCATATCCTCACCTGGACCCTAAACCGTCCCCGTCCCCTAACCCTAACCCTAGCCCGAACCCTAACCCTAACCCTTCCCCGAAGCCTGACCCTCACCCGTCCCCTAATCCTAACCTGTACGCTAACACTAACCCGCGCCCTCACACGCACGCTCCCCCTAAAGCGTTGCCGTACCCTCACCTGGACCCTAAACCGTCCCTGTCCCCTAACCCTAACCCTAGCCCGAACCCTAACCCTAACCCTTCCCCGAAGCCTGACCCTCACCCGTCCCCTAATCCTAACCCGTACGCTAACACTAACCCGCGCCCTCACACTCACACTCCCCTTAAAGCGTTGCCGTACACTCACCTGGACCCTAAGCCGTCCCCATCCCCTAACCCTAACCCTAGCCCGTACCCTAACCCTAAACCTTCCCCGAAGCCTGACCCTCACCTGTCCCCTAATCCTAACCCGTACGCTAACACTAACTCGCGTCCTCACACGCACGCTCCCCCTAAAGCGTTGCCGTACCCTCACCTGGACCCTAAACCGTCCCCGTCCCCTAACCCTAACCCTAGCCCAAACCCTAACCCTAACCCTTCCCCGAAGCCTGACCCTCACCCGTCCCCTAATCCTAACCCGTACGCTAACACTAACCCGCGCCCTCACACGCACGCTCCCCCTAAAGCGTTGCCGGTCCTTCACCTGGACGCTAAACCGTCCCCGTCTCCTAAACCTAACCCTAGCCCGAACCCTAACCCTAACCCTTCCCCGAAGCCTGACCCTCACCCGTCCCCTAATCCTAACCCGTACGCTAACACTAACCCGCGCCCTCACACGCACGCTCCCCCTAAAGCGTTGCCGTACCCTCACCTGGACCCTAAACCGTCCCCGTCCCCTAACCCTAACCCTAGCACGAAACCTAACCCTAACCCTTCCCCGAAGCCTGACCCTCACCCGTCCCCTAATCCTAACCCGTACGCTAACACTAACCCGCGCCCTCACACGCACGCTCCGCCTAAAGCGTTGCCGTACCCTCACCTGGACCCTAAACCGTCCCCGTCCCCTAACCCTATCCCTAGCCCGAACCCTAACCCTAACCCTTCCCCGAAGCCTGACTCTCACCCGTCCCCTAATCCTAACACGTACGCTAACACTAACCCGCGCCCTCACACGCACGCTCCCCCTAAAGCGTTGCCGTACCCTCACCTGGACCCTAAACCGTCCCCGTCCCCTAACCCTAACCCTAGCCCGAACCCTAACCCTAACCCTTCCCCAAAGCCTGACCCTCACCCGTCCCCTAATCCTAACCCGTACGCTAACACTAACCCGCGCCCTCACACGCACGCTCCCCCTAAAGCGTTGCCGTACCCTCACCTGGACCCTAAACCGTCCCCGTCCTCTAACCCTAACCCTAGCCCGAACCCTAACCCTAACCCTTCCCCGAAGCCTGACCCTCAACCGTCCCCTAATCCTAACCCGTACGCTAACACTAACCCGCGCCCTCACACGCATGCTCCCCCTAAAGCGTTGCCGTACCCTCACCTGGACCCTAAACCGTCCCCGTCCCCTAACCCTAACCCTAGCCCGAACCCTAACCCTAACCCTTCCCCGAAGCCTGACCCTCACCCATCCCCTAATCCTAACCCGTACGCTCACATTAACCCGCGCCCTCACACGCACGCTCCCCCTAAAGCGTTGCCATACCCTCACCTGGACCCTAAACCGTCCCCGTCCCCTAACCCTAACCCTAGCCCGAACCCTAACCCTAACCCTTCCCCGAAGCCTGACCCTCACCCGTCCCCTAATCCTAACCCGTACGCTAACACTAACCCGCGCCCTCACACGCACGCTCCCCCTAAAGCGTTGCCGTACCCTCACCTGGACCCTAAACCGTCCCCGTCCCCTAACCCTAACCCTAGCCCGAACCCTAACCCTAACCCTTCCCCGAAGCCTGACCCTCACCCGTCCCCTAATCCTAACCCGTACGCTAACACTAACCCGCGCCCTCACACGCACGCTCCCCCTAAAGCGTTGCCGTACCCTCACCTGGACCCTAAACCGTCCCCGTCCCCTAACCCTAACCCTAGCCCGAACCCTAACCCTAACCCTTCCCCTAAGCCTGAACCTCACCCGTCCCCTAATCCTAACCGGTACGCTAACACTAACCCGCGCCCTCACACGCACGCTCCCCCTAAAGCGTTGCCGTACCCTCACCTGGACCCTAAACTGTCCCCGTCCCCTAACCCTAACCCTAGCCCGAACCCTAACCCTAACCCTTCCCCGAAGCCTGACCCTCACCCGTCCCCTAATCCTAACCCGTACGCTAACACTAACCCGCGCCCTCACACGCACGCTCCCCCTAAAGCGTTGCCGTACCCTCACCTGGACCCTAAACCGTCCTCATCCCCTAACCCTAACCCTAGCCCGAACCCTAACCCTAACCCTTCCCCGAAGCCTGACCCTCAACCGTCCCCTAATCCTAACCCGTACCATAACACTAACCCGCGCCCTCACACGCACGCTCCCCCTAAAGCGTTGCCGTACCCTCACCTGGACCCTAAACCGTCCCCGTCCCCTAACCCTAACCCTAGCCCGAACCCTAACCCTTACCCTTCCCCGAAGCCTGACCCTCACCCGTCCCCTAATCCTAACCCGTACGCTAACACTAACCCGCGCCCTCACACGCACGCTCCCCCTAAAGCGTTGCCGTACCCTCACCTGGACCCTAAACCGTCCCCGTCCCCTAACCCTAACCCTAGCCCGAACCCTAACCCTAACCCTTCCCCGAAGCCTGACCCTCACCCGTCCCCTAATCCTAACCCTTACGCTAACACTAACCCGCGCCCTCACACGCACGCTCCCCCTAAAGCGTTGCCGTACCCTCACCTGGACCCTAAACCGTCCCCGCCCCTAACCCTAACCCTAGCCCGAACCCTAACCCTAACCCTTCCCCGAAGCCTGAACCTCACCCGTCCCCTAATCCTAACCGGTACGCTAACACTAACCCGCGCCCTCACACGCACGCTCCCACGAAAGCGTTGCCGTACCCTCACCTGGACCCTAAACCGTCCCCGTCCCCTAACCCTAACCCTAGCCCGAAACCTAACCCTAACCCTTCCCCGAAGCCTGACCCTCACCGGTCCCCTAATCCTAACCCGTACGCTAACACTAACCCGCGCCCTCACACGCACGCTCCCCCTAAAGCGTTGCCGTACCCTCACCTGGACCCTAAACCGTCCCCGTCCCCTAACCCTAACCCTAGCCCGAACCCTAACCCTAACCCTTCCCCGTAGCCTGACCCTCACCCATCACCTAATCCTAACCCGTACGCTAACACTAACCCGCGCCCTCACACACACGCTCCCCCTAAAGCGTTGCCGTACCCTCACCTGGACCCTAAACCGTCCCCGTCCCCTAACCCTAACCCTAGCCCGAACCCTAACCCTAACCCTTCCCCGAAGCCTGACCCTCAACCATCCCCTAATCCTAACCCATACGCTAACACTAACCCGCGCCCTCACACGCACGCTCCCCCTAAAGCGTTGCCGTACCCTCACCTGGACCCTAAACCGTCCCCGTCCCCTAACCCTAACCCTAGCCCGAACCCTAACCCTAAACCTTCCCCGAAGCCTGACCCTCACCCGTCCCCTAATCCTAACCCGTACGCTAACACTAACCCGCGCCCTCACACGCACGCTCCCCCTAAAGCATTGCCGTACCCTCACCTGGACCCTAAACCGTCCCCGTCCCCTGACCCTAACCCTAGCCCGAACCCTAACCCTAACCCTTCCCCGAAGCCTGACCCTCACCCGTCCCCTAATCCTAACGCGTACGCTAACACTAACCTGCGCCCTCACACGCACGCTCCCCCTAAAGCGTTGCCGTACACTCACCTGGACCCTAAACCGTCCCCGTCCCCTAACCCTAACCCTAGCCCGAACCCTAACCCTAAACCTTCCCCGAAGCCTGACCCTCACCTGTCCCCTAATCCTAACCCGTACGCTAACACTAACCCGCGCCCTCACACGCACGCTCCCCCTAAAGCGTTGCCGTACCCTCACCTGTACCCTAAACCGTCCCCGTCCCCTAACCCTAATCCTAGCCCGAACCCTAACCCTAACCCTTACCCAAAGCCTGACCCTCACCCGTCCCCTAATCCTAACACGTATGCTAACACTAACCCGCGCCCTCACACGCACGCTCCACCAAAAGCGTTGCCGTACCCTAACCTGGACCCTAAACCGTCCCCGTCCCCTAACCCTAACCCTAGCCCGAACCCTAACCCTAACCCTTCCCCGAAGCCTGACCCTCACCCGTCCCCTAATCCTAACTGGTACGCTCACACTAACCCGCGCCCTCACACGCACGCTCTCCCTAAAGCGTTGCCGTACACTCACCGGGACCCTAAACCTTCCCCATCCCCTAACCCTTACCCTAGCCCGAACCCTAACCCTAACCCTTCCCCGAAGCCTGACCCTCACCCGTCCCCTAATCCTAACCCGTACGCTAACACTAACCCGCGCCCTCACACGCACGCTCCCGCTAAAGCGTTGCCATACCCTCACCTGGACCCTAAACTGTCCTCATCCCCTAACCCTAACCCTAGCCCGAACCCTAACCCTAACCCTTCCCCGAAGCCTGACCCTCACCCGTCCCCTAATCCTAAACCGTACGCTAACACTAACCCGCGCCCTCACACGCACGCTCCCCCTAAAGCGTTGCCGTACCCTCACCTGGACCCTAAACCGTCCCCGTCCCCTAACCCTAACCCTAGCCCGAACCCTAACCCTAACCCTTCCCCGAAGCCTGACCCTCAACCGTCCCCTAATCCTAACCCGTACGCTAACACTAATCCGCGCCCTCACACGCACGCTCCCCCTAAAGCGTTGCCGTACCCTCACCTGGACCCTAAACCGTCCCCGTCCCCTAACCCTAACCCTAGCCCGAACCCTAACCCTAACCCTTCCCCGAAGCCTGACCCTCACCCGTCCCCTAATCCTAACCCGTACGCTAACACTAACCCGCGCCCTCACACGCACGCTCCCCCTAAAGCTTTGCGTACCCTCACCTGGACCCTAAACCGTCCCCGTCCCCTAACCCTAACCCTAGCCCGAACCCTAACCCTAACCCCTCCCCGAAGCCTGACCCTCACCCGTCCCCTAATCCTAACCCGTACGCTAACACTAACCCGCGCCCTCACACGCACGCTCCCCCTAAAGCGTTGCCGTACCCTCACCTGGACCCTAAACCGTCCCCGTCCCCTAACCCTAACCCTAGCCCGAACCCTAACCCTAACCCTTCCCCGAAGCCTGACCCTCACCCGTCCCCTAATCCTAACCCGTACGCTAACACTAACCCGCGCCCTCACACGCACGCTCCCCCTAAAGCGTTGCCGTACCCTCACCTGGACCCTAAACCGTCCCCGTCCCCTAAACCTAACCCTAGCCCGAACCCTAACCCTAACCCTTCCCCGAAGCCTGACCCTCACCCGTCCCCTAATCCTAACTGGTACGCTCACACTAACCCGCGCCCTCACACGCACGCTCCCCCTAAAGCGTTGCCGTACCCTCACCTGGACCCTAAACCGTCCCCGTCCCCTAACCCTAACCCTAGCCCGAACCCTAACCCTAACCCTTCCCCGAAGCCTGACCCTCACCCGTCCCCTAATCCTAAACCGTACGCTAACACTAACCCACGCCCTCACACGCACGCTCCCCCTAAAGCGTTGCCGTACCCTCACCTGGACCCTAAACCGTCCCCGTCCCCTAACCCTAACCCTAGCCCGAACCCTAACCCTAACCCTTCCCCGAAGCCTGACCCTCACCCGTCCCATAATCCTAACCCGTACGCTAACACTAACCCGCGCCCTCACACGCACGCTCCCCCTAAAGCGTTGCCGTACCCTCACCTGGACCCTAAACCGTCCCCGTCCCCTAACCCTAACCCTAGCCCGAACCCTAACCCTAACCCTTCCCCGAAGCCTGACCCTCACCCGTCCCCTAATCCTAACCCGTATGCTAACACTAACCCGCGCCCTCACACGCACGCTCCCCCTAAAGCGTTGCCGTACCCTCACCTGGACCCTAAACCGTCCCCGTCCCCTAACCCTAACCCTAGCCCGAACCCTAACCCTAACCCTTCCCCGAAGCCTGACCCTCACCCGTCCCCTAATCCTAACCCGTACGATAACACTAACCCGCACCCTCATCGCACGCTCCCCCTAAAGCGTTGCCATACCCTCACCTGGACCCTAAGCCCTCCCCGTCCCCTAACCCTAACCCTAGACCAAACCCTAACCCTAACCCTTCCCCGAAGCCTGACCCTCACCCGTCCCCTAATCCTAACCCGTACGCTAACACTAACCCGCGCCCTCACACGCACGCTCCCCCTAAAGCGTTGCCGTACCCTCACCTGGACCCTAAACCGTCCCCGTCCCCTAACCCTAACCCTAGCCCGAACCCTAAACCTAACACTTCCCCGAAGCCTGACCCTCACCTGTCCCCTAATCCTAACCCGTACGCTAACACTAACCCGCGCCCTCACACGCACGCTCCCCCTAAAGCGTTGCCGTACCCTCACCTGGACCCTAAACCGTCCCCGTCCCCTAACCCTAACCCTAGCCCGAACCCTAACCCTAACCCTTCCCCGAAGCCTGACCCTCACCCGTCCCCTAATCCTAACCCGTACGCTAACACTAACCCGCGCCCTCACACGCACGCTCCCCCTAAAGCGTTGCCGTACCCTCACCTGGACCCTAAACCGTCCCCGTCCCCTAACCCTAACCCTAGCCCGAACCCTAACCCTAACCCTTCCCCGAAGCCTGACCCTCACCCGTCCCCTAATCCTAACCCGTACGATAACACTAACCCGCACCCTCATCGCACGCTCCCCCTAAAGCGTTGCCATACCCTCACCTGGACCCTAAGCCCTCCCCGTCCCCTAACCCTAACCCTAGCCCAAACCCTAACCCTAACCCTTCCCCGAAGCCTGACCCTCACCCGTCCCCTAATCCTAACCCGTACGCTAACACTAACCCGCGCCCTCACACGCACGCTCCCCCTAAAGCGTTGCCGTACCCTCACCTGGACCCTAAACCGTCCCCGTCCCCTAACCCTAACCCTAGCCCGAACCCTAAACCTAACACTTCCCCGAAGCCTGACCCTCACCTGTCCCCTAATCCTAACCCGTACGCTAACACTAACCCGCGCCCTCACACGCACGCTCCCCCTAAAGCGTTGCCGTACCCTCACCTGGACCCTAAACCGTCCCCGTCCCCTAACCCTAACCCTAGCCCGAACCCTAACCCTAACCCTTCCCCGTAGCCTGACCCTCACCCATCACCTAATCCTAACCCGTACGCTAACACTAACCCGCGCCCTCACACACACGCTCCCCCTAAAGCGTTGCCGTACCCTCACCTGGACCCTAAACCGTCCCCGTCCCCTAACCCTAACCCTAGCCCGAACCCTAACCCTAACCCTTCCCCGAAGCCTGACCCTCAACCATCCCCTAATCCTAACCCATACGCTAACACTAACCCGCGCCCTCACACGCACGCTCCCCCTAAAGCGTTGCCGTACCCTCACCTGGACCCTAAACCGTCCCCGTCCCCTAACCCTAACCCTAGCCCGAACCCTAACCCTAAACCTTCCCCGAAGCCTGACCCTCACCCGTCCCCTAATCCTAACCCGTACGCTAACACTAACCCGCGCCCTCACACGCACGCTCCCCCTAAAGCATTGCCGTACCCTCACCTGGACCCTAAACCGTCCCCGTCCCCTGACCCTAACCCTAGCCCGAACCCTAACCCTAACCCTTCCCCGAAGCCTGACCCTCACCCGTCCCCTAATCCTAACCCGTACGCTAACACTAACCTGCGCCCTCACACGCACGCTCCCCCTAAAGCGTTGCCGTACACTCACCTGGACCCTAAACCGTCCCCGTCCCCTAACCCTAACCCTAGCCCGAACCCTAACCCTAAACCTTCCCCGAAGCCTGACCCTCACCTGTCCCCTAATCCTAACCCGTACGCTAACACTAACCCGCGCCCTCACACGCACGCTCCCCCTAAAGCGTTGCCGTACCCTCACCTGTACCCTAAACCGTCCCCGTCCCCTAACCCTAATCCTAGCCCGAACCCTAACCCTAACCCTTACCCAAAGCCTGACCCTCACCCGTCCCCTAATCCTAACACGTATGCTAACACTAACCCGCGCCCTCACACGCACGCTCCACCAAAAGCGTTGCCGTACCCTAACCTGGACCCTAAACCGTCCCCGTCCCCTAACCCTAACCCTAGCCCGAACCCTAACCCTAACCCTTCCCCGAAGCCTGACCCTCACCCGTCCCCTAATCCTAACTGGTACGCTCACACTAACCCGCGCCCTCACACGCACGCTCTCCCTAAAGCGTTGCCGTACACTCACCGGGACCCTAAACCTTCCCCATCCCCTAACCCTTACCCTAGCCCGAACCCTAACCCTAACCCTTCCCCGAAGCCTGACCCTCACCCGTCCCCTAATCCTAACCCGTACGCTAACACTAACCCGCGCCCTCACACGCACGCTCCCGCTAAAGCGTTGCCATACCCTCACCTGGACCCTAAACTGTCCTCATCCCCTAACCCTAACCCTAGCCCGAACCCTAACCCTAACCCTTCCCCGAAGCCTGACCCTCACCCGTCCCCTAATCCTAAACCGTACGCTAACACTAACCCGCGCCCTCACACGCACGCTCCCCCTAAAGCGTTGCCGTACCCTCACCTGGACCCTAAACCGTCCCCGTCCCCTAACCCTAACCCTAGCCCGAACCCTAACCCTAACCCTTCCCCGAAGCCTGACCCTCAACCGTCCCCTAATCCTAACCCGTACGCTAACACTAATCCGCGCCCTCACACGCACGCTCCCCCTAAAGCGTTGCCGTACCCTCACCTGGACCCTAAACCGTCCCCGTCCCCTAACCCTAACCCTAGCCCGAACCCTAACCCTAACCCTTCCCCGAAGCCTGACCCTCACCCGTCCCCTAATCCTAACCCGTACGCTAACACTAACCCGCGCCCTCACACGCACGCTCCCCCTAAAGCTTTGCGTACCCTCACCTGGACCCTAAACCGTCCCCGTCCCCTAACCCTAACCCTAGCCCGAACCCTAACCCTAACCCCTCCCCGAAGCCTGACCCTCACCCGTCCCCTAATCCTAACCCGTACGCTAACACTAACCCGCGCCCTCACACGCACGCTCCCCCTAAAGCGTTGCCGTACCCTCACCTGGACCCTAAACTGTCCCCGTCCCCTAACCCTAACCCTAGCCCGAACCCTAACCCTAACCCTTCCCCGAAGCCTGACCCTCACCCGTCCCCTAATCCTAACCCGTACGCTAACACTAACCCGCGCCCTCACACGCACGCTCCCCCTAAAGCGTTGCCGTACCCTCACCTGGACCCTAAACCGTCCCCGTCCCCTAAACCTAACCCTAGCCCGAACCCTAACCCTAACCCTTCCCCGAAGCCTGACCCTCACCCGTCCCCTAATCCTAACTGGTACGCTCACACTAACCCGCGCCCTCACACGCACGCTCCCCCTAAAGCGTTGCCGTACCCTCACCTGGACCCTAAACCGTCCCCGTCCCCTAACCCTAACCCTAGCCCGAACCCTAACCCTAACCCTTCCCCGAAGCCTGACCCTCACCCGTCCCCTAATCCTAAACCGTACGCTAACACTAACCCACGCCCTCACACGCACGCTCCCCCTAAAGCGTTGCCGTACCCTCACCTGGACCCTAAACCGTCCCCGTCCCCTAACCCTAACCCTAGCCCGAACCCTAACCCTAACCCTTCCCCGAAGCCTGACCCTCACCCGTCCCCTAATCCTAACCCGTACGCTAACACTAACCCGCGCCCTCACACGCACGCTCCCCCTAAAGCGTTGCCGTACCCTCACCTGGACCCTAAACCGTCCCCGTCCCCTAACCCTAACCCTAGCCCGAACCCTAACCCTAACCCTTCCCCGAAGCCTGACCCTCACCCGTCCCCTAATCCTAACCCGTACGCTAACACTAACCCGCGCCCTCACACGCACGCTCCCCCTAAAGCGTTGCCGTACCCTCACCTGGACCCTAAACCGTCCCCGTCCCCTAACCCTAACCCTAGCCCGAACCCTAACCCTAACCCTTCCCCGAAGCCTGACCCTCACCCGTCCCCTAATCCTAACCCGTACGATAACACTAACCCGCACCCTCATCGCACGCTCCCCCTAAAGCGTTGCCATACCCTCACCTGGACCCTAAGCCCTCCCCGTCCCCTAACCCTAACCCTAGCCCAAACCCTAACCCTAACCCTTCCCCGAAGCCTGACCCTCACCCGTCCCCTAATCCTAACCCGTACGCTAACACTAACCCGCGCCCTCACACGCACGCTCCCCCTAAAGCGTTGCCGTACCCTCACCTGGACCCTAAACCGTCCCCGTCCCCTAACCCTAACCCTAGCCCGAACCCTAAACCTAACACTTCCCCGAAGCCTGACCCTCACCTGTCCCCTAATCCTAACCCGTACGCTAACACTAACCCGCGCCCTCACACGCACGCTCCCCCTAAAGCGTTGCCGTACCCTCACCTGGACCCTAAACCGTCCCCGTCCCCTAACCCTAACCCTAGCCCGAACCCTAACCCTAACCCTTCCCCGAAGCCTGACCCTCACCCGTCCCCTAATCCTAACCCGTACGCTAACACTAACCCGCGCCCTCACACGCACGCTCCCCCTAAAGCGTTGCCGTACCCTCACCTGGACCCTAAACCGTCCCCGTCCCCTAACCCTAACCCTAGCCCGAACCCTAACCCTAACCCTTCCCCGAAGCCTGACCCTCACCCGTCCCCTAATCCTAACCCGTACGATAACACTAACCCGCACCCTCATCGCACGCTCCCCCTAAAGCGTTGCCATACCCTCACCTGGACCCTAAGCCCTCCCCGTCCCCTAACCCTAACCCTAGCCCAAACCCTAACCCTAACCCTTCCCCGAAGCCTGACCCTCACCCGTCCCCTAATCCTAACCCGTACGCTAACACTAACCCGCGCCCTCACACGCACGCTCCCCCTAAAGCGTTGCCGTACCCTCACCTGGACCCTAAACCGTCCCCGTCCCCTAACCCTAACCCTAGCCCGAACCCTAAACCTAACACTTCCCCGAAGCCTGACCCTCACCTGTCCCCTAATCCTAACCCGTACGCTAACACTAACCCGCGCCCTCACACGCACGCTCCCCCTAAAGCGTTGCCGTACCCTCACCTGGACCCTAAACCGTCCCCGTCCCCTAACCCTAACCCTAGCCCGAACCCTAACCCTAACCCTTCCCCGAAGCCTGACCCTCACCCGTCCCCTAATCCTAACCCGTACGCTAACACTAACCCGCACCCTCACACTCACGCTCCCCCTAAAGCGTTGCCCTACGCTCACCTGGACCCTAAACCGTCCCCATCCCCTAACCCTAACCCTAGCCCGAACCCTAACCCTAACCCTTCCCCGAAGCCTGACCCTCACCCGTCCCCTAATCCTAACCCGTACGCTAACACTAACCCGCGCCCTCACACGCACGCTCCCCCTAAAGCGTTGCCGTACCCTCACCTGGACCCTAAACCGTCCCCGTCCCCTAACCCTAACCCTAGCCCGAACCCTAACCCTAACCCTTCCCCGAAGCCTGACCCTCACCCGTCCCCTAGTCCTAACCCGTACGCTAACACTAACCTGCGCCCTCACACGCACGCTCCCCCTAAAGCGTTGCCGTACCCTCACCTGGACCCTAAACCGTCCCCGTCCCCTAACCCTAACCCTAGCCCGAACCCTAACCGTAACCCTTCCCCGAAGCCTGACCCTCACCCGTCCCCTAATCCTAACCCGTACGATAACACTAACCCGCACCCTCATCGCACGCTCCCCCTAAAGCGTTGCCATACCCTCACCTGGACCCTAAACCGTCCCCGTCCCCTAACCCTAACCCTAGCCCAAACCCTAACCCTAACCCTTCCCCGAAGCCTGACCCTCACCCGTCCCCAAATCCTAACCCGTACGCTAACACTAACCCGCGCCCTCACACGCACTCTCCCCCTAAAGCGTTTCCGTACCCTCACCTGGACCCTAAACCGTCCCCGTCCCCTAACCCTAACCCTAGCCCGAACCCTAAACCTAACACTTCCCCGAAGCCTGACCCTCACCTGTCCCCTAATCCTAACCCGTACGCTAACACTAACCCGCGCCCTCACACGCACGCTCCCCCTAAAGCGTTGCCGTACCCTCACCTGGACCCTAAACCGTCCCCGTCCCCTAACCCTAACCCTAGCCCGAACCCTAACCCTAACCCTTCCCCGAAGCCTGACCCTCACCCGTCCCCTAGTCCTAACCCGTACGCTAACACTAACCTGCGCCCTCACACGCACGCTCCCCCTAAAGCGTTGCCGTACCCTCACCTGGACCCTAAACCGTCCCCGTCCCCTAACCCTAACCCTAGCCCGAACCCTAAGCGTAACCCTTCCCCGAAGCCTGACCCTCACCCGTCCCCTAATCCTAACCCGTACGCTAACACTAACCCGCGCCCTGACACGTACGCTCCCCCTAAAGCGTTGCCGTACCCACATCTGGACCCTAAACCGTCCCCGTCCCCTAACCCTAACCCTAGCCCGAACCCTAACCCTAACCCTTCCCCGAAGCCTGACCCTCACCCGTCCCCTAATCCTAACCCGTACGCTAACACTAACCCGCGCACTCACACGCACGCTCCCCCTAAAGCGTTGCCGTACCCTCACCTGGACCCTAAACCGTCACCGTCCCCTAACCCTAACCCTAGCCCGAACCCTAACCCTAAACCTTCCCCGAAGCCTGACCCTCACCCGTCCCCTAATCCTAACCCGTACGCTAACACTAACCCGCGCCCTCACACTCACACTCCCCCTAAAGCGTTGCCGTACCCTCAGCTGGACCCTAAACCGTCCCAATCCCCTAACCCTAACCCTAGCCCGAACCCTAACCCTAACCCTTCCCCGAAGCCTGACCCTCACCCGTCCCCTAATCCTAACCCGTACGCTAACACTAACCCGTGTCCTCACACGCACGCTCCCCCTAAAGCGTTGCCGTACCCTCACCTGGACCCTAAACCGTCCCCGTCCCCTAACCCTAACCCTAGCCCGAACCGTAACCCTAACCCTTCCCCGAAGCCTGACCCTCACCCGTCCCCTAATCCTAACCCGTACGCTAAAACTAACCCGCGCCCTCACACGCACGCTCCCCCTAAAGCGTTGCCGTACCCTCACCTGGACCCTAAACCGTCCCCGTCCCCTAACCCTAACCCTAGCCCGAACCCTAACCCTAACCCTTCCCCGAAGCCTGACCCTCACCCGTCCCCTAATCCTAACCCGTACGCTAACACTAACCCGCGCCCTCACACGCACGCTCCCCCTAAAGCGTTGCCGTACCCTCACCTGGACCCTAAACCGTCCCCGTCCCCTAACCCTAACCCTAGCCCGAACCCTAACCCTAACCCTTCCCCGAAGCCTGACCCTCACCCGTCCCCTAATCCTAACCCGTACGCTAACACTAACCCGCGCCCTCACACGCACGCTCCCCCTAAAGCGTTGCCGTACCCTCACCTGGACCCTAAACCGTCCCCGTCCCCTAACCCTAACCCTAGCCCGAACCCTAACCCTAACCCTTCCCCGAAGCCTGACCCTCACCCGTCCCCTAATCCTAACCCGTACGCTAACACTAACCCGCGCCCTCACACGCACGCTCCCCCTAAAGCGTTGCCGTACCCTCACCTGGACCCTAAACCGTCCCCGTCCCCTAACCCTAACCCTAGACCGAACCCTAACCCTAACCCTTCCCCGAAGCCTGACCCTCACCCGTCCCCTAATCCTAACCCGTACGCTAACACTAACCCGCGCCCTCACACGCACGCTCCCCCTAAAGCGTTGCCGTACCCTCACCTGGACCCTAAACCGTCCCCGTCCCCTAACCCTAACCCTAGCCCGAACCCTAACCCGAACCCTTCCCCGAAGCCTGACCCTCACCCGTCACCTAATCCTAACCCGTACGCTAACACTAACCCGCGCCCTCACACGCACGCTCCCCCTAAAGCGTTGCCGTACCCTCACCTGGACTCTAAACCGTCCCCGTCCCCTAACCCTAACCCTAGCCCGAAACCTAACCCTAACCCTTCCCCGAAGCCTGACCCTCACCCGTCCCCTAATCCTAACCCGTACGCTAACACTAACCCGCGCCCTCACACGCACGCTCCCCCTAAAGCGTTGCCGTACCCTCACCTGGACCCTAAACCGTCCCCGTCCCCTAACCCTAACCCTAGCCCGAACCCTAACCCTAACCCTTCCCCGAAGCCTGACCCTCACCCATCCCCTAATCCTAACCCATACGCTAACACTAACCCGCGCCCTCACACGCACGCTCCCCCTAAAGCGTTGCCGTACCCTCACCTGGACCCTAAACCGTCCCCGTCCCCTAACCCTAACCCTAGCCCGAACCCTAACCCTAACCCTTCCCCGAAGCCTGACCCTCACCCGTCCCCTAATCCTAACCCGTACGCTAACACTAACCCGCGCCCTCACACGCATGCTCCCCCTAAAGCGTTGCCGTACCCTCACCTGGACCCTAAACCGTCCCCGTCCCCTAACCCTAACCCTAGCCCGAACCCTAACCCTAACCCTTCCCCAAAGCCTGACCCTCACCCGTCCCCTAATCCTAACCCGTACGCTAACACTAACCCGCGCCCTCACACGCACGCTCCCCCTAAAGCGTTGCCGTACCCTCACCTGGACCCTAAACCGTCCCCGTCCCCTAACCCTAACCCTAGCCCGAACCCTAACCCTAACCCTTCCCCGAAGCCTGACACTCACCCGTCCCCTAATCCTAACCCGTACGCTAACACTAACCCGGCCCTTACACGCACGCTCCCCCTAAAGCGTTGCCGTACCCTCACCTGGACCCTAAACCGTCCCCTTCCCCTAACCCTAACCCTAGCCCGAACCCTAACCCTAACCCTTCCCCGAAGCCTGACCCTCACCCGTCCCCTAATCCTAACCCGTACGCTAACACTAACCCGCGCCCTCACACGCACGCTCCCCCTAAAGCGTTGCCGTACCCTCACCTGGACCCTAAACCGTCCCCGTCCCCTAACCCTAACCCTAGCCCGAACCCTAACCCTAACCCTTCCCCGAAGCCTGACCCTCACCCGTCCCCTAATCCTACACCGTACGCTAACACTAACCCACGCCCTCACACGCACGCTCCCCCTAAAGCATTGCCGTACCCTCACCTGGACCCTAAACCGTCCCCGTCCCCTAACCCTAACCCTAGCCCAAACCCTAACCCTAACCCTTCCCCGAAGCCTGACCCTCACCCGTCCCCTAATCCTAACCCGTACGCTAACATTAACCCGCGCCCTCACACGCACGCTCCCCCTAAAGCGTTGCCGTACCCTCACCTGGACCCTAAACCGTCCCCGTCCCCTAACCCTAACCCTAGCCCGAACCCTAACCCTAACCCTTCCCCGAAGCCTGACCCTCACCCGTCCCCTAGTCCTAACCCGTACGCTAACACTAACCTGCGCCCTCACACGCACGCTCCCCCTAAAGCGTTGCCGTACCCTCACCTGGACCCTAAACCGTCCCCGTCCCCTAACCCTAACCCTAGCCCGAACCCTAAGCGTAACCCTTCCCCGAAGCCTGACCCTCACCCGTCCCCTAATCCTAACCCGTACGCTAACACTAACCCGCGCCCTGACACGTACGCTCCCCCTAAAGCGTTGCCGTACCCACATCTGGACCCTAAACCGTCCCCGTCCCCTAACCCTAACCCTAGCCCGAACCCTAACCCTAACCCTTCCCCGAAGCCTGACCCTCACCCGTCCCCTAATCCTAACCCGTACGCTAACACTAACCCGCGCACTCACACGCACGCTCCCCCTAAAGCGTTGCCGTACCCTCACCTGGACCCTAAACCGTCACCGTCCCCTAACCCTAACCCTAGCCCGAACCCTAACCCTAAACCTTCCCCGAAGCCTGACCCTCACCCGTCCCCTAATCCTAACCCGTACGCTAACACTAACCCGCGCCCTCACACTCACACTCCCCCTAAAGCGTTGCCGTACCCTCAGCTGGACCCTAAACCGTCCCAATCCCCTAACCCTAACCCTAGCCCGAACCCTAACCCTAACCCTTCCCCGAAGCCTGACCCTCACCCGTCCCCTAATCCTAACCCGTACGCTAACACTAACCCGTGTCCTCACACGCACGCTCCCCCTAAAGCGTTGCCGTACCCTCACCTGGACCCTAAACCGTCCCCGTCCCCTAACCCTAACCCTAGCCCGAACCGTAACCCTAACCCTTCCCCGAAGCCTGACCCTCACCCGTCCCCTAATCCTAACCCGTACGCTAAAACTAACCCGCGCCCTCACACGCACGCTCCCCCTAAAGCGTTGCCGTACCCTCACCTGGACCCTAAACCGTCCCCGTCCCCTAACCCTAACCCTAGCCCGAACCCTAACCCTAACCCTTCCCCGAAGCCTGACCCTCACCCGTCCCCTAATCCTAACCCGTACGCTAACACTAACCCGCGCCCTCACACGCACGCTCCCCCTAAAGCGTTGCCGTACCCTCACCTGGACCCTAAACCGTCCCCGTCCCCTAACCCTAACCCTAGCCCGAACCCTAACCCTAACCCTTCCCCGAAGCCTGACCCTCACCCGTCCCCTAATCCTAACCCGTACGCTAACACTAACCCGCGCCCTCACACGCACGCTCCCCCTAAAGCGTTGCCGTACCCTCACCTGGACCCTAAACCGTCCCCGTCCCCTAACCCTAACCCTAGCCCGAACCCTAACCCTAACCCTTCCCCGAAGCCTGACCCTCACCCGTCCCCTAATCCTAACCCGTACGCTAACACTAACCCGCGCCCTCACACGCACGCTCCCCCTAAAGCGTTGCCGTACCCTCACCTGGACCCTAAACCGTCCCCGTCCCCTAACCCTAACCCTAGACCGAACCCTAACCCTAACCCTTCCCCGAAGCCTGACCCTCACCCGTCCCCTAATCCTAACCCGTACGCTAACACTAACCCGCGCCCTCACACGCACGCTCCCCCTAAAGCGTTGCCGTACCCTCACCTGGACCCTAAACCGTCCCCGTCCCCTAACCCTAACCCTAGCCCGAACCCTAACCCGAACCCTTCCCCGAAGCCTGACCCTCACCCGTCACCTAATCCTAACCCGTACGCTAACACTAACCCGCGCCCTCACACGCACGCTCCCCCTAAAGCGTTGCCGTACCCTCACCTGGACTCTAAACCGTCCCCGTCCCCTAACCCTAACCCTAGCCCGAAACCTAACCCTAACCCTTCCCCGAAGCCTGACCCTCACCCGTCCCCTAATCCTAACCCGTACGCTAACACTAACCCGCGCCCTCACACGCACGCTCCCCCTAAAGCGTTGCCGTACCCTCACCTGGACCCTAAACCGTCCCCGTCCCCTAACCCTAACCCTAGCCCGAACCCTAACCCTAACCCTTCCCCGAAGCCTGACCCTCACCCATCCCCTAATCCTAACCCATACGCTAACACTAACCCGCGCCCTCACACGCACGCTCCCCCTAAAGCGTTGCCGTACCCTCACCTGGACCCTAAACCGTCCCCGTCCCCTAACCCTAACCCTAGCCCGAACCCTAACCCTAACCCTTCCCCGAAGCCTGACCCTCACCCGTCCCCTAATCCTAACCCGTACGCTAACACTAACCCGCGCCCTCACACGCATGCTCCCCCTAAAGCGTTGCCGTACCCTCACCTGGACCCTAAACCGTCCCCGTCCCCTAACCCTAACCCTAGCCCGAACCCTAACCCTAACCCTTCCCCAAAGCCTGACCCTCACCCGTCCCCTAATCCTAACCCGTACGCTAACACTAACCCGCGCCCTCACACGCACGCTCCCCCTAAAGCGTTGCCGTACCCTCACCTGGACCCTAAACCGTCCCCGTCCCCTAACCCTAACCCTAGCCCGAACCCTAACCCTAACCCTTCCCCGAAGCCTGACACTCACCCGTCCCCTAATCCTAACCCGTACGCTAACACTAACCCGGCCCTTACACGCACGCTCCCCCTAAAGCGTTGCCGTACCCTCACCTGGACCCTAAACCGTCCCCTTCCCCTAACCCTAACCCTAGCCCGAACCCTAACCCTAACCCTTCCCCGAAGCCTGACCCTCACCCGTCCCCTAATCCTAACCCGTACGCTAACACTAACCCGCGCCCTCACACGCACGCTCCCCCTAAAGCGTTGCCGTACCCTCACCTGGACCCTAAACCGTCCCCGTCCCCTAACCCTAACCCTAGCCCGAACCCTAACCCTAACCCTTCCCCGAAGCCTGACCCTCACCCGTCCCCTAATCCTACACCGTACGCTAACACTAACCCACGCCCTCACACGCACGCTCCCCCTAAAGCATTGCCGTACCCTCACCTGGACCCTAAACCGTCCCCGTCCCCTAACCCTAACCCTAGCCCAAACCCTAACCCTAACCCTTCCCCGAAGCCTGACCCTCACCCGTCCCCTAATCCTAACCCGTACGCTAACATTAACCCGCGCCCTCACACGCACGCTCCCCCTAAAGCGTTGCCGTACCCTCACCTGGACCCTAAACCGTCCCCGTCCCCTAACCCTAACCCTAGCCCGAACCCTAACCCTAACCCTTCCCCGAAGCCTGACCCTCACCCGTCCCCTAATCCTAACCCGTACGCTAACACTAACCCGCGCCCTCACACGCACGCTCCCCCTAAAGCGTTGCCGTACCCTCACCTGGACCCTAAACCGTCCCCGTCCCCTAACCCTAACCCTAGCCCGAACCCTAACCCTAACCCTTCCCCGAAGCCTGACCCTCACCCGTCCCCTAATCCTAACCCGTACGATAACACTAACCCGCACCCTCATCGCACGCTCCCCCTAAAGCGTTGCCATACTCTCACCTGGACCCTAAGCCCTCCCCGTCCACTAACCCTAACCCTAGCCCAAACCCTAACCCTAACCCTTCCCCGAAGCCTGACCCTCACCCGTCCCCTAATCCTAACCCGTACGCTAACACTAACCCGCGCCCTCACACGCACGCTCCCCCTAAAGCGTTGCTGTACCCTCACCTGGACCCTAAACCGTCCCCGTCCCCTAACCCTAACCCTAGCCCGAACCCTAAACCTAACACTTCCCCGAAGCCTGACCCTCACCTGTCCCATAATCCTAACCCGTACGCTAACACTAACCCGCGCCCTCACACGCACGCTCCCACTAAAGCGTTGCCGTACCCTCACCTGGACCCTAAACCGTCCCCGTCCCCTAACCCTAACCCTAGCCCGAACCCTAACCCTAACCCTTCCCCGAAGCCTGACCCTCACCCGTCCCCTAATCCTAACCCGTACGCTAACACTAACCCGCACCCTCACACTCACGCTCCCCCTAAAGCGTTGCCCTACGCTCACCTGGACCCTAAACCGTCCCCATCCCCTAACCCTAACCCTAGCCCGAACCCTAACCCTAACCCTTCCCCGAAGCCTGACCCTCACCCGTCCCCTAATCCTAACCCGTACGCTAACACTAACCCGCGCCCTCACACGCACGCTCCCCCTAAAGCGTTGCCGTACCCTCACCTGGACCCTAAACCGTCCCCGTCCCCTAACCCTAACCCTAGCCCGAACCCTAACCCTAACCCTTCCCCGAAGCCTGACCCTCACCCGTCCCCTAGTCCTAACCCATACGCTAACACTAACCTGCGCCCTCACACGCACGCTCCCCCTAAAGCGTTGCCGTACCCTCACCTGGACCCTAAACCGTCCCCGTCCCCTAACCCTAACCCTAGCCCGAACCCTAACCGTAACCCTTCCCCGAAGCCTGACCCTCACCCGTCCCCTAATCCTAACCCGTACGATAACACTAACCCGCACCCTCATCGCACGCTCCCCCTAAAGCGTTGCCATACCCTCACCTGGACCCTAAACCGTCCCCGTCCCCTAACCCTAACCCTAGCCCAAACCCTAACCCTAACCCTTCCCCGAAGCCTGACCCTCACCGGTCCCCAAATCCTAACCCGTACGCTAACACTAACCCGCGCCCTCACACGCACGCTCCCCCTAAAGCGTTGCCGTACCCTCACCTGGACCCTAAACCGTCCCCGTCCCCTAACCCTAACCCTAGCCCGAACCCTAAACCTAACACTTCCCCGAAGCCTGACCCTCACCTGTCCCCTAATCCTAACCCGTACGCTAACACTAACCCGCGCCCTCACACGCACGCTCCCCCTAAAGCGTTGCCGTACCCTCACCTGGACCCTAAACCGTCCCCGTCCCCTAACCCTAACCCTAGCCCGAACCCTAACCCTAACCCTTCCCCGAAGCCTGACCCTCACCCGTCCCCTAATCCTAACCCGTACGCTAACACTAACCCGCACCCTCACACTCACGCTCCCCCTAAAGCGTTGCCCTATGCTCACCTGGACCCTAAACCGTCCCCATCCCCTAACCCTAACCCTAGCCCGAACCCTAACCCTAACCCTTCCCCGAAGCCTGACCCTCACCCGTCCCCTAATCCTAACCCGTACGCTAACACTAACCCGCGCCCTCACACGCACGCTCCCCCTAAAGCGTTGCCGTACCCTCACCTGGACCCTAAACCGTCCCCGTCCCCTAACCCTAACCCTAACCCGAACCCTAACCCTAACCCTTCCCCGAAGCCTGACCCTCACCCGTCCCCTAGTCCTAACCCGTACGCTAACACTAACCTGCGCCCTCACACGCACGCTCCCCCTAAAGCGTTGCCGTACCCTCACCTGGACCCTAAACCGTCCCCGTCCCCTAACCCTAACCCTAGCCCGAACCCTAAGCGTAACCCTTCCCCGAAGCCTGACCCTCACCCGTCCCCTACTCCTAACCCGTACGGTAACACTAACCCGTGCCCTGACACGTACGCTCCCCCTAAAGCGTTGCCGTACCCTCACCTGGACCCTAAACCGTCCCCGTCCCCTAACCCTAACCCTAGCCCGAACCCTAACCCTAACCCTTCCCCGAAGCCTGACCCTCACCCGTCCCCTAATCCTAACCCGTACGCTAACACTAACCCGCGCCCTCACACGCACGCTCCCCCTAAAGCGTTGCCGTACCCTCACCTGGACCCTAAACCGTCCCCGTCCCCTAACCCTAACCCTAGCCCGAACCCTAACCCTAACCCTTCCCCGAAGCCTGACCCTCACCCGTCCCCTAATCCTAACCCGTACGCTAACACTAACCCGCACCCTCACACTCACGCTCCCCCTAAAGCGTTGCCCTATGCTCACCTGGACCCTAAACCGTCCCCATCCCCTAACCCTAACCCTAGCCCGAACCCTAACCCTAACCCTTCCCCGAAGCCTGACCCTCACCCGTCCCCTAATCCTAACCCGTACGCTAACACTAACCCGCGCCCTCACACGCACGCTCCCCCTAAAGCGTTGCCGTACCCTCACCTGGACCCTAAACCGTCCCCGTCCCCTAACCCTAACCCTAACCCGAACCCTAACCCTAACCCTTCCCCGAAGCCTGACCCTCACCCGTCCCCTAGTCCTAACCCGTACGCTAACACTAACCTGCGCCCTCACACGCACGCTCCCCCTAAAGCGTTGCCGTACCCTCACCTGGACCCTAAACCGTCCCCGTCCCCTAACCCTAACCCTAGCCCGAACCCTAAGCGTAACCCTTCCCCGAAGCCTGACCCTCACCCGTCCCCTAATCCTAACCCGTACGGTAACACTAACCCGTGCCCTGACACGTACGCTCCCCCTAAAGCGTTGCCGTACCCTCAGCTGGACCCTAAACCGTCCCCGTCCCCTAACCCTAACCCTAGCCCGAACCCTAACCCTAACCCTTCCCCGAAGCCTGACCCTCACCCGTCCCCTAATCCTAACCCGTACGCTAACACTAACCCGCGCCCTCACACGCACGCTCCCCCTAAAGCGTTGCCGTACCCTCACCTGGACCCTAAACCGTCCCCGTCCCTTAACCCTAACCCTAGCCCGAACCCTAACCCTAACCCTTCCCCGAAGCCTGACCCTCACCCGTCCCCTAATCCTAACCCGTACGCTAACACTAACCCGCGCCCTCACACGCACGCTCCCCCTAAAGCGTTGCCGTACCCTCACCTGGACCCTAAACCGTCCCCGTCCCCTAACCCTAACCCTAGCCCGAACCCTAACCCTAACCCTTCCCCGAAGCCTGACCCTCACCCGTCCCCTAATCCTAACCCGTACGCTAACACTAACCCGCGCCCTCACACGCACGCTCCCCCTAAAGCGTTGCCGTACCCTCACCTGGACCCTAAACCGTCCCCGTCCCCTAACCCTAACCCTAGACCGAACCCTAACCCTAACCCTTCCCCGAAGCCTGACCCTCACCCGTCCCCTAATCCTAACCCGTACGCTAACACTAACCCGCGCCCTCACACGCACGCTCCCCCTAAAGCGTTGCCGTACCCTCACCTGGACCCTAAACCGTCCTCATCCCCTAACCCTAACCCTAGCCCGAACCCTAACCCTAACCCTTCCCCGAAGCCTGACCCTCAACCGTCCCCTAATCCTAACCCGTACCATAACACTAACCCGCGCCCTCACACGCACGCTCCCCCTAAAGCGTTGCCGTACCCTCACCTGGACCCTAAACCGTCCCCGTCCCCTAACCCTAACCCTAACCCGAACCCTAACCCTTACCCTTCCCCGAAGCCTGACCCTCACCCGTCCCCTAATCCTAACCCGTACGCTAACACTAACCCGCGCCCTCACACGCACGCTCCCCCTAAAGCGTTGCCGTACCCTCACCTGGACCCTAAACCGTCCCCGTCCCCTAACCCTAACCCTAGCCCGAACCCTAACCCTAACCCTTCCCCGAAGCCTGACCCTCACCCGTCCCCTAATCCTAACCCTTACGCTAACACTAACCCCCGCCCTCACACGCACGCTCCCCCTAAAGCGTTGCCGTACCCTCACCTGGACCCTAAACCGTCCCCGCCCCTAACCCTAACCCTAGCCCGAACCCTAACCCTAACCCTTCCCCGAAGCCTGACCCTCACCCGTCCCCTAATCCTAACCGGTACGCTAACACTAACCCGCGCCCTCACACGCACGCTCCCACGAAAGCGTTGCCGTACCCTCACCTGGACCCTAAACCGTCCCCGTCCCCTAACCCTAACCCTAGCCCGAAACCTAACCCTAACCCTTCCCCGAAGCCTGACCCTCACCGGTCCCCTAATCCTAACCCGTACGCTAACACTAACCCGCGCCCTCACACGCACGCTCCCCCTAAAGCGTTGACGTACCCTCATCTGGACCCTAAACCGTCCCCGTCCCCTAACCCTAACCCTAGCCCGAACCCTAACCCTAACCCTTCCCCGTAGCCTGACCCTCACCCATCACCTAATCCTAACCCGTACGCTAACACTAACCCGCGTCCTCACACGCACGCTCCCCCTAAAGCGTTGCCGTACCCTCACCTGGACCCTAAACCGTCCCCGTCCCCTAACCCTAACCCTAGCCCGAACCCTAACCCTAACCCTTCCCCGAAGCCTGACCCTCAACCATCCCCTAATCCTAACCCATACGCTAACACTAACCCGCGCCCTCACACTCACGCTCCCGCTAAAGCGTTGCCATACCCTCACCTGGACCCTAAACCGTCCTCATCCCCTAACCCTAACCCTAGCCCGAACCCTAACCCTAACCCTTCCCCGAAGCCTGACCCTCAACCGTCCCCTAATCCTAAACCGTACGCTAACACTAACCCGCGCCCTCACACGCACGCTCCCCCTAAAGCGTTGCCGTACCCTCACCTGGACCCTAAACCGTCCCCGTCCCCTAACCCTAACCCTAGCCCGAACCCTAACCCTAACCCTTCCCCGAAGCCTGACCCTCAACCGTCCCCTAATCCTAACCCGTACGCTAACACTAATCCGCGCCCTCACATGCACGCTCCCCCTAAAGCATTGCCGTACCCTCACCTGGACCCTAAACCGTCCCCGTCCCCTAACCCTAACCCTAGCCCGAACCCTAACCCTAACCCTTCCCCGAAGCCTGACCCTCACCCGTCCCCTAATCCTAACCCGTACGCTAACACTAACCCGCGCCCTCACACGCACGCTCCCCCTAAAGCTTTGCGTACCCTCACCTGGACCCTAAACCGTCCCCGTCCCCTAACCCTAACCCTAGCCCGAACCCTAACCCTAACCCCTACCCGAAGCCTGACCCTCACCCATCCCCTAATCCTAACCCGTACGCTAACACTAACCCGCGCCCTCACACGCACGCTCCCCCTAAAGCGTTGCCGTACCCTCACCTGGACCCTAAACCGTCCCCGTCCCCTAACCCTAACCCTAGCCCGAACCCTAACCCTAACCCTTCCCCGAAGCCTGACCCTCACCCGTCCCCTAATCCTAACCCGTACGCTAACACTAACCCACGCCCTCACACGCACGCTCCCCCTAAAGAGTTGCCGTACCCTCACCTGAACCCTAAACCGTCCCCGTCCCCTAACCCTAACCCTAGCCCGAACCCTAACCCTAACCCTTCCCCGAAGCCTGACCCTCACCCGTCCCCTAATCCTAACCCGTACGCTAACACTAACCCGCGCCCTCACACGCACGCTCCCCCTAAAGCGTTGCCGTACCCTCACCTGAACCCTAAACCGTCCCCGTCCCCTAACCCTAACCCTAGCCCGAACCCTAACCCTAACCCTTCCCCGAAGCCTGACCCTCACCCGTCCCCTAATCCTAACCCGTACGCTAACACTAACCCGCGCCCTCACACGCACGCTCCCCCTAAAGTGTTGCCGTACCCTCACCTGGACCCTAAACCGTCCCCGTCCCCTAAACCTAACCCTAGCCCGAACCCTAACCCTAACCCTTCCCCGAAGCCTGACCCTCACCCGTCCCCTAATCCTAACTGGTACGCTCACACTAACCCGCGCCCTCACACGCACGCTCCCCCTAAAGCGTTGCCGTACCCTCACCTGGACCCTAAACCGTCCCCGTCCCCTAACCCTAACCCTAGCCCGAACCCTAACCCTAACCCTTCCCCGAAGCCTGACCCTCACCCGTCCCCTAATCCTAAACCGTACGCTAACACTAACCCACGCCCTCACACGCACGCTCCCCCTAAAGCGTTGCCGTACCCTCACCTGGACCCTAAACCGTCCCCGTCCCCTAACCCTAACCCTAGCCCGAACCCTAACCCTAACCCTTCCCCGAAGCCTGACCCTCACCCGTACCCTAATCCTAACCCGTACGCTAACACTAACCCGCGCCCTCACACGCACGCTGCCCCTAAAGCGTTGCCGTACCCTCACCTGGACCCTAAACCGTCCCCGTCCCCTAACCCTAACCCTAGCCCGAACCCTAAGCGTAACCCTTCCCCGAAGCCTGACCCTCACCCGTCCCCTAATCCTAACCCGTACGGTAACACTAACCCGTGCCCTGACACGTACGCTCCCCCTAAAGCGTTGCCGTACCCTCAGCTGGACCCTAAACCGTCCCCGTCCCCTAACCCTAACCCTAGCCCGAACCCTAACCCTAACCCTTCCCCGAAGCCTGACCCTCACCCGTCCCCTAATCCTAACCCGTACGCTAACACTAACCCGCGCCCTCACACGCACGCTCCCCCTAAAGCGTTGCCGTACCCTCACCTGGACCCTAAACCGTCCCCGTCCCTTAACCCTAACCCTAGCCCGAACCCTAACCCTAACCCTTCCCCGAAGCCTGACCCTCACCCGTCCCCTAATCCTAACCCGTACGCTAACACTAACCCGCGCCCTCACACGCACGCTCCCCCTAAAGCGTTGCCGTACCCTCACCTGGACCCTAAACCGTCCCCGTCCCCTAACCCTAACCCTAGCCCGAACCCTAACCCTAACCCTTCCCCGAAGCCTGACCCTCACCCGTCCCCTAATCCTAACCCGTACGCTAACACTAACCCGCGCCCTCACACGCACGCTCCCCCTAAAGCGTTGCCGTACCCTCACCTGGACCCTAAACCGTCCCCGTCCCCTAACCCTAACCCTAGACCGAACCCTAACCCTAACCCTTCCCCGAAGCCTGACCCTCACCCGTCCCCTAATCCTAACCCGTACGCTAACACTAACCCGCGCCCTCACACGCACGCTCCCCCTAAAGCGTTGCCGTACCCTCACCTGGACCCTAAACCGTCCTCATCCCCTAACCCTAACCCTAGCCCGAACCCTAACCCTAACCCTTCCCCGAAGCCTGACCCTCAACCGTCCCCTAATCCTAACCCGTACCATAACACTAACCCGCGCCCTCACACGCACGCTCCCCCTAAAGCGTTGCCGTACCCTCACCTGGACCCTAAACCGTCCCCGTCCCCTAACCCTAACCCTAACCCGAACCCTAACCCTTACCCTTCCCCGAAGCCTGACCCTCACCCGTCCCCTAATCCTAACCCGTACGCTAACACTAACCCGCGCCCTCACACGCACGCTCCCCCTAAAGCGTTGCCGTACCCTCACCTGGACCCTAAACCGTCCCCGTCCCCTAACCCTAACCCTAGCCCGAACCCTAACCCTAACCCTTCCCCGAAGCCTGACCCTCACCCGTCCCCTAATCCTAACCCTTACGCTAACACTAACCCCCGCCCTCACACGCACGCTCCCCCTAAAGCGTTGCCGTACCCTCACCTGGACCCTAAACCGTCCCCGCCCCTAACCCTAACCCTAGCCCGAACCCTAACCCTAACCCTTCCCCGAAGCCTGACCCTCACCCGTCCCCTAATCCTAACCGGTACGCTAACACTAACCCGCGCCCTCACACGCACGCTCCCACGAAAGCGTTGCCGTACCCTCACCTGGACCCTAAACCGTCCCCGTCCCCTAACCCTAACCCTAGCCCGAAACCTAACCCTAACCCTTCCCCGAAGCCTGACCCTCACCGGTCCCCTAATCCTAACCCGTACGCTAACACTAACCCGCGCCCTCACACGCACGCTCCCCCTAAAGCGTTGACGTACCCTCATCTGGACCCTAAACCGTCCCCGTCCCCTAACCCTAACCCTAGCCCGAACCCTAACCCTAACCCTTCCCCGTAGCCTGACCCTCACCCATCACCTAATCCTAACCCGTACGCTAACACTAACCCGCGTCCTCACACGCACGCTCCCCCTAAAGCGTTGCCGTACCCTCACCTGGACCCTAAACCGTCCCCGTCCCCTAACCCTAACCCTAGCCCGAACCCTAACCCTAACCCTTCCCCGAAGCCTGACCCTCAACCATCCCCTAATCCTAACCCATACGCTAACACTAACCCGCGCCCTCACACTCACGCTCCCGCTAAAGCGTTGCCATACCCTCACCTGGACCCTAAACCGTCCTCATCCCCTAACCCTAACCCTAGCCCGAACCCTAACCCTAACCCTTCCCCGAAGCCTGACCCTCAACCGTCCCCTAATCCTAAACCGTACGCTAACACTAACCCGCGCCCTCACACGCACGCTCCCCCTAAAGCGTTGCCGTACCCTCACCTGGACCCTAAACCGTCCCCGTCCCCTAACCCTAACCCTAGCCCGAACCCTAACCCTAACCCTTCCCCGAAGCCTGACCCTCAACCGTCCCCTAATCCTAACCCGTACGCTAACACTAATCCGCGCCCTCACATGCACGCTCCCCCTAAAGCATTGCCGTACCCTCACCTGGACCCTAAACCGTCCCCGTCCCCTAACCCTAACCCTAGCCCGAACCCTAACCCTAACCCTTCCCCGAAGCCTGACCCTCACCCGTCCCCTAATCCTAACCCGTACGCTAACACTAACCCGCGCCCTCACACGCACGCTCCCCCTAAAGCTTTGCGTACCCTCACCTGGACCCTAAACCGTCCCCGTCCCCTAACCCTAACCCTAGCCCGAACCCTAACCCTAACCCCTACCCGAAGCCTGACCCTCACCCATCCCCTAATCCTAACCCGTACGCTAACACTAACCCGCGCCCTCACACGCACGCTCCCCCTAAAGCGTTGCCGTACCCTCACCTGGACCCTAAACCGTCCCCGTCCCCTAACCCTAACCCTAGCCCGAACCCTAACCCTAACCCTTCCCCGAAGCCTGACCCTCACCCGTCCCCTAATCCTAACCCGTACGCTAACACTAACCCACGCCCTCACACGCACGCTCCCCCTAAAGAGTTGCCGTACCCTCACCTGAACCCTAAACCGTCCCCGTCCCCTAACCCTAACCCTAGCCCGAACCCTAACCCTAACCCTTCCCCGAAGCCTGACCCTCACCCGTCCCCTAATCCTAACCCGTACGCTAACACTAACCCGCGCCCTCACACGCACGCTCCCCCTAAAGCGTTGCCGTACCCTCACCTGAACCCTAAACCGTCCCCGTCCCCTAACCCTAACCCTAGCCCGAACCCTAACCCTAACCCTTCCCCGAAGCCTGACCCTCACCCGTCCCCTAATCCTAACCCGTACGCTAACACTAACCCGCGCCCTCACACGCACGCTCCCCCTAAAGTGTTGCCGTACCCTCACCTGGACCCTAAACCGTCCCCGTCCCCTAAACCTAACCCTAGCCCGAACCCTAACCCTAACCCTTCCCCGAAGCCTGACCCTCACCCGTCCCCTAATCCTAACTGGTACGCTCACACTAACCCGCGCCCTCACACGCACGCTCCCCCTAAAGCGTTGCCGTACCCTCACCTGGACCCTAAACCGTCCCCGTCCCCTAACCCTAACCCTAGCCCGAACCCTAACCCTAACCCTTCCCCGAAGCCTGACCCTCACCCGTCCCCTAATCCTAAACCGTACGCTAACACTAACCCACGCCCTCACACGCACGCTCCCCCTAAAGCGTTGCCGTACCCTCACCTGGACCCTAAACCGTCCCCGTCCCCTAACCCTAACCCTAGCCCGAACCCTAACCCTAACCCTTCCCCGAAGCCTGACCCTCACCCGTACCCTAATCCTAACCCGTACGCTAACACTAACCCGCGCCCTCACACGCACGCTGCCCCTAAAGCGTTGCCGTACCCTCACCTGGACCCTAAACCGTCCCCGTCCCCTAAACCTAACCCTAGCCCGAACCCTAACCCTAACCCTTCCCCGAAGCCTGACACTCACCCGTCCCCTAATCCTAACCCGTACGCTAACACTAACCCGCGCCCTCACACGCACGCTCCCCCTAAAGCGTTGCCGTACCCTCACCTGGACCCTAAACCGTCCCCGTCCCCTAACCCTAACCCTAGCCCGAACCCTAACCCTAACCCTTCCCCGAAGCCTGACCCTCACCCGTCCCCTAATCCTAACCCGTACGCTAACACTAACCCGCGCCCTCACACGCACGCTCCCCCTAAAGCGTTGCCGTACCCTCACCTGGACCCTAAACCGTCCCCGTCCCCTAACCCTAACCCTAGCCCGAACCCTAACCCTAACCCTTCCCCGAAGCCTGACCCTCACCCGTCCCCTAGTCCTAACCCGTACGCTAACACTAACCTGCGCCCTCACACGCACGCTCCCCCTAAAGCGTTGCCGTACCCTCACCTGGACCCTAAACCGTCCCCGTCCCCTAACCCTAACCCTAGCCCGAACCCTAACCGTAACCCTTCCCCGAAGCCTGACCCTCACCCGTCCCCTAATCCTAACCCGTACGATAACACTAACCCGGACCCTCATCGCACGCTCCCCCTAAAGCGTTGCCATACCCTCACCTGGACCCTAAACCGTCCCCGTCCCCTAACCCTAACCCTAGCCCAAACCCTAACCCTAACCCTTCCCCGAAGCCTGACCCTCACCCGTCCCCAAATCCTAACCCGTACGCTAACACTAACCCGCGCCCTCACACGCACGCTCCCCCTAAAGCGTTGCCGTACCCTCACCTGGACCCTAAACCGTCCCCGTCCCCTAACCCTAACCCTAGCCCGAACCCTAAACCTAACACTTCCCCGAAGCCTGACCCTCACCTGTCCCCTAATCCTAACCCGTACGCTAACACTAACCCGCGCCCTCACACGCACGCTCCCCCTAAAGCGTTGCCGTACCCTCACCTGGACCCTAAACCGTCCCCGTCCCCTAACCCTAACCCTAGCCCGAACCCTAACCCTAACCCTTCCCCGAAGCCTGACCCTCACCCGTCCCCTAATCCTAACCCGTACGCTAACACTAACCCGCACCCTCACACTCACGCTCCCCCTAAAGCGTTGCCCTACGCTCACCTGGACCCTAAACCGTCCCCATCCCCTAACCCTAACCCTAGCCCGAACCCTAACCCTAACCCTTCCCCGAAGCCTGACCCTCACCCGTCCCCTAATCCTAACCCGTACGCTAACACTAACCCGCGCCCTCACACGCACGCTCCCCCTAAAGCGTTGCCGTACCCTCACCTGGACCCTAAACCGTCCCCGTCACCTAACCCTAACCCTAGCCCGAACCCTAACCCTAACCCTTCCCCGAAGCCTGACCCTCACCCGTCCCCTAGTCCTAACCCGTACGCTAACACTAACCCGTGTCCTCACACGCACGCTCCCCCTAAAGCGTTGCCGTACCCTCACCTGGACCCTAAACCGTCCCCGTCCCCTAACCCTAACCCTAGCCCGAACCGTAACCCTAACCCTTCCCCGAAGCCTGACCCTCACCCGTCCCCTAATCCTAACCCGTACGCTAAAACTAACCCGCGCCCTCACACGCACGCTCCCCCTAAAGCGTTGCCGTACCCTCACCTGGACCCTAAACCGTCCCCGTCCCCTAACCCTAACCCTAGCCCGAACCCTAACCCTAACCCTTCCCCGAAGCCTGACCCTCACCCGTCCCCTAATCCTAACCCGTACGCTAACACTAACCCGCGCCCTCACACGCACGCTCCCCCTAAAGCGTTGCCGTACCCTCACCTGGACCCTAAACCGTCCCCGTCCCCTAACCCTAACCCTAGCCCGAACCCTAACCCTTCCCCGAAGCCTGACCCTCACCCGTCCCCTAATCCTAACCCGTACGCTAACACTAACCCGCGCCCTCACACGCACGCTCCCCCTAAAGCGTTGCCGTACCCTCACCTGGACCCTAAACCGTCCCCGTCCCCTAACCCTAACCCTAGCCCGAACCCTAACCCTAACCCTTCCCCGAAGCCTGACCCTCACCCGTCCCCTAATCCTAACCCGTACGCTAACACTAACCCGCGCCCTCATACGCACGCTCCCCCTAAAGCGTTGCCGTACCCTCACCTGGACCCTAAACCGTCCCCGTCCCCTAACCCTAACCCTAGACCGAACCCTAACCCTAACCCTTCCCCGAAGCCTGACCCTCACCCGTCCCCTAATCCTAACCCGTACGCTAACACTAACCCGCGCCCTCACACGCACGCTCCCCCTAAAGCGTTGCCGTACCCTCACCTGGACCCTAAACCGTCCCCGTCCCCTAACCCTAACCCTAGCCCGAACCCTAACCCTAACCCTTCCCCGAAGCCTGACCCTCACCCGTCCCCTAATCCTAACCCGTACGCTAACACTAACCCGCGCCCTCACACGCACGCTCCCCCTAAAGCGTTGCCGTACCCTCACCTGGACTCTAAACCGTCCCCGTCCCCTAACCCTAACCCTAGCCCGAAACCTAACCCTAACCCTTCCCCGAAGCCTGACCCTCACCCGTCCCCTAATCCTAACACGTACGCTAACACTAACCCGCGCCCTCACACGCACGCTCCCCCTAAAGCGTTGCCGTACCCTCACCTGGACCCTAAACCGTCCCCGTCCCCTAACCCTAACCCTAGCCCGAACCCTAACCCTAACCCTTCCCCGAAGCCTGACCCTCACCCGTCCCCTAATCCTAACCCATACGCTAACACTAACCCGCGCCCTCACACGCACGCTCCCCCTAAAGCGTTGCCGTACCCTCACCTGGACCCTAAACCGTCCCCGTCCCCTAACCCTAACCCTAGCCCGAACCCTAACCCTAACCCTTCCCCGAAGCCTGACCCTCACCCGTCCCCTAATCCTAACCCGTACGCTAACACTAACCCGCGCCCTCACACGCATGCTCCCCCTAAAGCGTTGCCGTACCCTCACCTGGACCCTAAACCGTCCCCGTCCCCTAACCCTAACCCTAGCCCGAACCCTAACCCTAACCCTTCCCCAAAGCCTGACCCTCACCCGTCCCCTAATCCTAACCCGTACGCTAACACTAACCCGCGCCCTCACACGCACGCTCCCCCTAAAGCGTTGCCGTACCCTCACCTGGACCCTAAACCGTCCCCGTCCCCTAACCCTAACCCTAGCCCGAACCCTAACCCTAACCCTTCCCCGAAGCCTGACACTCACCCGTCCCCTAATCCTAACCCGTACGCTAACACTAACCCGGCCCTTACACGCACGCTCCCCCTAAAGCGTTGCCGTACCCTCACCTGGACCCTAAACCGTCCCCTTCCCCTAACCCTAACCCTAGCCCGAACCCTAACCCTAACCCTTCCCCGAAGCCTGACCCTCACCCGTCCCCTAATCCTAACCCGTACGCTAACACTAACCCGCGCCCTCACACGCACGCTCCCCCTAAAGCGTTGCCGTACCCTCACCTGGACCCTAAACCGTCCCCTTCCCCTAACCCTAACCCTAGCCCGAACCCTAACCCGAACCCTTCCCCGAAGCCTGACCCTCACCCGTCCCCTAATCCTAACCCGTACGATAACACTAACCCGCACCCTCATCGCACGCTCCCCCTAAAGCGTTGCCATACCCTCACCTGGACCCTAAGCCCTCCCCGTCCCCTAACCCTAACCCTAGCCCAAACCCTAACCCTAACCCTTCCCCGAAGCCTGACCCTCACCCGTCCCCTAATCCTAACCCGTACGATAACACTAACCCGCACCCTCATCGCACGCTCCCCCTAAAGCGTTGCCATACCCTCACCTGGACCCTAAACCGTCCCCGTCACCTAACCCTAACCCTAGCCCGAACCCTAACCCTAACCCTTCCCCGAAGCCTGACCCTCACCCGTCCCCTAATCCTAACCCGTACGATAACACTAACCCGCACCCTCATCGCACGCTCCCCCTAAAGCGTTGCCATACCCTCACCTGGACCCTAAGCCCTCCCCATCCCCTAACCCTAACCCTAGCCCAAACCCTAACCCTAACCCTTCCCCGAAGCCTGACCCTCACCCGTCCCCTAATCCTAACCCGTACGCTAACACTAATCCGCGCCCTCACACGCACGCTCCCCCTAAAGCGTTGCCGTACCCTCACCTGGACCCTAAACCGTCCCCGTCCCCTAACCCTAACCCTAGCCCGAACCCTAACCCTAACCCTTCCCCGAAGCCTGACCCTCACCCGTCCCCTAATCCTAACCCGTACGCTAACACTAACCCGCGCCCTCACACGCATGCTCCCCCTAAAGCGTTGCCGTACCCTCACCTGGACCCTAAACCGTCCCCGTCCCCTAACCCTAACCCTAGCCCGAACCCTACCCTAACCCTTCCCCAAAGCCTGACCCTCACCCGTCCCCTAATCCTAACCCGTACGCTAACACTAACCCGCGCCCTCACACGCACGCTCCCCCTAAAGCGTTGCCGTACCCTCACCTGGACCCTAAACCGTCCCCGTCCCCTAACCCTAACCCTAGCCCGAACCCTAACCCTAACCCTTCCCCGAAGCCTGACACTCACCCGTCCCCTAATCCTAACCCGTACGCTAACACTAACCCGGCCCTTACACGCACGCTCCCCCTAAAGCGTTGCCGTACCCTCACCTGGACCCTAAACCGTCCCCTTCCCCTAACCCTAACCCTAGCCCGAACCCTAACCCTAACCCTTCCCCGAAGCCTGACCCTCACCCGTCCCCTAATCCTAACCCGTACGCTAACACTAACCCGCGCCCTCACACGCACGCTCCCCCTAAAGCGTTGCCGTACCCTCACCTGGACCCTAAACCGTCCCCGTCCCCTAACCCTAACCCTAGCCCGAACCCTAAACCTAACACTTCCCCGAAGCCTGACCCTCACCTGTCCCCTAATCCTAACCCGTACGCTAACACTAACCCGCGCCCTCACACGCACGCTCCCCCTAAAGCGTTGCCGTACCCTCACCTGGACCCTAAACCGTCCCCGTCCCCTAACCCTAACGCTAGCCCGAACCCTAACCCTAACCCTTCCCCGAAGCCTGACCCTCACCCGTCCCCTAATCCTAACCCGTACGCTAACACTAACCCGCACCCTCACACTCACGCTCCCCCTAAAGCGTTGCCCTACGCTCACCTGGACCCTAAACCGTCCCCATCCCCTAACCCTAACCCTAGCCCGAACCCTAACCCTAACCCTTCCCCGAAGCCTGACCCTCACCCGTCCCCTAATCCTAACCCGTACGCTAACACTAACCCGCGCCCTCACACGCACGCTCCCCCTAAAGCGTTGCCATACCCTCACCTGGACCCTAAGCCCTCCCCGTCCCCTAACCCTAACCCTAGCCCAAACCCTAACCCTAACCCTTCCCCGAAGCCTGACCCTCACCCGTCCCCTAATCCTAACCCGTACGATAACACTAACCCGCACCCTCATCGCACGCTCCCCCTAAAGCGTTGCCATACCCTCACCTGGACCCTAAACCGTCCCCGTCACCTAACCCTAACCCTAGCCCGAACCCTAACCCTAACCCTTCCCCGAAGCCTGACCCTCACCCGTCCCCTAATCCTAACCCGTACGATAACACTAACCCGCACCCTCATCGCACGCTCCCCCTAAAGCGTTGCCATACCCTCACCTGGACCCTAAGCCCTCCCCATCCCCTAACCCTAACCCTAGCACAAACCCTAACCCTAACCCTTCCCCGAAGCCTGACCCTCACCCGTCCCCTAATCCTAACCCGTACGCTAACACTAACCCGCGCCCTCACACGCACGCTCCCCCTAAAGCGTTGCCGTACCCTCACCTGGACCCTAAACCGTCCCCGTCCCCTAACCCTAACCCTAGCCCGAACCCTAACCCTAACCCTTCCCCGAAGCCTGACCCTCACCCGTCCCCTAATCCTAACCCGTACGCTAACACTAACCCGCGCCCTCACACGCATGCTCCCCCTAAAGCGTTGCCGTACCCTCACCTGGACCCTAAACCGTCCCCGTCCCCTAACCCTAACCCTAGCCCGAACCCTAACCCTAACACTTCCCCAAAGCCTGACCCTCACCCGTCCCCTAATCCTAACCCGTACGCTAACACTAACCCGCGCCCTCACACGCACGCTCCCCCTAAAGCGTTGCCGTACCCTCACCTGGACCCTAAACCGTCCCCGTCCCCTAACCCTAACCCTAGCCCGAACCCTAACCCTAACCCTTCCCCGAAGCCTGACACTCACCCGTCCCCTAATCCTAACCCGTACGCTAACACTAACCCGGCCCTTACACGCACGCTCCCCCTAAAGCGTTGCCGTACCCTCACCTGGACCCTAAACCGTCCCCTTCCCCTAACCCTAACCCTAGCCCGAACCCTAACCCTAACCCTTCCCCGAAGCCTGACCCTCACCCGTCCCCTAATCCTAACCCGTACGCTAACACTAACCCGCGCCCTCACACGCACGCTCCCCCTAAAGCGTTGCCGTACCCTCACCTGGACCCTAAACCGTCCCCGTCCCCTAACCCTAACCCTAGCCCGAACCCTAACCCTAACCCTTCCCCGAAGCCTGACCCTCACCCGTCCCCTAATCCTAACCCGTACGATAACACTAACCCGCACCCTCATCGCACGCTCCCCCTAAAGCGTTGCCATACCCTCACCTGGACCCTAAGCCCTCCCCGTCCCCTAACCCTAACCCTAGCCCAAACCCTAACCCTAACCCTTCCCCGAAGCCTGACCCTCACCCGTCCCCTAATCCTAACCCGTACGCTAACACTAACCCGCGCCCTCACACGCACGCTCCCCCTAAAGCGTTGCTGTACCCTCACCTGGACCCTAAACCGTCCCCGTCCCCTAACCCTAACCCTAGCCCGAACCCTAAACCTAACACTTCCCCGAAGCCTGACCCTCACACGTCCCCTAATCCTAACCCGTACGCTAACACTAACCCGCGCCCTCACACGCACGCTCCCACTAAAGCGTTGCCGTACCCTCACCTGGACCCTAAACCGTCCCCGTCCCCTAACCCTAACCCTAGCCCGAAACCTAACCCTAACCCTTCCCCGAAGCCTGACCCTCACCCGTCCCCTAATCCTAACCCGTACGCTAACACTAACCCGCACCCTCACACTCACGCTCCCCCTAAAGCGTTGCCCTACGCTCACCTGGACCCTAAACCGTCCCCATCCCCTAACCCTAACCCTAGCCCGAACCCTAACCCTAACCCTTCCCCGAAGCCTTACCCTCACCCGTCCCCTAGTCCTAACCCGTACGCTAACACTAACCTGCGCCCTCACACGCACGCTCCCCCTAAAGCGTTGCCGTACCCTCACCTGGACCCTAAACCGTCCCCGTCCCCTAACCCTAACCCTAGCCCGAACCCTAACCGTAACCCTTCCCCGAAGCCTGACCCTCACCCGTCCCCTAATCCTAACCCGTACGATAACACTAACCCGCACCCTCATCGCACGCTCCCCCTAAAGCGTTGCCATACCCTCACCTGGACCCTAAACCGTCCCCGTCCCCTAACCCTAACCCTAGCCCAAACCCTAACCCTAACCCTTCCCCGAAGCCTGACCCTCACCCGTCCCCAAATCCTAACCCGTACGCTAACACTAACCCGCGCCCTCACACGCACGCTCCCCCTAAAGCGTTGCCGTACCCTCACCTGGACCCTAAACCGTCCCCGTCCCCTAACCCTAACCCTAGCCCGAACCCTAAACCTAACACTTCCCCGAAGCCTGACCCTCACCTGTCCCCTAATCCTAACCCGTACGCTAACACTAACCCGCGCCCTCACACGCACGCTCCCCCTAAAGCGTTGCCGTACCCTCACCTGGACCCTAAACCGTCCCCGTCCCCTAACCCTAACCCTAGCCCGAACCCTAACCGTAACCCTTCCCCGAAGCCTGACCCTCACCCGTCCCCTAATCCTAACCCGTACGCTAACACTAACCCGCACCCTCACACTCACGCTCCCCCTAAAGCGTTGCCCTACGCTCACCTGGACCCTAAACCGTCCCCATCCCCTAACCCTAACCCTAGCCCGAACCCTAACCCTAACCCTTCCCCGAAGCCTGACCCTCACCCGTCCCCTAATCCTAACCCGTACGCTAACACTAACCCGCGCCCTCACACGCACGCTCCCCCTAAAGCGTTGCCGTACCCTCACCTGGACCCTAAACCGTCCCCGTCCCCTAACCCTAACCCTAGCCCGAACCCTAAGCGTAACCCTTCCCCGAAGCCTGACCCTCACCCGTCCCCTAATCCTAACCCGTACGCTAACACTAACCCGCGCCCTGACACGTACGCTCCCCCTAAAGCGTTGCCGTACCCTCATCTGGACCCTAAACTGTCCCCGTCCCCTAACCCTAACCCTAGCCCGAACCCTAACCCTAACCCTTCCCCGAAGCCTGACCCTCACCCGTCCCCTAATCCTAACCCGTACGCTAACACTAACCCGCGCCCTCACACGCACGCTCCCCCTAAAGCGTTGCCGTACCCTCACCTGGACCCTAAACCGTCACCGTCCCCTAACCCTAACCCTAGCCCGAACCCTAACCCTAAACCTTCCCCGAAGCCTGACCCTCACCCGTCCCCTAATCCTAACCCGTACGCTAACACTAACCCGCGCCCTCACACTCACGCTCCCCCTAAAGCGTTGCCGTACCCTCACCTGGACCCTAAACCGTCCCCGTCCCCTAACCCTAACCCTAGCCCGAACCCTAACCCTAACCCTTCCCCGAAGCCTGACCCTCACCCGTCCCCTAATCCTAACCCGTACGCTAACACTAACCCGCGCCCTCACACGCACGCTCCCCCTAAAGCGTTGCCGTACCCTCACCTGGACCCTAAACCGTCCCCGTCCCCTAACCCTAACCCTAGCCCGAACCCTAACCCTAACCCTTCCCCGAAGCCTGACCCTCACCCGTCCCCTAATCCTAACCCGTACGCTAACACTAACCCGCGCCCTCACACTCACGCTCCCCCTAAAGCGTTGCCGTACCCTCACCTGGACCCTAAACCGTCCCCGTCCCCTAACCCTAACCCTAGCCCGAACCCTAACCCTAACCCTTCCCCGAAGCCTGACCCTCACCCGTCCCCTAATCCTAACCCGTACGCTAACACTAACCCGCGCCCTCACACGCACGCTCCCCCTAAAGCGTTGCCGTACCCTCACCTGGACCCTAAACCGTCCCCGTCCCCTAACCCTAACCCTAGACCGAACCCTAACCCTAACCCTTCCCCGAAGCCTGACCCTCACCCGTCCCCTAATCCTAACCCGTACGCTAACACTAACCCGCGCCCTCACACGCACGCTCCCCCTAAAGCGTTGCCGTACCCTCACCTGGACCCTAAACCGTCCCCATCCCCTAACCCTAACCCTAGCCCGAACCCTAACCCTAACCCTTCCCCGAAGCCTGACCCTCACCCGTCCCCTAATCCTAACCCGTACGCTAACACTAACCCGCGCCCTCACACGCACGCTCCCCCTAAAGCGTTGCCGTACCCTCACCTGGACCCTAAACCGTCCCCGTCCCCTAACCCTAACCCTAGCCCGAACCCTAACCCTAACCCTTCCCCGAAGCCTGAACCTCACCCGTCCCCTAATCCTAACCGGTACGCTAACACTAACCCGCGCCCTCACACGCACGCTCCCCCTAAAGCGTTGCCGTACCCTCACCTGGACCCTAAACTGTCCCCGTCCCCTAACCCTAACCCTAGCCCGAACCCTAACCCTAACCCTTCCCCGAAGCCTGACCCTCACCCGTCCCCTAATCCTAACCCGTACGCTAACACTAACCCGCGCCCTCACACGCACGCTCCCCCTAAAGCGTTGCCGTACCCTCACCTGGACCCTAAACCGTCCTCATCCCCTAACCCTAACCCTAGCCCGAACCCTAACCCTAACCCTTCCCCGAAGCCTGACCCTCAACCGTCCCCTAATCCTAACCCGTACCATAACACTAACCCGCGCCCTCACACGCACGCTCCCCATAAAGCGTTGCCGTACCCTCACCTGGACCCTAAACCGTCCCCGTCCCCTAACCCTAACCCTAGCCCGAACCCTAACCCTTACCCTTCCCCGAAGCCTGACCCTCACCCGTCCCCTAATCCTAACCCGTACGCTAACACTAACCCGCGCCCTCACACGCACGCTCCCCCTAAAGCGTTGCCGTACCCTCACCTGGACCCTAAACCGTCCCCGTCCCCTAACCCTAACCCTAGCCCGAACCCTAACCCTAACCCTTCCCCGAAGCCTGACCCTCACCCGTCCCCTAATCCTAACCCTTACGCTAACACTAACCCGCGCCCTCACACGCACGCTCCCCCTAAAGCGTTGCCGTACCCTCACCTGGACCCTAAACCGTCCCCGCCCCTAACCCTAACCCTAGCCCGAACCCTAACCCTAACCCTTCCCCGAAGCCTGACCCTCACCCGTCCCCTAATCCTAACCGGTACGCTAACACTAACCCGCGCCCTCACACGCACGCTCCCACGAAAGCGTTGCCGTACCCTCACCTGGACCCTAAACCGTCCCCGTCCCCTAACCCTAACCCTAGCCCGAAACCTAACCCTAACCCTTCCCCGAAGCCTGACCCTCACCGGTCCCCTAATCCTAACCCGTACGCTAACACTAACCCGCGCCCTCACACGCACGCTCCCCCTAAAGCGTTGCCGTACCCTCACCTGGACCCTAAACCGTCCCCGTCCCCTAACCCTAACCCTAGCCCGAACCCTAACCCTAACCCTTCCCCGTAGCCTGACCCTCACCCATCACCTAATCCTAACCCGTACGCTAACACTAACCCGCGCCCTCACACGCACGCTCCCCCTAAAGCGTTGCCGTACCCTCACCTGGACCCTAAACCGTCCCCGTCCCCTAACCCTAACCCTAGCCCGAACCCTAACCCTAACCCTTCCCCGAAGCCTGACCCTCAACCATCCCCTAATCCTAACCCATACGCTAACACTAACCCGCGCCCTCACACGCACGCTCCCCCTAAAGCGTTGCCGTACCCTCACCTGGACCCTAAACCGTCCCCGTCCCCTAACCCTAACCCTAGCCCGAACCCTAACCCTAACCCTTCCCCGAAGCCTGACCCTCACCCGTCCCCTAATCCTAACCCGTACGCTAACACTAACCTGCGCCCTCACACGCACGCTCCTCCTAAAGCGTTGCCGTACCCTCACCTGGACCCTAAACCGTCCCCGTCCCCTAACCCTAACCCTAGCCCGAACCCTAACCCTAACCCTTCCCCGAAGCCTGACCCTCACCCATCCCCTAATCCTAACCCGTACGCTAACACTAACCTGCGCCCTCACACGCACGCTCCCCCTAAAGCGTTGCCGTACCCTCACCTGTACCCTAAACCGTCCCCGTCCCCTAACCCTAATCCTAGCCCGAACCCTAACCCTAACCCTTACCCGAAGCCTGACCCTCACCCGTCCCCTAATCCTAACACGTATGCTAACACTAACCCGCGCCCTCACACGCACGCTCCACCAAAAGCGTTGCCGTACCCTAACCTGGACCCTAAACCGTCCCCGTCACCTAACCCTAACCCTAGCCCGAACCCTAACCCTAACCCTTCCCCGAAGCCTGACCCTCACCCGTCCCCTAATCCTAACTGGTACGCTCACACTAACCCGCGCCCTCACACGCACGCTCTCCCTAAAGCGTTGCCGTACACTCACCGGGACCCTAAACCGTCCCCATCCCCTAACCCTAACCCTAGCCCGAACCCTAACCCTAACCCTTCCCCGAAGCCTGACCCTCACCCGTCCCCTAATCATAACCCGTACGCTAACACTAACCCGCGCCCTCACACGCACGCTCCCGCTAAAGCGTTGCCATACCCTCACCTGGACCCTAAACCGTCCTCATCCCCTAACCCTAACCCTAGCCCGAACCCTAACCCTAACCCTTCCCCGAAGCCTGACCCTCAACCGTCCCCTAATCCTAAACCGTACGCTAACACTAACCCGCGCCCTCACACGCACGCTCCCCCTAAAGCGTTGCCGTACCCTCACCTGGACCCTAAACCGTCCCCGTCCCCTAACCCTAACCCTAGCCCGAACCCTAACCCTAACCCTTCCCCGAAGCCTGACCCTCAACCGTCCCCTAATCCTAACCCGTACGCTAACACTAATCCGCGCCCTCACACGCACGCTCCCCCTAAAGCGTTGCCGTACCCTCACCTGGACCCTAAACCGTCCCCGTCCCCTAACCCTAACCCTAGCCCGAACCCTAACCCTAACCCTTCCCCGAAGCCTGACCCTCACCCGTCCCCTAATCCTAACCCGTACGCTAACACTAACCCGCGCCCTCACACGCACGCTCCCCCTAAAGCTTTGCGTACCCTCACCTGGACCCTAAACCGTCCCCGTCCCCTAACCCTAACCCTAGCCCGAACCCTAACCCTAACCCCTCCCCGAAGCCTGACCCTCACCCGTCCCCTAATCCTAACCCGTACGCTAACACTAACCCGCGCCCTCACACGCACGCTCCCCCTAAAGCGTTGCCGTACCCTCACCTGGACCCTAAACCGTCCCCGTCCCCTAACCCTAACCCTAGCCCGAACCCTAACCCTAACCCTTCCCCGAAGCCTGACCCTCACCCGTCCCCTAATCCTAACCCGTACGCTAACACTAACCCACGCCCTCACACGCACGCTCCCCCTAAAGCGTTGCCGTACCCTCACCTGAACCCTAAACCGTCCCCGTCCCCTAACCCTAACCCTAGCCCGAACCCTAACCCTAACCCTTCCCCGAAGCCTGACCCTCACCCGTCCCCTAATCCTAACCCGTACGCTAACACTAACCCGCGCCCTCACACGCACGCTCCCCCTAAAGCGTTGCCGTACCCTCACCTGAACCCTAAACCGTCCCCGTCCCCTAACTCTAACCCTAGCCCGAACCCTAACCCTAACCCTTCCCCGAAGCCTGACCCTCACCCGTCCCCTAATCCTAACCCGTACGCTAACACTAACCCGCGCCCTCACACGCACGCTCCCCCTAAAGCGTTGCCGTACCCTCACCTGGACCCTAAACCGTCCCCGTCCCCTAAACCTAACCCTAGCCCGAACCCTAACCCTAACCCTTCCCCGAAGCCTGACCCTCACCCGTCCCCTAATCCTAACTGGTACGCTCACACTAACAGGCGCCCTCACACGCACGCTCCCCCTAAAGCGTTGCCGTACCCTCACCTGGACCCTAAACCGTCCCCGTCCCCTAACCCTAACCCTAGCCCGAACCCTAACCCTAACCCTTCCCCGAAGCCTGACCCTCACCCGTCCCCTAATCCTAAACCGTACGCTAACACTAACCCACGCCCTCACACGCACGCTCCCCCTAAAGCGTTGCCGTACCCTCACCTGGACCCTAAACCGTCCCCGTCCCCTAACCCTAACCCTAGCCCGAACCCTAACCCTAACCCTTCCCCGAAGCCTGACCCTCACCCGTCCCCTAATCCTAACCCGTACGCTAACACTAACCCGCGCCCTCACACGCACGCTGCCCCTAAAGCGTTGCCGTACCCTCACCTGGACCCTAAACCGTCCCCGTCCCCTAACCCTAACCCTAGCCCGAACCCTAACCCTAACCATTCCTCGAAGCCTGACCCTCACCCGTCCCCTAATCCTAACCCGTACGCTAACACTAACCCGCGCCCTCACACGCACGCTCCCCCTAAAGCGTTGCCGTACCCTCACCTGGACCCTAAACCGTCCCCGTCCCCTAACCCTAACCCTAGCCCGAACCCTAACCCTAACCCTTCCCCGAAGCCTGACCCTCACCCGTCCCCTAATCCTAACCCGTACGCTAACACTAACCCGCGCCCTCACACGCACGCTCCCCCTAAAGCGTTGCCGTACCCTCACCTGGACCCTAAACCGTCCCCGTCCCCTAACCCTAACCCTAGCCCGAACCCTAACCCTAACCCTTCCCCGAAGCCTGACCCTCACCCGTCCCCTAATCCTAACCCGTACGCTAACACTAACCCGCGCCCTCACACGCACGCTCCCCCTAAAGCGTTGCCGTACCCTCACCTGGACCCTAAACCGTCCCCGTCCCCTAACCCTAACCCTAGCCCGAACCCTAACCCTAACCCTTCCCCGAAGCCTGACCCTCACCCGTCCCCTAATCCTAACCCATACGATAAAACTAACCCGCACCCTCATCGCACGCTCCCCCTAAAGCGTTGCCATACCCTCACCTGGACCCTAAACCGTCCCCGTCCCCTAAACCTAACCCTAGCCCAAACCCTAACCCTAACCCTTCCCCGAAGCCTGACCCTCACCCGTCCCCTAATCCTAACCCGTACGCTAACACTAACCCGCGCCCTCACACGCACGCTCCCCCTAAAGCGTTGCCGTACCCTCACCTGGACCCTAAACCGTCCCCGTCCCCTAACCCTAACCCTAGCCCGAACCCTAACCCTAACCCTTCCCCGAAGCCTGACCCTCACCCGTCCCCTAATCCTAACCCGTACGCTAACACTAACCCGCGCCCTCACACGCACGCTGCCCCTAAAGCGTTGCCGTACCCTCACCTGGACCCTAAACCGTCCCCGTCCCCTAACCCTAACCCTAGCCCGAACCCTAACCTTAACCCTTCCCCGAAGCCTGACCCTCACCCGTCCCCTAATCCTAACCCGTACGCTAACACTAACCCGCGCCCTCACACGCACGCTGCCCCTAAAGCGTTGCCGTACCCTCACCTGGACCCTAAACCGTCCCCGTCCCCTAACCCTAACCCTAGCCCGAACCCTAACCCTAACCCTTCCCCGAAGCCTGACCCTAACACGTCCCCTAATCCTAACCCGTACGCTAACACTAACCCGCGCCCTCACACGCACGCTCCCCCTAAAGCGTTGCCGTACCCTCACCTGGACCCTAAACCGTCCCTGTCCCCTAACCCTAACCCTAGCCCGAACCCTAACCCTAACCCTTCCCCGAAGCCTGACCCTCACCCGTCCCCTAATCCTAACCCGTACGCAAACAGTAACCCGCGCCCTCACACGCACGCTCCCCCTAAAGCGTTGCCGTACCCTCACCTGGACCCTAAACCGTCCCCGTCCCCTAACCCTAACCCTAGCCCGAACCCTAACCCTAACCCTTCCCCGAAGCCTGACCCTCACCCCGTCCCCTAATCCTAACACGTAGGCGAAGACTAACCCACGCCCTCACACGCACGCTCCCTCTAAAGCGTTGCCGTACCCTCACCTGGACCCTAAACCGTCCCCGTTCCCTTACCCTAACCCTAGCCCGAACCCTAACCCTAACCCTTCCCCGAAGCCTGACACTCACACCGTCCCCTAATCCTAACCCGTACGCGAAGACTAACCCGCGCCCTCACACGCACGCTCCCCCTAAAGCGTTGCCGTACCCTCACCTGGACCCTAAACCGTCCCCGTCCCCTAACCCTAACCATAGCCCGAACCCTAACCCTAACCCTTCCCCGAAGCCTGACCCTCACCCGTCCCCTAATCCTAACCCGTACGCTAACACTAACCCGCGCCCTCACACGCACGCTCCCCTAAAGCGTTGCCGTACCCTCACCTGGACCCTAAACCGTCCCCGTCCCCTAACCCTAACCCTAGCCCGAACCCTAACCCTAACCCTTCCCCGAAGCCTGACCCTCACCCGTCCCCTAATCCTAACCCGTACGCTAACACTAACCCGCGCCCTCACACGCACGCTCCCCCTAAAGCGTTGCCGTACCCTCACCTGGACCCTAAACCGTCCCCGTCCCCGTCCCCTAACCCTAGCCCGAACCCTAACCCTAACCCCTTCCCCGAAGCCTGACCCTCACCCGTCCCCTAATCCTAACCCGTACGCTAACACTAACCACGCGCCCTCACACGCACGCTCCCCCTAAAGCGTTGCCGTACCCTCACCTGGACCCTAAACCATCCCCGTCCCCTAACCCTAACCCTAGCCCGAACCCTAACCCTAAACCTTCCCCGAAACCTGACCCTCACCCGTCCCCCTAATCCTAACCGGTACGCTAACACTAACCCGCGCCCTCACACGCACGCTCCCCCTAAAGCGTTGCCGTACCCTCACCTGGACCCTAAACCGTCCCCGTCCCCTAACCCTAACCCTAGCCCGAACCCTAAGCGTAACCCTTCCCCGAAGCCTGACCCTCACCCGTCCCCTAATCCTAACCCGTACGCTAACACTAACCCGCGCCCTGACACGTACGCTCCCCCTAAAGCGTTGCCGTACCCTCACCTGGACCCTAAACCGTCCCCGTCCCCTAACCCTAACCCTAGCCCGAACCCTAACCCTAACCCTTCCCCGAAGCCTGACCCTCACCCGTCACCTAATCCTAACCCGTACGCTAACACTAACCCGCGCCCTCACACGCACGCTCCCCCTAAAGCGTTGCCGTACCCTCACCTGACCCTAAACCGTCCCCGTCCCCTAACCCCTAACCCTAGCCCGAACCCTAACACTAAACCTTCCCCGAAGCCTGACCCTCACCCGTCCCCTAATCCTAACCCGTACGCTAACACTAACACGCGCCCTCACACTCACGCTCCCCCTAAAGCGTTGCCGTACCCTCAGCTGGACCCTAAACCGTCCCCGTCCCCTAACCCTAACCCTAGCCCCGAACCCTAACCCTAACCCTTCCCCGAAGCCTGACCCTCACCCGTCCCCTAATCCTAACCCGTACGCTAACACTAACCCGAGTTCTCACACGCACGCTCCCCCTAAAGCGTTGCCGTACCTTCACCTGGACCTAAACCGTCCCCGTCCCCTAACCCTAACCCTAGCCCGAACCCTAACCCTAACCCTTCCCCGAAGCCTGACCCTCACCCGTCCCCTAATCCTAACCCGTACGCTAAAACTAACCCGCGCCCTCACACGCACGCCTCCCCCTAAAGCGTTGCCGTACCCTCACCTGGACCCTAAACCGTCCCCGTCCCCTAACCCTAACCCTAGCCCGAACCCTAACCCTAACCCTTCCCCGAAGCCTGACCCTCACCCGTCCCTAATCCTAACCCGTACGCTAACACTAACCCGCGCCCTCACACGCACGCTCCCCCTAAAGCGTTGCCGTACCCTCACCTGGACCCTAAAACCGTCCCCGTCCCCTAACCCTAACCCTAGCCCGAACCCTAACCCTAACCCTTCCCCGAAGCCTGACCCTCACCCGTCCCCTAATCCTAACCCGTACGCTAACACTAACCCGCGCCCTCACACGCACACTACCCCTAAAGCGTTGCCGTACCCTCACCTGGACCCTAAACCGTCCCCGTCCCTAACCCTAACCCTAGCCCGAACCCTAACCCTAACCCTTCCCCGAAGCCTGACCCTCACCCGTCCCCTAATCCTAACCCGTACGCTAAAACTAACCCGCGCCCTCACACGCACGCTCACCCCCTAAAGCGTTGCCGTACCCTCACCTGGACCCTAAACCGTCCCCGTCCCCTAACCCTAACCCTTGCCCGAACCCTAACCCTAACCCTTCCCCGAAGCCTGACCCTCACCCGTCCCCTAATCCTAACCCGTACGCTAACACTAACCCGCGCCCTCACACGCACGCTCCCCCTAAAGCGTTGCCGTACCCTCACCTGGACCCTAAACCGTCCCCGTCCCCTAACCCTAACCCTAGCCCGAACCCTAACCCTAACCCTTCCCCGAAGCCTGACCCTCACCCGTCCCCTAATCCTAACCCGTACGCTAACACTAACCCGCGCCCTCACACGCACGCTCCCCCTAAAGCGTTGCCGTACCCTCACCTGGACCCTAAACCGTCCCCGTCCCCTAACCCTAACCCTAGCCCGAACCCTAACCCTAACCTTTCCCCGAAGCCTGACCCTCACCCGTCCCCTAATCCTAACCCGTACGCTAACACTAACCCGCGCCCTCACACGCACGCTCCCCCTAAAGCGTTGCCGTACCCTCACCTGGACCCTAAACCGTCCCCGTCCCCTAACCCTAACCCTAGACCGAACCCTAACCCTAAACTTCCCCGAAGCCTGACCCTCACCCGTCCCCCTAATCCTAACCCGTACGCTAACACTAACCCGCGCCCTCACACGCACGCTCCCCCTAAAGCGTTGCCGTACCCTCACCTGGACCCTAAACCGTCCCCGTCCCCTAACCCTAACCCTAGCCCGAACCCTAACCCTAACCCTTCCCCGAAGCCTGACCCTCACCCGTCCCCTAATCCTAACCCGTACGCTAACACTAACCCGCGCCCTCACACGCACGCTCCCCCTAAAGCGTTGCCGTACCCTCACCTGGACCCTAAACCGTCCCCGTCCCCTAACCCTAACCCTAGCCCGAACCCTAACCCTAACCCTTCCCCAAAGCCTGAACCTCACCCGTCCCCTAATCCTAACCGGTACGCTAACACTAACCCGCGCCCTCACACGCACGCTCCCCCTAAAGCGTTGCCGTACCCTCACCTGGACCCTAAACTGTCCCCGTCCCCTAACCCTAACCCTAGCCCGAACCCTAACCCTAACCCTTCCCCGAAGCCTGACCCTCACCCGTCCCCTAATCCTAACCCGTACGCTAACACTAACCCGCGCCCTCACACGCACGCTCCCCCTAAAGCGTTGCCGTACCCTCACCTGGGACCCTAAACCGTCCTCCCCTAACCCTAACCCTAGCCCGAACCCTAACCCTAACCCTTCCCCGAAGCCTGACCCTCACCCGTCCCCTAATCCTAACCCGTACGCTAACACTAACCCGCGCCCTCACACGCACGCTCCCCCTAAAGCGTTGCCGTACCCTCACCTGGACCCTAAACCGTCCCCGTCCCCTAACCCTAACCCTAGCCCGAACCCTAACCCTAACCCTTCCCCAAGCCTGACCCTCACCCGTCCCCTAATCCTAACCCGTACGCTAACACTAACCCGCGCCCTCACACGCACGCTCCACCTAAAGCGTTGCCGTACCCTAACCTGGACCCTAAACCGTCCCCGTCCCTAACCCTAACCCTAGCCCGAACCCTAACCCTAACCCTTCCCCGAAGCCTGACCCTCACCCATCCCCTAATCCTAACCCGTACGCTAACACTAATCCGCGCCCTCACACGCACGCTCCCCATAAAGCGTTGCCGTACCTTCACCGGGACCCTAAACCGTCCCGGTCCCCTAACCCTAACCCTAGGCCGAACCCTAACCCTAACCCTTCCCCGAAGCCTGACCCTCACCCGTCCCCTAATCCTAACCCGTACGCTAACACTAACCCGCGCCCTCACACGCACGCTCCCCCTAAAGCGTTGCCGTACCCTCACCTGGACCCTAAACCGTCCCCGTCCCCTAACCCTAACCCTAGCCCGAACCCTAACCCTAACCCTTCCCCGAAGCCTGACCCTCACCCATCCCCTAATCCTAAACCGTACGCTTACACTAACCCGCGCCCTCACACGCACGCTCCCCCTAAAGCGTTGCCGTACCCTCACCTGGATCCTAAACCATCCCCGTCCCCTAACCCTAACCCTAGCCCGAACCCTAACCCTAACCCTTCCCCGAAGCCTGACCCTCACCCATCCCCTAATCCTAACCCGTACGCTAACACTAACTCGCGCCCTCACACGCACGCTCCCCATAAAGCATTGCCGTACCTTCACCTGGACCCTAAACCGTCCCGGTCCCCTAACCCTAACCCTAGCCCGAACCCTAACCCTAACCCTTCCCCGAAGCCTGACCCTCACCCGTCCCCGAATCCTAACCCGTACGCTAACACTAACCCGCGCCCTCACACGCACGCTCCCCCTAAAGCGTTGCCGTACCCTCACCTGGACCCTAAACCGTCCCCGTCCCCTAACCCTAACCCTAGCCCGAACCCTAACCCTAACCCTTCCCCGAAGCCTGACCCTCACCCGTCCCCTAATCCTAACACGTACGCTAACACTAAGCCGCGCCCTCACACGCACGCTCCCCCTAAAGCGTTGCAGTACCCTCACCTGGACCCTAAACCGTCCCCGTCCCCTAACCCTAACCCTAGCCCGAACCCTAACCCTAACCCTTCCCCGAAGCCTGACCCTCACCCGTCCCGTAATCCTAACCCGTACGCTAACACTAACCCGCGCCCTCACACTCACACTCCCCCTAAAGCGTTGCCGTACCCTCAGCTGGACCCTAAACCGTCCCCGTCCCCTAACCCTAACCCTAGAACGAACACTAACCCTAAACCCTCCCAGAAGCCTGACCCTCACCGGTCCCCTAATCCTAACCCGTACGCTAACACTAAACCGCGCCCTCACACGCACGCTCCCCCTAAAGCGTTGCCGTACCCTCAGCTGGACCCTAAACCGTCCCCGTCCCCTAACCCTAACCCTAGCCCGAACCCTAACCCTAACACTTCCCCGAAGCCTGACCCTCACCCGTCCCCTAATCCTAACCCGTACGCTAACACTAACCCGCGCCCTCACACGCACGCTCCCCCTAAAGCGTTGCCGTACCCTCACCTGGACCCTAAACCGTCCCCATCCCCTAACCCTAACCCTAGCCCGAACCCTAACCCTAACCCTTCCCCGAAGCCTGACCCTCACCCGTCCCCTAATCCTAACCCGTACGCTAACACTAACCCGCGCCCTCACACGCACGCTCCCCCTAAAGCGTTGCCGTACCCTCACCTGGACCCTAAACCGTCCCCGTCCCCTAACCCTAACCCTAGCCCGAACCCTAACCCTAACCCTTCCCCGAAGCCTGACCCTCACCCGTCCCCTAATCCTAACCCGTTCGCTAACACTAACCCACGCCCTCACACGCACGCTCCCCATAAAGCGTTGCCGTACCTTCACCGGGACCCTAAACTGTCCCGGTCCCCTAACCCTAACCCTAGCCCAAACCCTAACCCTAACCCTTCCCCGAAGCCTGACCCTCACCCGTCCCCTAATCCTAACCCGTACGCTAACACTAACCCGCGCCCTCACACGCACGCTCCCCCTAAAGCGTTGCCGTACCCTCACCTGGACCCTAAACCGTCCCCGTCCCCTAACCCTAACCCTAGCCCGAACCCTAACCCTAACCCTTCCCCGAAGCCTGACCCTCACCCGTCCCCTAATCCTAACCCGTACGCTAACACTAACCCGCGCCCTCACACGCACGCTCCCCCTAAAGCGTTGCCGTACCCTCACCTGGACCCTAAACCGTCCCCGTCCCCTAACCCTAACCCTAGCCCGAACCCTAACCCTAACCCTTCCCCGAAGCCTGACCCTCACCCGTCCCCTAATCCTAACCCGTACGCTAACACTAACCCGCGCCCTCACACGCACGCTCCCCCTAAAGCGTTGCCGTACCCTCACCTGGACCCTAAACCGTCCCCGTCCCCTAACCCTAACCCTAGCCCGAACCCTAACCCTAACCCTTCCCCGAAGCCTGACCCTCACCCGTCCCCTAATCCTAACCCGTACGCTAACACTAACCCGCGCCCTCACACGCACGCTCCCCCTAAAGCGTTGCCGTACCCTCACATGGACCCTAAACCGTCCCCGTCCCCTAACCCTAACCCTAGCCCGAACCCTAAACCTAACCCTTCCCCGAAGCCTGACCCTCACCCGTCCCCTAATCCTAACCTGTACGCTAACACTAACCCGCGCCCTCAAACGCACGCTCCCCATAAAGCGTTGCCGTACCTTCACCGGGACCCTAAACCGTCCCGGTCCCCTAACCCTAACCCAAGCCCGAACCCTAACCCTAACCCTTCCCCGAAGCCTGACCCTCACCCGTCCCCTAATCCTAACCCGTACGCTAACACTAACCCGCGCCCTCACACGCACGCTCCCCCTAAAGCGTTGCCGTACCCTCACCTGGACCCTAAACCGTCCCCGTCCCCTAACCCTAACCCTAGCCCGAACCCTAACCCTAACCCTTCCCCGAAGCCTGACCCTCACCCGTCCCCTAATCCTAACCCGTACGCTAACACTAACCCGCGCCCTCACACGCACGCTCCCCCTAAAGCGTTGCCGTACCCTCACCTGGACCCTAAACCGTCCCCGTCCCCTAACCCTAACCCTAGCCCGAACCCTAACCCTAACCCTTCCCCGAAGCCTGACCCTCACCCGTCCCCTAATCCTAACACGTACGCTAACACTAACCCGCGCCCTCACACGCACGCTCCCCCTAAAGCGTTGCCGTACCCTCACCTGGACCCTAAACCGTCCCCGTCCCCTAACCCTAACCCTAGCCCGAACCCTAACCCTAACCCTTCCCCGAAGCCTGACCCTCACCCGTCCCCTAATCCTAACCCGTACGCTAACACTAACCCGCGCCCTCACACGCACGCTCCCCCTAAAGCGTTGCCGTACCCTCACCTGGACCCTAAACCGTCCCCGTCCCCTAACCCTAACCCTAGCCCGAACCCTAACCCTAACCCTTCCCCGAAGCCTGACCCTCACCCGTCCCCTAATCCTAACCCGTACGCTAACACTAACCCGCGCCCTCACACGCACGCTCCCCCTAAAGCGTTGCCGTACCCTCACCTGGACCCTAAACCGTCCCCTAACCTTAACCCTAACCCTAGCCCGAACCCTAACCCTAACCCTTCCCCGAAGCCTGACCCTCACCCGTCCCCTAATCCTAACCCGTAGGCTAACACTAACCCGCGCCCTCACACGCACGCTCCCCCTAAAGCGTTGCCGTACACTCACCTGGACCCTAAAACGTCCCCGTCCCCTAACCCTAACCCTAGCCCGAACCCTAACCCTAACCCTTCCCCGAAGCCTGACCCTCACCCGTCCCCTAATCCTAACCTGTACGCTAACACTAACCCGCGCCCTCACACGCACGCTCCCCCTAAAGCGTTGCCGTACCCTCACCGGGACCCTAAACCGTCCCCGTGCCCTAACCCTAACCCTAGCCCGAACCCTAACCCTAACCCTTCCCCGAAGCCTGACACTCACCCGTCCCCTAATCCTAACCCGTACGCTAACACTAACCCGCGCCCTCACACGCACGCTCCCCCTAAAGCGTTGCCGTACCCTCACCTGGACCCTAAACCGTCCCCGTCCCCTAACCCTAACCCTAGCCCGAACCCTAACCCTAACCCTTCCCCGAAGCCTGACCCTCACCCGTCACCTAATCCTAACCCGTACGCTAATTCTAACCCGTGCCCTCACACGCACGCTCCACCTAAAGCGTTGCCGTACCCTAACCTGGACCCTAAACCGTCCCCGTCCCCTAACCCTAACCCTAGCCCGAACCCTAACCCTAACCCTTCCCCGAAGCCTGACCCTCACCCATCCCCTAATCCTAACCCGTACGCTAACACTAACCCGCGCCCTGACACGCACGCTCCCCCTAAATCGTTGCCGTACCCTCACCTGGACCCTAAACCGTCCCCGTCCCCTAACCCTAACCCTAGCCCGAACCCTAACCCTAACCCTTCCCCGAAGCCTGACCCTCACCCGTCCCGTAATCCTAACCCGTACGCTAACACTAACCCGCGCCCTCACACTCACACTCCCCCTAAAGCGTTGCCGTACCCTCACCTGGACCCTAAACCGTCCCCGTCCCCTAACCCTAACCCTAGACCGAACACTAACCCTAAACCCTCCCAGAAGCCTGACCCTCACCGGTCCCCTAATCCTAACCCGTACGCTAACACTAACCCGCGCCCTCACACGCACGCTCCCCCTAAAGCGTTGCCGTACCCTCAGCTGGACCCTAAACCGTCCCCGTCCCCTAACCCTAACCCTAGCCCGAACCCTAACCCTAACACTTCCCCGAAGCCTGACCCTCACCCGTCCCCTAATCCTAACCCGTACGCTAACACTAACCCGCGCCCTCACACGCACGCTCCCCCTAAAGCGTTGCCGTACCCTCACCTGGACCCTAAACCGTCCCCATCCCCTAACCTAACCCTAGCCCGAACCCTAAACCTAACCCTTCCCCGAAGCCTGACCCTCACCCGTCCCCTAATCCTAACCCGTACGCTAACACTAACCCGCGCCCTCACACGCACGCTCCCCCTAAAGCGTTGCCGTACCCTCACCTGGACCCTAAACCGTCCCCGTCCCCTAACCCTAACCCTAGCCCGAACCCTAACCCTAACTCTTCCCCGAAGCCTGACCCTCACCCGTCCCCTAATCCTAACCCGTACGCTAACACTAACCCACGCCCTCACACGCACGCTCCCCATAAAGCGTTGCCGTACCTTCACCGGGACCCTAAACCGTCCCGGTCCCCTAACCCTAACCCTAGCCCAAACCCTAACCCTAACCCTTCCCCGAAGCCTGACCCTCACCCGTCCCCTAATCCTAACCCGTACGCTAACACTAACCCGCGCCCTCACACGCACGCTCCCCCTAAAGCGTTGCCGTACCCTCACCTGGACCCTAAACCGTCCCCGTCCCCTAACCCTAACCCTAGCCCGAACCCTAACCCTAACCCTTCCCCGAAGCCTGACCCTCACCCATCCCCTAATCCTAACCCGTACGCTAACACTAACCCGCGCCCTCACACGCACGCTCCCCCTAAAGCGTTGCCGTACCCTCACCTGGACCCTAAACCGTCCCCGTCCCCTAACCCTAACCCTAGCCCGAACCCTAACCCTAACCCTTCCCCGAAGCCTGACCCTCACCCGTCCCCTAATCCTAACCCGTACGCTAACACTAACCCGCGCCCTCACACGCACGCTCCCCCTAAAGCGTTGCCGTACCCTCACCTGGACCCTAAACCGTCCCCGTCCCCTAACCCTAACCCTAGCCCGAACCCTAACCCTAACCCTTCCCCGAAGCCTGACCCTCACCCGTCCCCTAATCCTAACCCGTACGCTAACACTAACCCGCGCCCTCACACGCACGCTCCCCCTAAAGCGTTGCCGTACCCTCACATGGACCCTAAACCGTCCCCGTCCCCTAACCCTAACCCTAGCCCGAACCCTAAACCTAACCCTTCCCCGAAGCCTGACCCTCACCCGTCCCCTAATCCTAACCCGTACGCTAACACTAACCCGCGCCCTCAAACGCACGCTCCCCATAAAGCGTTGCCGTACCTTCACCGGGACCCTAAACCGTCCCGGTCCCCTAACCCTAACCCTAGCCCGAACCCTAACCCTAACCCTTCCCCGAAGCCTGACCCTCACCCGTCCCCTAATCCTAACACGTACGCTAACACTAACCCGCGCCCTCACACGCACGCTCCCCCTAAAGCGTTGCCGTACCCTCACCTGGACCCTAAACCGTCCCCGTCCCCTAACCCTAACCCTAGCCCGAACCCTAACCCTAACCCTTCCCCGAAGCCTGACCCTCACCCGTCCCCTAATCCTAACCCGTACGCTAACACTAACCCGCGCCCTCACACGCACGCTCCCCCTAAAGCGTTGCCGTACCCTCACCTGGACCCTAAACCGTCCCCGTCCCCTAACCCTAACCCTAGCCCGAACCCTAACCCTAACCCTTCCCCGAAGCCTGACCCTCACCCGTCCCCTAATCCTAACCCGTACGCTAACACTAACCCGCGCCCTCACACGCACGCTCCCCCTAAAGCGTTGCCGTACCCTCACCTGGACCCTAAACCGTCCCCGTCCCCTAACCCTAACCCTAGCCCGAACCCTAACCCTAACCCTTCCCCGAAGCCTGACCCTCACCCGTCCCCTAATCCTAACCCGTACGCTAACACTAACCCGCGCCCTCACACGCACGCTCCCCCTAAAGCGTTGCCGTACCCTCACCTGGACCCTAAACCGTCCCCGTCCCCTAACCCTAACCCTAGCCCGAACCCTAACCCTAACCCTTCCCCGAAGCCTGACCCTCACCCGTCCCCTAATCCTAACCCGTACGCTAACACTAACCCGCGCCCTCACACGCACGCTCCCCCTAAAGCGTTGCCGTACACTCACCTGGACCCTAAACCGTCCCCGTCCCCTAACCCTAACCCTAGCCCGAACCCTAACCCTAACCCTTCCCCGAAGCCTGACCCTCACCCGTCCCCTAATCCTAACCCGTACGCTAACACTAACCCGCGCCCTCACACGCACGCTCCCCCTAAAGCGTTGCCGTACCCTCACCGGGACCCTAAACCGTCCCCGTCCCCTAACCCTAACCCTAGCCCGAACCCTAACCCTAACCCTTCCCCGAAGCCTGACACTCACCCGTCCCCTAATCCTAACCCGTACGCTAACACTAACCCGCGCCCTCACACGCACGCTCCCCCTAAAGCGTTGCCGTACCCTCACCTGGACCCTAAACCGTCCCCGTCCCCTAACCCTAACCCTAGCCCGAACCCTAACCCTAACCCTTCCCCGAAGCCTGACCCTCACCCGTCACCTAATCCTAACCCGTACGCTAACTCTAACCCGTGCCCTCACACGCACGCTCCACCTAAAGCGTTGCCGTACCCTAACCTGGACCCTAAACCGTCCCCGTCCCCTAACCCTAACCCTAGCCCGAACCCTAACCCTAACCCTTCCCCGAAGCCTGACCCTCACCCATCCCCTAATCCTAACCCGTACGCTAACACTAACCCGCGCCCTGACACGCACGCTCCCCCTAAATCGTTGCCGTACCCTCACCTGGACCCTAAACCGTCCCCGTCCCCTAACCCTAACCCTAGCCCGAACCCTAACCCTAACCCTTCCCCGAAGCCTGACCCTCACCCGTCCCCTAATCCTAACCCGTACGCTAACACTAACCCGCGCCCTCACACGCACGCTCCCCCTAAAGCGTTGCCGTACCCTCACCTGGACCCTAAACCGTCCCCGTCCCCTAACCCTAACCCTAGCCCGAACCCTAACCCTAACCCTTCCACGAAGCCTGACCCTCACCCGTCCCCTAATCCTAACCCGTACGCTAACACTAACCCGCGTCCTCACACGCACGCTCCCCCTAAAGCGTTGCCGTACCCTCACCTGGACCCTAAACCGTCCCCGTCCCCTAACCCTAACCCTAGCCCGAACCCTAACCCTAACCATTCCCCGAAGCCTGACTCTCACCCGTCCCCTAATCCTAACCCGTACGCTAACACTAACCCGCGCCCTCACACGCACGCTCCCCCTAAAGCGTTGCCGTACCCTCACCTGGACCCTAAACCGTCCCGGTCCCCTAACCCTAACCGTAGCCCGAACCCAAACCCGAACACTTCCCCGAAGCCTGACCCTCACCCGTCCCCTAATCCTAACACGTACGCTAACACTAACCCGCGCCCTCACACGCACGCTCCCCCTAAAGCGTTGCCGTACCCTCACCTGGACCCTAAACCGTCCCCGTCCCCTAACCCTAACCCTAGCCCGAACCCTAACCCTAACACTTCCCCGAAGCCTGACCCTCACCCGTCCCCTAATCCTAACCCGTACGCTAACACTAACCCGCGCCCTCACACGCACGCTCCCCCTAAAGCGTTGCCGTACCGTCACCTGGACCCTAAACCGTCCCCGTCCCCTAACCCTAACCCTAGCCCGAACCCTAACCCTAACCCTTCCCCGAAGCCTGACCCTCACCCGTCCCCTAATCCCAACCCGTAGGCTAACACTAAACCGCGCCCTCACACGCACGCTCCCCCTAAAGCGTTGCCGTACCCTCACCTGGACCCTAAACCGTCCCCGTCCCCTAACCCTAACCCTAGCCCGAACCCTAACCCTAACCCTTCCCCGAAGCCTGACCCTCACCCGTCCCCTAATCCTAACCCGTACGCTAACACTAACCCGCGCCCTCACACGCACGCTCCACCTAAAGCGTTGCCGTACCCTAACCTGGACCCTAAACCGTCCCCGTCCCCTAACCCTAACCCTAGCCCGAACCCTAACCCTAACCCTTCCCCGAAGCCTGACCCACACCCGTCCCCTAATCCTAACCCGTACGCTAACACTAACCCGCGCCCTCACACGCACGGTCCCCCTAAAGCGTTGCCGTACACTCACCTGAACCCTAAACCGTCCCGTCCCCTAACCCTAACCCTAGCCCGAACCCTAACCCTAACCCTTCCCCGAAGCCTGACCCTCACCCGTCCCCTAATCCTAACCCGTACGCTAACACTAACCCGCGCCCTCACACGCACGCTCCCCCTAAAGCGTTGCCGTACCCTCACCTGGACTCTAAACCGTTCCCGTCCCCTAACCTTAACCCTAGCCCGAACCCTAACCCTAACCCTTCCCCGAAGCCTGACCCTCACCCGTCCCCTCATCCTAAACCGTACGCTAACACTAACCCGCGCCCTCACACGCACGCTCCCCCTAAAGCGTTGCCGTACCTTCACCTGGACCCTAAACCGTCCCCGTCCCCTAACCCTAACCCTAGCCCGAACCCTAACCCTAACCCTTCCCCGAAGCCTGACCCTCACCCGTCCCCTAATCCTAACCCGTACGCTAACACTAACCCACGCCCTGACACGCACGCTCCCCCTAAAGCGTTGCCGTACCCTCACCTGGACCCTAAACCGTCCCCATCCCCTAACCCTAACCCTAGCCCGAACCCTAACCCTAACCCTTCCCCGAAGCCTGACCCTCAACCGTCCCCTAATCCTAACCCGTACGCTAACACTAACCCGCGCCCTCACACGCACGTTCCCCCTAAAGCGTTGCCGTACCCTCACCTGGACCCTAAACCGTCCCGGTCCCCTAACCCTAACCGTAGCCCGAACCGAAACCCGAACACTTCCCCGAAGCCTGACCCTCACCCGTCCCCTAATCCTAACCCGTACGCTAACACTAACCCGCGCCCTCACACGCACGCTCCCCCTAAAGCGTTGCCGTACCCTCACCTGGACCCTAAACCGTCCCCGTCCCCTAACCCTAACCCTAGCCCGAACCCTAACCCTAACCCTTCCCCGAAGCCTGACCCTCACCCGTCCCCTAATCCTAACCTGTACGCTAACACTAACCCGCGCCCTCACACGCACGCTCCCCCTAAAGCGTTGCCGTACCCTAACCTGGACCCTAAACCGTCCCCGTCCCCTAACCCTAACCCTAGCCCGAACCCTAACCCTAACACTTCCCCGAAGCCTGACCCTCACCCATCCCCTAATCCTAACCCGTACGCTAACACTAACCCGCGCCCTCACACGCACGCTCCCCATAAAGCGTTGCCGTACCTTCACCGGGACCCTAAACCGCCCCGGTCCCCTAACCCTAACCCTAGCCCGAACCCTAACCCTAACCCTTCCCCGAAGCCTGACCCTCACCCGTCCCCTAATCCTAACACGTACGCTAACACTAACCCGCGCCCTCACACGCACGCTCCCCCTAAAGCGTTGCCGTACCCTCACCTGGACCCTAAACCGTCCCCGTCCCCTAACCCTAACCCTAGCCCGAACCCTAACCCTAACCCTTCCCCGAAGCCTGACACTCACCCGTCCCCTAATCCTAAACCGTACGCTAACACTAACCCGCGCCCTCACACGCACGCTCCCCCTAAAGCGTTGCCGTACCCTCACCTGGACCCTAAACCGTCCCCGTCCCCTAACCCTAACCCTAGCCCGAACCCTAACCCTAACCCTTCCCCGAAGCCTGACCCTCACCCGTCCCCTAATCCTAACCCGTACGCTAACACTAACCCGCGCCCTCACACGCACGCTCCCCCTAAAGCGTTGCCGTACCCTCACATGGACCCTAAACCGTCCCCGTCCCCTAACCCTAACCCTAGCCCGAACCCTAAACCTAACCCTTCCCCGAAGCCTGACCCTCACCCGTCCCCTAATCCTAACCTGTACGCTAACACTAACCCGCGCCCTCAAACGCACGCTCCCCATAAAGCGTTGCCGTACCTTCACCGGGACCCTAAACCGTCCCGGTCCCCTAACCCTAACCCAAGCCCGAACCCTAACCCTAACCCTTCCCCGAAGCCTGACCCTCACCCGTCCCCTAATCCTAACCCGTACGCTAACACTAACCCGCGCCCTCACACGCACGCTCCCCCTAAAGCGTTGCCGTACCCTCACCTGGACCCTAAACCGTCCCCGTCCCCTAACCCTAACCCTAGCCCGAACCCTAACCCTAACCCTTCCCCGAAGCCTGACCCTCACCCGTCCCCTAATCCTAACCCGTACGCTAACACTAACCCGCGCCCTCACACGCACGCTCCCCCTAAAGCGTTGCCGTACCCTCACCTGGACCCTAAACCGTCCCCGTCCCCTAACCCTAACCCTAGCCCGAACCCTAACCCTAACCCTTCCCCGAAGCCTGACCCTCACCCGTCCCCTAATCCTAACACGTACGCTAACACTAACCCGCGCCCTCACACGCACGCTCCCCCTAAAGCGTTGCCGTACCCTCACCTGGACCCTAAACCGTCCCCGTCCCCTAACCCTAACCCTAGCCCGAACCCTAACCCTAACCCTTCCCCGAAGCCTGACCCTCACCCGTCCCCTAATCCTAACCCGTACGCTAACACTAACCCGCGCCCTCACACGCACGCTCCCCCTAAAGCGTTGCCGTACCCTCACCTGGACCCTAAACCGTCCCCGTCCCCTAACCCTAACCCTAGCCCGAACCCTAACCCTAACCCTTCCCCGAAGCCTGACCCTCACCCGTCCCCTAATCCTAACCCGTACGCTAACACTAACCCGCGCCCTCACACGCACGCTCCCCCTAAAGCGTTGCCGTACCCTCACCTGGACCCTAAACCGTCCCCTAACCTTAACCCTAACCCTAGCCCGAACCCTAACCCTAACCCTTCCCCGAAGCCTGACCCTCACCCGTCCCCTAATCCTAACCCGTAGGCTAACACTAACCCGCGCCCTCACACGCACGCTCCCCCTAAAGCGTTGCCGTACACTCACCTGGACCCTAAAACGTCCCCGTCCCCTAACCCTAACCCTAGCCCGAACCCTAACCCTAACCCTTCCCCGAAGCCTGACCCTCACCCGTCCCCTAATCCTAACCTGTACGCTAACACTAACCCGCGCCCTCACACGCACGCTCCCCCTAAAGCGTTGCCGTACCCTCACCGGGACCCTAAACCGTCCCCGTGCCCTAACCCTAACCCTAGCCCGAACCCTAACCCTAACCCTTCCCCGAAGCCTGACACTCACCCGTCCCCTAATCCTAACCCGTACGCTAACACTAACCCGCGCCCTCACACGCACGCTCCCCCTAAAGCGTTGCCGTACCCTCACCTGGACCCTAAACCGTCCCCGTCCCCTAACCCTAACCCTAGCCCGAACCCTAACCCTAACCCTTCCCCGAAGCCTGACCCTCACCCGTCACCTAATCCTAACCCGTACGCTAATTCTAACCCGTGCCCTCACACGCACGCTCCACCTAAAGCGTTGCCGTACCCTAACCTGGACCCTAAACCGTCCCCGTCCCCTAACCCTAACCCTAGCCCGAACCCTAACCCTAACCCTTCCCCGAAGCCTGACCCTCACCCATCCCCTAATCCTAACCCGTACGCTAACACTAACCCGCGCCCTGACACGCACGCTCCCCCTAAATCGTTGCCGTACCCTCACCTGGACCCTAAACCGTCCCCGTCCCCTAACCCTAACCCTAGCCCGAACCCTAACCCTAACCCTTCCCCGAAGCCTGACCCTCACCCGTCCCGTAATCCTAACCCGTACGCTAACACTAACCCGCGCCCTCACACTCACACTCCCCCTAAAGCGTTGCCGTACCCTCACCTGGACCCTAAACCGTCCCCGTCCCCTAACCCTAACCCTAGACCGAACACTAACCCTAAACCCTCCCAGAAGCCTGACCCTCACCGGTCCCCTAATCCTAACCCGTACGCTAACACTAACCCGCGCCCTCACACGCACGCTCCCCCTAAAGCGTTGCCGTACCCTCAGCTGGACCCTAAACCGTCCCCGTCCCCTAACCCTAACCCTAGCCCGAACCCTAACCCTAACACTTCCCCGAAGCCTGACCCTCACCCGTCCCCTAATCCTAACCCGTACGCTAACACTAACCCGCGCCCTCACACGCACGCTCCCCCTAAAGCGTTGCCGTACCCTCACCTGGACCCTAAACCGTCCCCATCCCCTAACCTAACCCTAGCCCGAACCCTAAACCTAACCCTTCCCCGAAGCCTGACCCTCACCCGTCCCCTAATCCTAACCCGTACGCTAACACTAACCCGCGCCCTCACACGCACGCTCCCCCTAAAGCGTTGCCGTACCCTCACCTGGACCCTAAACCGTCCCCGTCCCCTAACCCTAACCCTAGCCCGAACCCTAACCCTAACTCTTCCCCGAAGCCTGACCCTCACCCGTCCCCTAATCCTAACCCGTACGCTAACACTAACCCACGCCCTCACACGCACGCTCCCCATAAAGCGTTGCCGTACCTTCACCGGGACCCTAAACCGTCCCGGTCCCCTAACCCTAACCCTAGCCCAAACCCTAACCCTAACCCTTCCCCGAAGCCTGACCCTCACCCGTCCCCTAATCCTAACCCGTACGCTAACACTAACCCGCGCCCTCACACGCACGCTCCCCCTAAAGCGTTGCCGTACCCTCACCTGGACCCTAAACCGTCCCCGTCCCCTAACCCTAACCCTAGCCCGAACCCTAACCCTAACCCTTCCCCGAAGCCTGACCCTCACCCATCCCCTAATCCTAACCCGTACGCTAACACTAACCCGCGCCCTCACACGCACGCTCCCCCTAAAGCGTTGCCGTACCCTCACCTGGACCCTAAACCGTCCCCGTCCCCTAACCCTAACCCTAGCCCGAACCCTAACCCTAACCCTTCCCCGAAGCCTGACCCTCACCCGTCCCCTAATCCTAACCCGTACGCTAACACTAACCCGCGCCCTCACACGCACGCTCCCCCTAAAGCGTTGCCGTACCCTCACCTGGACCCTAAACCGTCCCCGTCCCCTAACCCTAACCCTAGCCCGAACCCTAACCCTAACCCTTCCCCGAAGCCTGACCCTCACCCGTCCCCTAATCCTAACCCGTACGCTAACACTAACCCGCGCCCTCACACGCACGCTCCCCCTAAAGCGTTGCCGTACCCTCACATGGACCCTAAACCGTCCCCGTCCCCTAACCCTAACCCTAGCCCGAACCCTAAACCTAACCCTTCCCCGAAGCCTGACCCTCACCCGTCCCCTAATCCTAACCCGTACGCTAACACTAACCCGCGCCCTCAAACGCACGCTCCCCATAAAGCGTTGCCGTACCTTCACCGGGACCCTAAACCGTCCCGGTCCCCTAACCCTAACCCTAGCCCGAACCCTAACCCTAACCCTTCCCCGAAGCCTGACCCTCACCCGTCCCCTAATCCTAACACGTACGCTAACACTAACCCGCGCCCTCACACGCACGCTCCCCCTAAAGCGTTGCCGTACCCTCACCTGGACCCTAAACCGTCCCCGTCCCCTAACCCTAACCCTAGCCCGAACCCTAACCCTAACCCTTCCCCGAAGCCTGACCCTCACCCGTCCCCTAATCCTAACCCGTACGCTAACACTAACCCGCGCCCTCACACGCACGCTCCCCCTAAAGCGTTGCCGTACCCTCACCTGGACCCTAAACCGTCCCCGTCCCCTAACCCTAACCCTAGCCCGAACCCTAACCCTAACCCTTCCCCGAAGCCTGACCCTCACCCGTCCCCTAATCCTAACCCGTACGCTAACACTAACCCGCGCCCTCACACGCACGCTCCCCCTAAAGCGTTGCCGTACCCTCACCTGGACCCTAAACCGTCCCCGTCCCCTAACCCTAACCCTAGCCCGAACCCTAACCCTAACCCTTCCCCGAAGCCTGACCCTCACCCGTCCCCTAATCCTAACCCGTACGCTAACACTAACCCGCGCCCTCACACGCACGCTCCCCCTAAAGCGTTGCCGTACCCTCACCTGGACCCTAAACCGTCCCCGTCCCCTAACCCTAACCCTAGCCCGAACCCTAACCCTAACCCTTCCCCGAAGCCTGACCCTCACCCGTCCCCTAATCCTAACCCGTACGCTAACACTAACCCGCGCCCTCACACGCACGCTCCCCCTAAAGCGTTGCCGTACACTCACCTGGACCCTAAACCGTCCCCGTCCCCTAACCCTAACCCTAGCCCGAACCCTAACCCTAACCCTTCCCCGAAGCCTGACCCTCACCCGTCCCCTAATCCTAACCCGTACGCTAACACTAACCCGCGCCCTCACACGCACGCTCCCCCTAAAGCGTTGCCGTACCCTCACCGGGACCCTAAACCGTCCCCGTCCCCTAACCCTAACCCTAGCCCGAACCCTAACCCTAACCCTTCCCCGAAGCCTGACACTCACCCGTCCCCTAATCCTAACCCGTACGCTAACACTAACCCGCGCCCTCACACGCACGCTCCCCCTAAAGCGTTGCCGTACCCTCACCTGGACCCTAAACCGTCCCCGTCCCCTAACCCTAACCCTAGCCCGAACCCTAACCCTAACCCTTCCCCGAAGCCTGACCCTCACCCGTCACCTAATCCTAACCCGTACGCTAACTCTAACCCGTGCCCTCACACGCACGCTCCACCTAAAGCGTTGCCGTACCCTAACCTGGACCCTAAACCGTCCCCGTCCCCTAACCCTAACCCTAGCCCGAACCCTAACCCTAACCCTTCCCCGAAGCCTGACCCTCACCCATCCCCTAATCCTAACCCGTACGCTAACACTAACCCGCGCCCTGACACGCACGCTCCCCCTAAATCGTTGCCGTACCCTCACCTGGACCCTAAACCGTCCCCGTCCCCTAACCCTAACCCTAGCCCGAACCCTAACCCTAACCCTTCCCCGAAGCCTGACCCTCACCCGTCCCCTAATCCTAACCCGTACGCTAACACTAACCCGCGCCCTCACACGCACGCTCCCCCTAAAGCGTTGCCGTACCCTCACCTGGACCCTAAACCGTCCCCGTCCCCTAACCCTAACCCTAGCCCGAACCCTAACCCTAACCCTTCCACGAAGCCTGACCCTCACCCGTCCCCTAATCCTAACCCGTACGCTAACACTAACCCGCGTCCTCACACGCACGCTCCCCCTAAAGCGTTGCCGTACCCTCACCTGGACCCTAAACCGTCCCCGTCCCCTAACCCTAACCCTAGCCCGAACCCTAACCCTAACCATTCCCCGAAGCCTGACTCTCACCCGTCCCCTAATCCTAACCCGTACGCTAACACTAACCCGCGCCCTCACACGCACGCTCCCCCTAAAGCGTTGCCGTACCCTCACCTGGACCCTAAACCGTCCCGGTCCCCTAACCCTAACCGTAGCCCGAACCCAAACCCGAACACTTCCCCGAAGCCTGACCCTCACCCGTCCCCTAATCCTAACACGTACGCTAACACTAACCCGCGCCCTCACACGCACGCTCCCCCTAAAGCGTTGCCGTACCCTCACCTGGACCCTAAACCGTCCCCGTCCCCTAACCCTAACCCTAGCCCGAACCCTAACCCTAACACTTCCCCGAAGCCTGACCCTCACCCGTCCCCTAATCCCAACCCGTACGCTAACACTAACCCGCGCCCTCACACGCACGCTCCCCCTAAAGCGTTGCCGTACCCTCACCTGGACTCTAAACCGTTCCCGTCCCCTAACCTTAACCCTAGCCCGAACCCTAACCCTAACCCTTCCCCGAAGCCTGACCCTCACCCGTCCCCTCATCCTAAACCGTACGCTAACACTAACCCGCGCCCTCACACGCACGCTCCCCCTAAAGCGTTGCCGTACCTTCACCTGGACCCTAAACCGTCCCCGTCCCCTAACCCTAACCCTAGCCCGAACCCTAACCCTAACCCTTCCCCGAAGCCTGACCCTCACCCGTCCCCTAATCCTAACCCGTACGCTAACACTAACCCACGCCCTGACACGCACGCTCCCCCTAAAGCGTTGCCGTACCCTCACCTGGACCCTAAACCGTCCCCATCCCCTAACCCTAACCCTAGCCCGAACCCTAACCCTAACCCTTCCCCGAAGCCTGACCCTCAACCGTCCCCTAATCCTAACCCGTACGCTAACACTAACCCGCGCCCTCACACGCACGTTCCCCCTAAAGCGTTGCCGTACCCTCACCTGGACCCTAAACCGTCCCGGTCCCCTAACCCTAACCGTAGCCCGAACCGAAACCCGAACACTTCCCCGAAGCCTGACCCTCACCCGTCCCCTAATCCTAACCCGTACGCTAACACTAACCCGCGCCCTCACACGCACGCTCCCCCTAAAGCGTTGCCGTACCCTCACCTGGACCCTAAACCGTCCCCGTCCCCTAACCCTAACCCTAGCCCGAACCCTAACCCTAACCCTTCCCCGAAGCCTGACCCTCACCCGTCCCCTAATCCTAACCTGTACGCTAACACTAACCCGCGCCCTCACACGCACGCTCCCCCTAAAGCGTTGCCGTACCCTAACCTGGACCCTAAACCGTCCCCGTCCCCTAACCCTAACCCTAGCCCGAACCCTAACCCTAACACTTCCCCGAAGCCTGACCCTCACCCATCCCCTAATCCTAACCCGTACGCTAACACTAACCCGCGCCCTCACACGCACGCTCCCCATAAAGCGTTGCCGTACCTTCACCGGGACCCTAAACCGCCCCGGTCCCCTAACCCTAACCCTAGCCCGAACCCTAACCCTAACCCTTCCCCGAAGCCTGACCCTCACCCGTCCCCTAATCCTAACACGTACGCTAACACTAACCCGCGCCCTCACACGCACGCTCCCCCTAAAGCGTTGCCGTACCCTCACCTGGACCCTAAACCGTCCCCGTCCCCTAACCCTAACCCTAGCCCGAACCCTAACCCTAACCCTTCCCCGAAGCCTGACACTCACCCGTCCCCTAATCCTAAACCGTACGCTAACACTAACCCGCGCCCTCACACGCACGCTCCCCCTAAAGCGTTGCCGTACCCTCACCTGGACCCTAAACCGTCCCCGTCCCCTAACCCTAACCCTAGCCCAAACCCTAACCCTAACCCTTCCCCGAAGCCTGACCCTCACCCGTCCCCTAATCCTAACCCGTACGCTAACACTAACCCGTGCCCTCACACGCACGCTCCCCCTAAAGGGTTGCCGTACCCTCACCTGGACCCTAAACCGTCCCCGTCCCCTAACCCTAACCCTAGCCCGAACCCTAACCCTAACCCTTCCCCGAAGCCTGACCCTCACCCGTCCCCTAATCCTAACCCGTACGCTAACACTAACCCGCGCCCTCACACGCACGCTCCCCATAAAGCGTTGCCGTACTTTCACCGGGACCCTAAACCTTCCCGGTCCCCTAACCCTAACCCTAGGCCGAACCCTAACCCTAAACCTTCCCCGAAGCCTAACCCTCACCCGTCCCCTAATCCTAACCCGTACGCAAACACTAACCCGCGCCCTCACACGCACGCTCCCCCTAAAGCGTTGCCATACCCTCACCTGGACCCTAAACCGTCCCCGTCCCCTAACCCTAACCCTAGCCCGAACCCTAACCCTAACCCTTCCCCGAAGCCTGACCCTCACCCGTCCCCTAATCCTAACCCGTACGCTAACACTAACCCGCGCCCTCACACGCACGCTCCCCCTAAAGGGTTGCCGTACCCTCACCTGGACCCTAAACCGTCCCCGTCCCCTAACCCTAACCCTAGCCCGAACCCTAACCCTAACCCTTCCCCGAAGCCTGACCCTCACCCGTCCCCTAATCCTAAACCGTACGCTAACACTAACCCGCGCCCTCACACGCACGCTCCCCCTAAAGCGTTGCCGTACCCTCACCTGGACCCTAAACCGTCCCCGTCCCCTAACCCTAACCCTAGCCCAAACCCTAACCCTAACCCTTCCCCGAAGCCTGACCCTCACCCGTCCCCTAATCCTAACCCGTACGCTAACACTAACCCGCGCCCTCACACGCACGCTCCCCCTAAAGGGTTGCCGTACCCTCACCTGGACCCTAAACCGTCCCCGTCCCCTAACCCTAACCCTAGCCCGAACCCTAACCCTAACCCTTCCCCGAAGCCTGACCCTCACCCGTCCCCTAATCCTAACCCGTACGCTAACACTAACCCGCGCCCTCACACGCACGCTCCCCCTAAAGCGTTGCCGTACCCTCACCGGGACCCTAAACCGTCCCCGTCCCCTAACCCTAACCCTAGCCCGAACCCTAACCCTAACCCTTCCCCGAAGCCTGACCCTCACCCGTCCCCTAATCCTAACCCGTACGCTAACACTAACCCGCGCCCTCACACGCACGCTCCCCCTAAAGCGTTGCCGTACCCTCACCTGGACCCGAAACCGTCCCCGTCCCCTAACCCTAACCCTAGCCCGAACCCTAACCCTAACCCTTCCCCGAAGCCTGACCCTCACCCGTCCCCTAATCCTAACCCGTACGCTAACACTAACCCGCGTCCTCACACGCACGCTCCACCTAAAGCGTTGCCGTACCCTAACCTGGACCCTAAACCGTCCCCGTCCCTAACCCTAACCCTAGCCCGAACCCTAACCCTAACCCTTCCCCGAAGCCTGACCCTCACCCATCCCCTAATCCTAACCCGTACGCTAACACTAACCCGCGCCCTCACACGCACGCTCCACCTAAAGCGTTGCCGTACCCTCACCGGGACCCTAAACCGTCCCCGTCCCCTAACCCTAACCCTAGCCCGAACCCTAACCCTAACCCTTCCCCGAAGCCTGACCCTCACCCGTCCCCTAATCCTAACCCGTACGCTAACACTAACCCGCGCCCTCACACGCACGCTCCCCCTAAAGCGTTGCCGTACCCTCACCTGGACCCTAAACCGTCCCCGTCCCCTAACCCTAACCCTAGCCCAAACCCTAACCCTAACCCTTCCCCGAAGCCTGACCCTCACCCGTCCCCTAATCCTAAACCGTACGCTTACACTAACCCGCGCCCTCACACGCACGCTCCCCCTAAAGCGTTGCCGTACCCTCACCTGGATCCTAAACCGTCCCCGTCCCCTAACCCTAACCCTAGCCCGAACCCTAACCCTAACCCTTCCCCGAAGCCTGACCCTCACCCATCCCCTAATCCTAACCCCTACGCTAACACTAACTCGCGCCCTCACACGCACTCTCCCCATAAAGCATTGCCGTACCTTCACCTGGACCCTAAACCGTCCCGGTTCCCTAACCCTAACCCTAGCCCGAACCCTAACCCTAACCCTTCCCCGAAGCCTGACCCTCACCCGTCCCCGAATCCTAACCCGTACGCTAACACTAACCCGCGCCCTCACACGCACGCTCCCCGTAAAGCGTTGCCGTACCCTCACCTGGACCCTAAACCGTCCCCGTCCCCTAACCCTAACCCTAGCCCGAACCCTAAACCTAACCCTTCCCCGAAGCCTGACCCTCACCCGTCCCCTAATCCTAACACGTACGCTAACACTAAGCCGCGCCCTCACACGCACGCTCCCCCTAAAGCGTTGCAGTACCCTCACCTGGACCCTAAACCGTCCCCGTCCCCTAACCCTAACCCTAGCCCGAACCCTAACCCTAACCCTTCCCCGAAGCCTGACCCTCACCCGTCCCGTAATCCTAACCCGTACGCTAACACTAACCCGCGCCCTCACACTCACACTCCCCCTAAAGCGTTGCCGTACCCTCACCTGGACCCTAAACCGTCCCCGTCCCCTAACCCTAACCCTAGACCGAACACTAACCCTAAACCCTCCCAGAAGCCTGACCCTCACCGGTCCCCTAATCCTAACCCGTACGCTAACACTAACCCGCGCCCTCACACGCACGCTCCCCCTAAAGCGTTGCCGTACCCTCAGCTGGACCCTAAACCGTCCCCGTCCCCTAACCCTAACCCTAGCCCGAACCCTAACCCTAACACTTCCCCGAAGCCTGACCCTCACCCGTCCACTAATCCTAACCCGTACTCTAACACTAACCCGCGCCCTCACACGCACGCTCCCCCTAAAGCGTTGCCGTACCCTCACCTGGACCCTAAACCGTCCCCATCCCCTAACCCTAACCCTAGCCCGAACCCTAACCCTAACCCTTCCCCGAAGCCTGACCCTCACCCGTCCCCTAATCCTAACCCGTACGCTAACACTAACCCGCGCCCTCACACGCACGCTCCCCCTAAAGCGTTGCCGTACCCTCACCTGGACCCTAAACCGTCCCCGTCCCCTAACCCTAACCCTAGCCCGAACCCTAACCCTAACCCTTCCCCGAAGCCTGACCCTCACCCGTCCCCTAATCCTAACCCGTACGCTAACACTAACCCACGCCCTCACACGCACGCTCCCCATAAAGCGTTGCCGTACCTTCACCGGGACCCTAAACCGTCCCGGTCCCCTAACCCTAACCCTAGCCCAAACCCTAACCCTAACCCTTCCCCGAAGCCTGACCCTCACCCGTCCCCTAATCCTAACCCGTACGCTAACACTAATCCGCGCCCTCACACGCACGCTCCCCCTAAAGCGTTGCCGTACCCTCACCTGGACCCTAAACCGTCCCCGTCCCCTAACCCTAACCCTAGCCCGAACCCTAACCCTAACCCTTCCCCGAAGCCTGACCCTCACCCGTCCCCTAATCCTAACCCGTACGCTAACACTAACCCGCGCCCTCACACGCACGCTCCCCCTAAAGCGTTGCCGTACCCTCACCTGGACCCTAAACCGTCCCCGTCCCCTAACCCTAACCCTAGCCCGAACCCTAACCCTAACCCTTCCCCGAAGCCTGACCCTCACCCGTCCCCTAATCCTAACCCGTACGCTAACACTAACCCGCGCCCTCACACGCACGCTCCCCCTAAAGCGTTGCCGTACCCTCACCTGGACCCTAAACCGTCCCCGTCCCCTAACCCTAACCCTAGCCCGAACCCTAACCCTAACCCTTCCCCGAAGCCTGACCCTCACCCGTCCCCTAATCCTAACCCGTACGCTAACACTAACCCGCGCCCTCACAAGCACGCTCCCCCTAAAGCGTTGCCGTACCCTCACCTGGACCCTAAACCGTCCCCGTCCCCTAACCCTAACCCTAGCCCGAACCCTAACCCTAACCCTTCCACGAAGCCTGACCCTCACCCGTCCCCTAATCCTAACCCGTACGCTAACACTAACCCGCGTCCTCACACGCACGCTCCCCCTAAAGCGTTGCCGTACCCTCACCTGGACCCTAAACCGTCCCCGTCCCCTAACCCTAACCCTAGCCCGAACCCTAACCCTAACCCTTCCCCGAAGCCTGACTCTCACCCGTCCCCTAATCCTAACCCGTACGCTAACACTAACCCGCGCCCTCACACGCACGCTCCCCCTAAAGCGTTGCCGTACCCTCACCTGGACCCTAAACCGTCCCGGTCCCCTAACCCTAACCGTAGCCCGAACCCAAACCCGAACACTTCCCCGAAGCCTGACCCTCACCCGTCCCCTAATCCTAACCCGTACGCTAACACTAACCCGCGCCCTCACACGCACGCTCCCCCTAAAGCGTTGCCGTACCCTCACCTGGACCCTAAACCGTCCCCGTCCCCTAACCCTAACCCTAGCCCGAACCCTAACCCTAACACTTCCCCGAAGCCTGACCCTCACCTGTCCCCTAATCCTAACCCGTACGCTAACACTAACCCGCGCCCTCACACGCACGCTCCCCCTAAAGCGTTGCCGTACCGTCACCTGGACCCTAAACCGTCCCCGTCCCCTAATCCTAACCCTAGCCCGAACCCTAACCCTAACCCTTCCCCGAAGCCTGACCCTCACCCGTCCCCTAATCCTAACCCGTACGCTAACACTAACCCGCGCCCTCACACGCACGCTCCCCCTAAAGCGTTGCCGTACCCTCACCTGGACCCTAAACCGTCCCCGTCCCCTAACCCTAACCCTAGCCCGAACCCTAACCCTAACCCTTCCCCGAAGCCTGACCCTCACCCGTCCCCTAATCCTAACCCGTACGCTAACACTAACCCGCGCCCTCACACGCACGCTCCACCTAAAGCGTTGCCGTACCCTAACCTGGACCCTAAACCGTCCCCGTCCCCTAACCCTAACCCTAGCCCGAACCCTAACCCTAACCCTTCCCCGAAGCCTGACCCACACCCGTCCCCTAATCCTAACCCGTACGCTAACACTAACCCGCGCCCTCACACGCACGGTCCCCCTAAAGCGTTGCCGTACACTCACCTGAACCCTAAACCGTCCCGTCCCCTAACCCTAACCCTAGCCCGAACCCTAACCCTAACCCTTCCCCGAAGCCTGACCCTCACCCGTCCCCTAATCCTAACCCGTACGCTAACACTCACCCGCGCCCTCACACGCACGCTCCCCCTAAAGCGTTGCCGTACCCTCACCTGGACTCTAAACCGTTCCCGTCCCCTAACCTTAACCCTAGCCCGAACCCTAACCCTAACCCTTCCCCGAAGCCTGACCCTCACCCGTCCCCTAATCCTAAACCGTACGCTAACACTAACCCGCGCCCTCACACGCACGCTCCCCCTAAAGCGTTGCCGTACCTTCACCTGGACCCTAAACCGTCCCCGTCCCCTAACCCTTACCCTAGCCCGAACCCTAACCCTAACCCTTCCCCGAAGCCTGACCCTCAACCGTCCCCTAATCCTAACCCGTACGCTAACACTAACCCGCGCCCTCACACGCACGTTCCCCCTAAAGCGTTGCCGTACCCTCACCTGGGCCCTAAACCGTCCCCGTCCCCTAACCCTAACCCTAGCCCGAACCCTAACCCTAACCCTTCCCCGAAGCCTGACCCTCACCCATCCCCTAATCCTAACCCGTACGCTAACACTAACCCGCGCCCTGACACGCACGCTCCCCCTAAATCGTTGCCGTACCCTCACCTGGACCCTAAACCGTCCCCGTCCCCTAACCCTAACCCTAACCCTAGCCCGAACCCTAACCCTAACCCTTCCCCGAAGCCTGACCCTCACCCGTCCCCTAATCCTAACCCGTACGCTAACACTAACCCGCGCCCTCACAAGCACGCTCCCCCTAAAGCGTTGCCGTACCCTCACCTGGACCCTAAACCGTCCCCGTCCCCTAACCCTAACCCTAGCCCGAACCCTAACCCTAACCCTTCCACGAAGCCTGACCCTCACCCGTCCCCTAATCCTAACCCGTACGCTAACACTAACCCGCGCCCTCACACGCACGCTCCCCCTAAAGCATTGCCGTACCCTCACCTGGACCCTAAACCGTCCCCGTCCCCTAACCCTAACCCTAGCCCGAACCCTAACCCTAACACTTCCCCGAAGCCTGACCCTCACCTGTCCCCTAATCCTAACCCGTACGCTAACACTAACCCGCGCCCTCACACGCACGCTCCCCCTAAAGCGTTGCCGTACCGTCACCTGGACCCTAAACCGTCCCCGTCCCCTAATCCTAACCCTAGCCCGAACCCTAACCCTAACCCTTCCCCGAAGCCTGACCCTCACCCGTCCCCTAATCCTAACCCGTACGCTAACACTAACCCGCGCCCTCACACGCACGCTCCCCCTAAAGCGTTGCCGTACCCTCACCTGGACCCTAAACCGTCCCCGTCCCCTAACCCTAACCCTAGCCCGAACCCTAACCCTAACCCTTCCCCGAAGCCTGACCCTCACCCGTCCCCTAATCCTAACCCGTACGCTAACACTAACCCGCGCCCTCACACGCACGCTCCACCTAAAGCGTTGCCGTACCCTAACCTGGACCCTAAACCGTCCCCGTCCCCTAACCCTAACCCTAGCCCGAACCCTAACCCTAACCCTTCCCCGAAGCCTGACCCACACCCGTCCCCTAATCCTAACCCGTACGCTAACACTAACCCGCGCCCTCACACGCACGGTCCCCCTAAAGCGTTGCCGTACACTCACCTGAACCCTAAACCGTCCCGTCCCCTAACCCTAACCCTAGCCCGAACCCTAACCCTAACCCTTCCCCGAAGCCTGACCCTCACCCGTCCCCTAATCCTAACCCGTACGCTAACACTCACCCGCGCCCTCACACGCACGCTCCCCCTAAAGCGTTGCCGTACCCTCACCTGGACTCTAAACCGTTCCCGTCCCCTAACCTTAACCCTAGCCCGAACCCTAACCCTAACCCTTCCCCGAAGCCTGACCCTCACCCGTCCCCTAATCCTAAACCGTACGCTAACACTAACCCGCGCCCTCACACGCACGCTCCCCCTAAAGCGTTGCCGTACCTTCACCTGGACCCTAAACCGTCCCCGTCCCCTAACCCTTACCCTAGCCCGAACCCTAACCCTAACCCTTCCCCGAAGCCTGACCCTCAACCGTCCCCTAATCCTAACCCGTACGCTAACACTAACCCGCGCCCTCACACGCACGTTCCCCCTAAAGCGTTGCCGTACCCTCACCTGGGCCCTAAACCGTCCCCGTCCCCTAACCCTAACCCTAGCCCGAACCCTAACCCTAACCCTTCCCCGAAGCCTGACCCTCACCCATCCCCTAATCCTAACCCGTACGCTAACACTAACCCGCGCCCTGACACGCACGCTCCCCCTAAATCGTTGCCGTACCCTCACCTGGACCCTAAACCGTCCCCGTCCCCTAACCCTAACCCTAACCCTAGCCCGAACCCTAACCCTAACCCTTCCCCGAAGCCTGACCCTCACCCGTCCCCTAATCCTAACCCGTACGCTAACACTAACCCGCGCCCTCACAAGCACGCTCCCCCTAAAGCGTTGCCGTACCCTCACCTGGACCCTAAACCGTCCCCGTCCCCTAACCCTAACCCTAGCCCGAACCCTAACCCTAACCCTTCCACGAAGCCTGACCCTCACCCGTCCCCTAATCCTAACCCGTACGCTAACACTAACCCGCGCCCTCACACGCACGCTCCCCCTAAAGCATTGCCGTACCCTCACCTGGACCCTAAACCGTCCCCGTCCCCTAACCCTAACCCTAGCCCGAACCCTAACCCTAACCCTTCCCCGAAGCCTGACTCTCACACGTCCCCTAATCCTAACCCGTACGCTAACACTAACCCGCGCCCTCACACGCACGCTCCCCCTAAAGCGTTGCCGTACCCTCACCTGGACCCTAAACCGTCCCGGTCCCCTAACCCTAACCGTAGCCCGAACCGAAACCCGAACACTTCCCCGAAGCCTGACCCTCACCCGTCCCCTAATCCTAACCCGTACGCTAACACTAACCCGCGCCCTCACACGCACGCTCCCCCTAAAGCGTTGCCGTACCCTCACCTGTACCCTAAACCGTCCCCGTCCCCTAACCCTAACCCTAGCCCGAACCCTAACCCTAACCCTTCCCCGAAGCCTGACCCTCACCCGTCCCCTAATCCTAACCTGTACGCTAACACTAACCCGCGCCCTCACACGCACGCTCCCCCTAAAGCGTTGCCGTACCCTCACCTGGACCCTAAACCGTCCCCATCCCCTAACCCTAACCCTAGCCCGAACCCTAACCCTAACCCTTCCCCGAAGCCTGACCCTCACCCATCCCCTAATCCTAACCCGTACGCTAACACTAACCCGCGCCCTCACACGCACGCTCCCCATAAAGCGTTGCCGTACCTTCACCGGGACCCTAAACCGCCCCGGTCCCCTAACCCTAACCCTAGCCCGAACCCTAACCCTAACCCTTCCCCGAAGCCTGACCCTCACCCGTCCCCTAATCCTAACCCGTACGCTAACACTAACCCGCACCCTCACAAGCACGCTCCCCCTAAAGCGTTGCCGTACCCTCACCTGGACCCTAAACCGTCCCCGTCCCCTAACCCTAACCCTAGCCCGAACCCTAACCCTAACCCTTCCACGAAGCCTGACCCTCACCCATCCCCTAATCCTAACCCGTACGCTAACACTAACCCGCGCCCTCACACGCACGCTCCCCCTAAAGCATTGCCGTACCCTCACCTGGACCCTAAACCGTCCCCGTCCCCTAACCCTAACCCTAGCCCGAACCCTAACCCTAACCCTTCCCCGAAGCCTGACTCTCACACGTCCCCTAATCCTAACCCGTACGCTAACACTAACCCGCGCCCTCACACGCACGCTCCCCCTAAAGCGTTGCCGTACCCTCACCTGGACCTTAAACCGTCCCGGTCCCCTAACCCTAACCGTAGCCCGAACCCAAACCCGAACACTTCCCCGAAGCCTGACCCTCACCCGTCCCCTAATCCTAACCCGTACGCTAACACTAACCCGCGCCCTCACACGCACGCTCCCCCTAAAGCGTTGCCGTACCCTCACCTGGACCCTAAACCGTCCCCGTCCCCTAACCCTAACCCTAGCCCGAACCCTAACCCTAACCCTTCCTCGAAGCCTGACCCTCACCCGTCCCCTAATCCTAACCTGTACGCTAACACTAACCCGCGCCCTCACACGCACGCTCCCCCTAAAGCGTTGCCGTACCCTCACCTGGACCCTAAACCGTCCCCGTCCCCTAACCCTAACCCTAGCCCGAACCCTAACCCTAACCCTTCCCCGAAGCCTGACCCTCACCCATCCCCTAATCCTAACCCGTACGCTAACACTAACCCGCGCCCTCACACGCACGCTCCCCATAAAGCGTTGCCGTACCTTCACCGGGACCCTAAACCGCCCCGGTCCCCTAACCCTAACCCTAGCCCGAACCCTAACCCTAACCCTTCCCCGAAGCCTGACCCTCACCCGTCCCCTAATCCTAACCCGTACGCTAACACTAACCCGCGCCCTCACACGCACGCTCCCCCTAAAGCGTTGCCGTACCCTCACCTGGACCCTAAACCGTCCCCATCCCCTAACCCTAACCCTAGCCCGAACCCTAACCCTAACCCTTCCCCGAAGCCTAACCGTCAACCGTCCCCTAATCCTAACCCGTACGCTAACACTAACCCGCGCCCTCACACGCACGCTCCCCCTAAAGCGTTGCCGTACCCTCACCTGGACCCTAAACCGTCCCCGTCCCCTAACCCTAACCCTAGCCCGAACCCTAACCCTAACCCTTCCCCGAAGCCTGACCCTCACCCGTCCCCTAATCCTAACCCGTACGCTAACACTAACCCACGCCCTCACACGCACGCTCCCCGTAAATCGTTGCCCTACCCTCACCTGGACCCTAAACCGTCCCCGTCCCCTAACCCTAACCCTAGCCCGAACCCTAACCCTAACCCTTCCCCGAAGCCTGACCCTCACCCGTCCCCTAATCCTAACCCGTACGCTAACATTAACCCGCGCCCTCACACGCACGCTCCCCCTAAAGCGTTGCCGTACCCTCACCTGGACCCTAAACCGTCGCCGTCCCCTAACCCTAACCCTAGCCCGAACCCTAACCCTAACCCTTCCCCGAAGCCTGACCCTCACCCGTCCCCTAATCCTAAACCGTACGCTAACACTAACCCGCGCCCTCACACGCACGCTCCCCCTAAAGCGTTGCCGTACCCTCACCTGGACCCTAAACCGTCCCCGTCCCCTAACCCTAACCCTAGCCCGAACCCTAACCCTAACCCTTCCCCGAAGCCTGACCCTCACCCGTCCCCTAATCCTAACCCGTACGCTAACACTAACCCGCGCCCTCACACGCACGCTCCCCCTAAAGCGTTGCCGTACTCTCACCTGGACCCTAAACCGTCCCCGTCCCCTAAGCCTAACCCTAGCCCGAACCCTAGCCCTAACCCTTCCCCGAAGCCTGACCCTCACCCGTCCCGTAATCCTAACCCGTACGCTAACACTAACCCGCGCCCTCACACTCACACTCCCCCTAAAGCGTTGCTGTACCCTCACCTGGACCCTAAACCGTCCCCGTCCCCTAACCCTAACCCTAGCCCGAACCCTAACCCTAACCCTTCCCCGAAGCCTGACCCTCACCCGTCCCCTAATCCTAACCCGTACGCTAACACTAACCCACGCCCTCACACGCACGCTCCCCCTAAAGCTTTGCCGTACCCTCACCTGGACCCTAAACCGTCCCCATCCCCTAACCCTAACCCTAGCCCGAACCCTAACACTAACCCTTCCCCGAAGCCTGACCCTCACCCGTCCCCTAATCCTAACCCGTACGCTAACACTAACCCGCGCTCTCACACGCACGTTCCCCCTAAAGCGTTGCCGTACCCTCACCTGGACCCTAAACCGTCCCCGTCCCCTAACCCTAACCCTAGCCCGAACCCTAACTCTAACCCTTCCCCGAAGCCTGACCCTCACCCGTCCCCTAATCCTAACCCGTACGCTAACACTAACCCACGCCCTCAAACGCACGCTCCCCGTAAATCGTTGCCCTACCCTCACCTGGACCCTAAACCGTCCCCGTCCCCTAAGCCTAACCCTAGCCCGAACCCTAACCCTAACCCTTCCCCGAAGCCTGACCCTCACCCATCCCCTAATCCTAACCGGTACACTAACACTAACCCACGCCCTCACACGCACGCTCCCCCTAAATCGTTGCCGTACCCTCACCTGGACCCTAAACCGTCCCCGTCCCCTAACCCTAACCCTAGCCCGAACCCTAACCCTAACCCTTCCCCGAAGCCTGACCCTCACCCGTCCCCTAATCCTAACCCGTACGCTAACACTAACCCGCGCCCTCACACGCACGCTCCCCCTAAAGCGTTGCCGTACCCTCACCTGGACCCTAAACCGTCCCCGTCCCCTAACCCTAACCCTAGCCCGAACCCTAACCCTAACCCTTCCCCGAAGCCTGACCCTCACCCGTCCCCTAATCCTAACCCGTACGCTAACACTAACCCGCGCCCACACACGCACGCTCCCCCTAAAGCGTTGCCGTACCCTCACCTGGACCCTAAACCGTCCCCGTCCCCTAACCCTAACCCTAGCCCGAACCCTAACCCGAAACCTTCCCCGAAGCCTCACTCTCACCCGTCCCCTAATCCTAACCCGTACGCTAACACTAACCCGCGCCCTCACACGCACGCTCCCACTAAAGCGTTGCCGTACCCTCACCTGGACCCTAAACCGTCCCGGTCCCCTAACCCTAACCGTAGCCCGAACCCTAACCCGAACCCTTCCCCGAAGCCTGACCCTCAACCGTCCCCTAATCCTAACCCGTACGCTAACACTAACCCGCGCCCTCACACGCACGCTCCCCCTAAAGCGTTGCCGTACCCTCACCTGGACCCTAAACCGTCCCCGTCCCCTAACCCTAACCCTAGCCCGAACACTAACCCTAAACCTTCCCCGAAGCCTGACCCTCACCGGTCCCATAATCCTAACCCGTACGCTAACACTAACCCGCGCCCTCACACGCACGCTCCCCCTAAAGCGTTGCCGTACCCTCACCTGGACCCTAAACCGTCCCCGTCCCCTAACCCTAACCCTAGCCCGAACCCTAACCTTAACCCTTCCCCGAAGCCTGACCCTCACCCGTCCCCTAATCCTAACCCGTACGCTAACACTAACCCGCGCCCTCACACGCACGCTCCCCCTAAAGCGTTGCCGTATCCTCACCTTGACCCTAAACCGTCCCCGTCCCCTAACCCCAACCCTAGCCCGAACACTAACCCTAACCCTTCCCCGAAGCCTGACCCTCACCCATCCCCTAATCCTAACCCGAACGCTAACACTAACCCGCGCCCTCACACGCACGCTCCCCCTAAAGCGTTGCCGTACCCTCACCTGGACCCTAAACCGTCCCCGTCCCCTAACCCTAACCCTAGCCCGAACCCTAACCCTAACACTTCCCCGAAGCCTGACCCTCACCCGTCCCCTAATCCTAACCCGTACGCTAACACTAACCCGCGCCCTCACACGCACGCTCCCCCTAAAGCGTTGCCGTACACTCACCTGGACCCTAAACCGTCCCCGTCCCCTAACCCTAACCCTAGCACGAACCCTAACCCTAACCCTTCCCCGAAGCCTGACCCTCACCCGTCCCCTAATCCTAACCCGTACGCTAACACTAACCCGCGCCCTCACAAGCACGCTCCCCCTAAAGCGTTGCCGTACCCTCACCTGGACCCTAAACCGTCCCCGTCCCCTAACCCTAACCCTAGCCCGAACCCTAACCCTAACCCTTCCCCGAAGCCTGACCCTCACCCGTCCCCTAATCCTAACCCGTACGCTAACACTAACCCGCGCCCTCACACGCATGCTCCCCCTAAAGCGTTGCCGTACCCTCACCTGGACCCTAAACCGTCCCCGTCCCCTAAGCCTAACCCTAGCCCGAACCCTAACCCTAACCCTTCCCCGAAGCCTGACCCTCACCCGTCCCCTAATCCTAACCCGTACGCTAACACTAACCCGCGCCCTCACACGCACGCTCCCCCTAAAGCGTTGCCGTACCCTCAGCTGGACCCTAAACCGTCCCCGTCCCCTAACCCTAACCGTAGCCCGAATCCTAACCCGAACCCTTCCCCGAAGCCTGACCCTCACCCGTCCCCTAATCCTAACCCGTACGCTAACACTAACCCGCGCCCTCACACGCACGCTCCCCCTAAAGCGTTGCCGTACCCTCACCTGGACCCTAAACCGTCCCCGTCCCCTAACCCTAACCCTAGCCCGAACCCTAACCCTAACCCTTCCCCGAAGCCTGACCCTCACCCGTCCCCTAATCCTAACCCGTACGCTAACACTAACCCGCGCCCTCACACGCACGCTCCCCCTAAAGCGTTGCCGTACCCTCACCTGGACCCTAAACCGCCCCCGTCCCCTAACCCTAACCCTAGCCCGAACCCTAACCCTAACCCTTCCCCGAAGCCTGACCCTCACCCGTCCCCTAATCCTAACCCGTACGCTAACACTAACCCGCGCCCTCACACGCACGCTACCCCTGAAGCGTTGCCGTACCCTCACCTGGACCCTAAACCGTCCCCGTCCCGTAACCCTAACCCTAGCCCGAACCCTAACCCTAACCCTTCCCCGAAGCCTGACCCTCACCCGTCCCCTAATCCTAACCCGTACGCTAACACTAACCTGCGCCCTCACACGCACGCTCCCCCTAAAGCGTTGCCGTACCCTCACCTGGACCCTAAACCGTCCCCGTCCCCTAACCCTAACCCTAGCCCGAACCCTAACCCTAACCCTTCCCCGAAGCCTGACCCTCACCCGTCCCCTAATCCTAACCCGTACGCTAACACTAACCCGCGCCCTCACACGCACGCTCACCCTAAAGCGTTGCCGTACCCCCACCGGGACCCTAAACCGTCCCCGTCCCCTAACCCTAACCCTAGCCCGAACCCTAACCCTAACACTTCCCCGAAGACTGACACTCACCCGTCCCCTATTCCTAACCCGTACGCTAACACTAACCCGCGCCCTCACATGCACGCTCCCCCTAAAGCGTTGCCGTACCCTCACCTGGACCCTAAACCGTCCCCGTCCCCTAACCCTAACCCTAGCCCGAACCCTAACCCTAACCCTTCCCCGAAGCCTGACCCTCACCCGTCCCCTAATCCTAACCCGTACGCTAACACTAACCCGCGCCCTCACACGCACGCTCCCCCTAAAGCGTTGCCGTACCCTCACCTGGACCCTAAACCGTCCCCGTCCCCTAACCCTAACCCTAGCCCGAACCCTAACCCTAACCCTTCCCCGAAGCCTGACCCTCACCCGTCCCCTAATCCTAACCCGAAAGCTAACACTAACCCGCGTCCTCACACGCACGCTCCCCCTAAAGCGTTGCCGTACCCTCACCTGGACCCTAAACCGTCCCTGTCCCCTCACCCTAACCCTAGCCCGAACCCTAACCCTAACCCTTCCCCGAAACCTGACCCTCACCCGTCCCCTAATCGTAACCCGTACGCTAACACTAACCCGCGCCCTCACACGCACGCTCCCCCTAAGCGTTGCCGTACCCTCACCGGGACCCTAAACCGTCCCCGTCCCCTAACCCTAACCCTAGCCCGAACCCTAACCCTAACACTTCCCCGAAGCCTGACCCTCACCCGTCCCCTAATCCTAACCCGTACGCTAACACTAACCCGCGCCCTCACACGCACTCTCCCCCTAAAGCGTTGCCGTACCCTCAGCTGGACCCTAAACCGTCCCCGTCCCCTAACCCTAACCCTAGCCCGAACCCTAACCCTAACCCTTCCCCGAAGCCTGACACTCACCCGTCCCCTAATCCTAACCCGTACGCTAACACTAACCCACGCCCTCACACGCACGCTCCCCCTAAATCGTTGCCGTACCCTCACCTGGACCCTAAACCGTCCCCGTCCCCTAACCCTAACCCTAGCCCGAACCCTAACCCTAAACCTTCCCCGAAGCCTGACCCTCACCCGTCCCCTAATTCTAACACATACGCTAACACTAACACGCGCCCTCACAAGCACGCTCCCCCTAAAGCGTTGCCGTACCCTCACCTGGACCCTAAACCGTCCCCGTCCCCTAACCCTAACCCTAGCCCGAACCCTAACCCTAACCCTTCCCCGAAGCCTGACCCTCACCCGTCCCCTAATCCTAACCCGTACGCTAACACTAACCCGCGCCCTCACACGCACGCTACCCCTAAAGCGTTGCCGTACCCTCACCTGGACCCTAAACCGTCCCCGTCCCCTAACACTAACCCTAGCCCGAACCCTAACCCTAATCCTTCCCCGAAGCCTGACCCTCACCCGTCCCCTAATCCTAACCCGTACGCTAACACTAACCCGAGCCCTCACACGCACGCTCCCCCTAAAGCGTTGCCGTACCCTCACCTGGACCCTAAACCGTCCCCGTCCCCTAACCCTAACCGTAGCCCGAACCCTAACCCGAACCCTTCCCCGAAGCCTGACCCTCACCCGTCCCCTAATCCTAACCCGTACGCTAACACTAACCCGCGCCCTCACAAGCACGCTCCCCCTAAAGCGTTGCCGTACCCTCACCTGGACCCTAAACCGTCCCCGTCCCCTAACCCTAACCCTAGCCCGAACACTAGCCCTAAACCTTCCCCGAAGCCTGACCCTCACCCGTCCCCTAATCCTAACCCGTACGCTAACACTAACCCGCGCCCTCACACGCACGCTCCCCCTAAAGCGTTGCCGTACCCTCACCTGGACCCTAAACCGTCCCCGTCCCCTAACCCTAACCCTAGCCCGAACCCTAACCCTAACCCTTCCCCGAAGCCTGACCCTCACCCGTCCCCTAATCCTAACCCGTACGCTAACACTAACCCGCGCCCTCACACGCACGCTCCCCCTAAAGCGTTGCCGTACCCTCACCTGGACCCTAAACCGTCCCCGTCCCCTAACCCTAACCCTAGCCCGAACCCTAACCCTAACCCTTCCCGAAGCCTGACCCTCACCCGTCCCCTAATCCTAACCCGTACGCTAACACTAACCCGCGCCCTCACACGCACGCTCCCCCTAAAGCGTTGCCGTACCCTCACCTGGACCCTAAACCGTCCCCGTCCCCTAACCCTAACCCTAGCCCGAACCCTAACCCTAAACCTTCCCCGAAGCCTGACCCTCACCCGTCCCCTAATCCTAACCCGTACGCTAACACTAACCCGCGCCCTCACACGTACGCTCCCCCTAAAGCGTTGCCGTACCCTCACCTGGACCCTAAACCGTCCCCGTCCCCTAACCCTAACCCTAGCCCGAACCCTAACCCTAACACTTCCCTGAAGCCTGACCCTCACCCGTCCCCTAATCCTAACCCGTACGCTAACACTAACCCGCGCCCTCACACGCACGCTCACCCTAAAGCGTTGCCGTACCCTCACCGGGACCCTAAACCGTACCCGTCCCCTAACCCTAACCCTAGCCCGAACCCTAACCCTAACACTTACCCGAAGACTGACCCTCACCCGTCCCCTATTCCTAACCCGTACGCTAACACTAACCCGCGCGCTCACATGCACGCTCCCCCTAAAGCGTTGCCGTACCCTCACCTGGACCCTAAACCGTCCCCGTCCCCTAACCCTAACCCTAGCCCGAACCCTAACCCTAACCCTTCCCCGAAGCCTGACCCTCACCCGTCCCCTAATCCTAACCCGTACGCTAACACTAACCCGCGCCCTCACACGCACACTCCCCCTAAAGCGTTGCCGTACCCTCACCTGGACCCTAAACCGTCCCCGTCCCCTAACCCTAACCCTAGCCCGAACCCCAACCCTAACACTTCCCCGAAGCCTGACCCTCACCCGTCCCCTAATCCTAACCCGAAAGCTAACACTAACCCGCGTCCTCACACGCACGCTCCCCCTAAAGCGTTGCCGTACCCTCACCTGGACCCTAAACCGTCCCTGTCCCCTAACCCTAACCCTAGCCCGAACCCTAACCCTAACCCTTCCCCGAAACCTGACCCTCACCCATCCCCTAATCCTAACCCGTACGCTAACACTAACCCGCGCCCTCACACGCACGCTCCCCCTAAGCGTTGCCGTACCCTCACCGGGACCCTAAACCGTCCCCGTCCCCTAACCCTAACCCTAGCCCGAACCCTAACCCTAACACTTCCCCGAAGCCTGACCCTCACCCGTCCCCTAATCCTAACCCGTACGCTAACACTAACCCGCGCCCTCACACGCACGCTACCCCTAAAGCGTTGCCGTACCCTCACCTGGACCCTAAACCATCCCCGTCACCTAACACTAACCCTAGCCCGAACCCTAACCCTAATCCTTCCCCGAAGCCTGACCCTCACCCGTCCCCTAATCCTAACCCGTACGCTAACACTAACCCGTGCCCTCATACGCACCCTCCCCCTAAAGCGTTGCCGTACCCTCACCTGGACCCTAAACCGTCCCCGTCCCCTAACCCTAACCGTAGCCCGAACCCTAACCCGAACCCTTCCCCGAAGCCTGACCCTCACCCGTCCCCTAATCCTAACCCGTACGCTAACACTAACCCGCGCCCTCACAAGCACGCTCCCCCTAAAGCGTTGCCGTACCCTCACCTGGACCCTAAACCGTCCCCGTCCCCTAACCCTAACCCTAGCCCGAACACTAACCCTAAACCTTCCCCGAAGCCTGACCCTCACCCGTCCCCTAATCCTAACCCGTACGCTAACACTAACCCGCGCCCTCACACGCACGCTCCCCCTAAAGCGTTGCCGTACCCTCACCTGGACCCTAAACCGTCCCCGTCCCCTAACCCTAACCCTAGCCCGAACCCTAACCCTAACCCTTCCCCGAAGCCTGACCCTCACCCGTCCCCTAATCCTAACCCGTACGCTAACACTAACCCGCGCCCTCACACGCACGCTCCCCCTAAAGCGTTGCCGTACCCTCACCTGGACCCTAAACCGTCCCCGTCCCCTAACCCTAACCCTAGCCCGAACCCTAACCCTAACCATTCCCGAAGCCTGACCCTCACCCGTCCCCTAATCCTAACCCGTACGCTAACACTAACCCGCGCCCTCACACGCACGCTCCCCCTAAAGCGTTGCCGTACCCTCACCTGGACCCTAAACCGTCCCCGTACCCTAACCCTAACCCTAGCCCGAACCCTAACCCTAACCCTTCCCCGAAGCCTGACCCTCACCCGTCCCCTAATCCTAACCCGTACGCTAACACTAACCCGCGCCCTCACACGTACGCTCCCCCTAAAGCGTTGCCGTACCCTCACCTGGACCCTAAACCGTCCCCGTCCCCTAACCCTAACCCTAGCCCGAACCCTAACCCTAACCCTTCCCCGAAGCCTGACCCTCACCCGTCCCCTAATCCTAACCCGTACGCTAACACTAACCCACGCCCTCACACGCACGCTCCCCCTAAAGCGTTGCCGTACCCTCACCTGGACCCTGAACCGTCCCCGTTCCCTAACCCTAACCCTAGCCCGATCCCTAACCCTAACCCTTCCCTGAAGCCTGACCCTCACCCGTCCCCTAATCCTAACCCATACGCTAACACTAACCCGCGCCCTCACACGCACGCTCCCCCTAAAGCGTTGCCGTACCCTCACCTGGACCCTAAACCGTCCCCGTCCCCTAACCCTAACCCTAGCCCGAACCCTAACCCTAACCCTTCCCCAAAGCCTGACCCTCACCCGTCCCCTAATCCTAACCCGTACGCTAACACTATCCCACGCCCTCACACGCACGCTCCCCCTAAAGCGTTGCCGTACCCTCACCTGGACCCTAAACCGTCCCCGTCCCCTAACCCTAACCCTAGCCCGAACCCTAACCCTAACCCTTCCCGAAGCCTGACCCTCACCCGTCCCCTAATCCTAACCCGTACGCTAACACTAACCCGCGCCCTCACACGCACGCTCCCCCTAAAGCGTTGCAATACCCTCACCTGGATCCTAAACCGTCCCCGTCCCCTAACCCTAACCCTAGCCCAAACCCTAACCCTAAACCTTCCCCGAAGCCTGACCCTCACCCGTCCCCTAATCCTAAACTGTACGCTAACACTAACCCGCGCCCTCACACGCACGCTCCCCCTAAAGCGTTGCCGTACCCTCACCTGGACCCTAAACCGTCCCCGTCCCCTAAACCTAACCCTAGCCCGAACACTAACCCTAACCCTTCCCCGAAGCCTGACCCTCACCCGTCCCCTAATCCTAACCCGTCCGATAACACTAACCCACGCCCTCACACGCACGCTCCCCCTAAAGCGTTGCCGTACCCTCACCTGGACCCTAAACCGTCCCCGTCCCCTAAACCTAACCCTAGCCCGAACACTAACCCTAACCCTTCCCCGAAGCCTGACCCTCACCCGTCCCCTAATCCTAACCCGTCCGATAACACTAACCCACGCCCTCACACGCACGCTCCCCCTAAAGCGTTGCCGTACCCTCACCTGGACCCTAAACCGTCCCCGTTCCCTAACCCTAACCCTAGCCCGAACCCTAACCCTAACACTTCCCCGAAGCCTGACCCTCACCCGTCCCCTAATCCTAACCCGTACGCTAACACTAACCCGCGCCCTCACACGCACGCTCCCCCTAAAGCGTTGCCGTACCCTCACCTGGACCCTAAACCGTCCCCGTTCCCTAACCCTAACCCTAGCCCGAACCCTAACCCTAACCCTTCCCCGAAGCCTGACCCTCATCCGTCCCCTAATCCTAACCCGTACGCTAACACTAACCCGCGCCCTAACACGCACGCTCCCCCTAAAGCGTTGCCGTACCCTCACCGGGACCCTAAACCGTCCCCGTCCCCTAACCCTAACCCTAGCCCGAACCCTAACCCTAACCCTTCCCCGAAGCCTGACCCTCACCCGTCCCCTAATCCTAACCCGTACGCTAACACTAACCCGCGCCCTCACACGCATGCTCCCCCTAAAGCGTTGCCGTACCCTCACCTGGACCCTAAACCGTCCCCGTCCCCTAACCCTAACCCTAGCCCGAACCCTAGCCCTAACCCTTCCCCGAAGCCTGACCCTCACCCGTCCCCTAATCCTAACCCGTACGCTAACACTAACCCGCGCCCTCACACGCACGCTCCACCTAAAGCGTTGCCGTACCCTAACCTGGACCCTAAACCGTCCCCGTCCCCTAACCCTAACCCTAGCCCGAACCCTAACCCTGACACTTCCCCGAAGCCTGACCCTCACCCATCCCCTAATCCTAACCCGTACGCTAACACTAACCAGCGCCCTCACACGCACACTCCCCATAAAGCGTTGCCGTACCTTCACCGGGACCCTAAACCGTCCCGGTCCCCTAACCCTAACCCTAGCCCGAACCCTAACCCTAACCCTTCCCCGAAGCCTGACCCTCACCCGTCCCCTAATCCTAACCCGTACGCTAACACTAACCCGCGCCCTCACACGCACGCTCCCCCTAAAGCGTTGCCGTACCCTCACCTGGACCCTAAACCGTCCCCGTACCCTAACCCTAACCCTAGCCCGAACCCTAACCCTAACCCTTCCCCGAAGCCTGACCCTCACCCGTCCCCTAATCCTAAATCGTATGCTAACACTAACCCGCGCCCTCACACGCACGCTCCCCCTAAAGCGTTGCCGTACCCTCACCGGGACCCTAAACCGTCCCCGTCCCCAAACCCTAACCCTAGCCCGAACCCTAACCCTAACCCTTCCCCGAAGCCTGACCCTCACCCGTCCCCTAATCCTAACCCGTACGCTAACACTAACCCACGCCCTCACACGCACGCTCCCCCTAAAGCGTTGCCGTACCCTCACCTGGACCCTAAACCGTCCCCGTCCCCTAACCCTAACCCGTACGCTAACACTAACCCGCGCCCTCACACGCATGCTCCCCCTAAAGCGTTGCCGTACCCTCACCTGGACCCTAAACCGTCCCCGTCCCCTAACCCTAACCCTAGCCCGAACCCTAACCCTAACCCTTCCCCGAAGCCTGACCCTCACCCGTCCCCTAATCCTAACCCGTACGCTAACACTAACCCGCGCCCTCACACGCATGCTCCCCCTAAAGCGTTGCCGTACCCTCACCTGGACCCTAAACCGTCCCCGTCCCCTAACCCTAACCCTAGCCCGAACCCTAGCCCTAACCCTTCCCCGAAGCCTGACCCTCACCCGTCCCCTAATCCTAACCCGTACGCTAACACTAACCCGCGCCCTCACACGCACGCTCCACCTAAAGCGTTGCCGTACCCTAACCTGGACCCTAAACCGTCCCCGTCCCCTAACCCTAACCCTAGCCCGAACCCTAACCCTGACACTTCCCCGAAGCCTGACCCTCACCCATCCCCTAATCCTAACCCGTACGCTAACACTAACCAGCGCCCTCACACGCACACTCCCCATAAAGCGTTGCCGTACCTTCACCGGGACCCTAAACCGTCCCGGTCCCCTAACCCTAACCCTAGCCCGAACCCTAACCCTAACCCTTCCCCGAAGCCTGACCCTCACCCGTCCCCTAATCCTAACCCGTACGCTAACACTAACCCGCGCCCTCACACGCACGCTCCCCCTAAAGCGTTGCCGTACCCTCACCTGGACCCTAAACCGTCCCCGTACCCTAACCCTAACCCTAGCCCGAACCCTAACCCTAACCCTTCCCCGAAGCCTGACCCTCACCCGTCCCCTAATCCTAAATCGTATGCTAACACTAACCCGCGCCCTCACACGCACGCTCCCCCTAAAGCGTTGCCGTACCCTCACCGGGACCCTAAACCGTCCCCGTCCCCAAACCCTAACCCTAGCCCGAACCCTAACCCTAACCCTTCCCCGAAGCCTGACCCTCACCCGTCCCCTAATCCTAACCCGTACGCTAACACTAACCCACGCCCTCACACGCACGCTCCCCCTAAAGCGTTGCCGTACCCTCACCTGGACCCTAAACCGTCCCCGTCCCCTAACCCTAACCCTAGCCCGAACCCTAACCCTAACCCTTCCCCGAAGCCTGACCCTCACCCGTCCCCTAATCCTAACCCGTAGGCTAACACTAACCCGCGCCCTCACCCGCACGATCCCCCTAAAGCGTTACCGTACCCTCACCGGGACCCTAAACCGTCCCCGTCCCCTAACCCTAACCCTAGCCCGAACCCTAACCCTAACCCTTCCCCGAAGCCTGACCCTCACCCGTCCCCTAATCCTAACCCGTACGCTAACACTAACCCGCGCCCTCACACGCACGCTCCCCCTAAAGCGTTGCCGTACCCTCACCTGGACCCTAAACCGTCCCCGTCCCCTAACCCTAACCCTAGCCCGAACCCTAACCCTAACCCTTCCCCGAAGCCTGACCCTCACCCGTCCCCTAATCCTAACCCGTACGCTAACACTAACCCGCGCCCTCACACGCACGCTCCCCCTAAAGCGTTGCCGTACCCTCACCTGGACCCTAAACCGTCCCCGTCCCCTAACCCTAACCCTAGCCCGAACCCTAACCCTAACCCTTCCCCGAAGCCTGACCCTCACCCGTCCCCTAATCCTAACCCGTACGCTAACACTAACCCGCGCCCTCACACTCACGCTCCCCCTAAAGCGTTGCCGTACCCTCACCTGGACCCTAAACCGTCCCCGTCCCCTAACCCTAACCCTAGCCCGAACCCTAACCCTAACCCTTCCCCGAAGCCTGACCCTCACCCGTCCCCTAATCCTAACCCGTACGCTAACACTAACCCACGCCCTCACCCGCACGATCCCCCTAAAGCGTTGCCGTACCCTCACCGGGACCCTAAACCGTCCCCGTCCCCTAACCCTAACCCTAGCCCGAACCCTAACCCTAACCCTTCCCCGAAGCCTGACCCTCACCCGTCCCCTAATCCTAACCCGTACGCTAACACTAACCCGCGCCCTCACACGCACGCTCCCCCTAAAGCGTTGCCGTACCCTCACCTGGACCCTAAACCGTCCCCGTCCCCTAACCCTAACCCTAGCCCGAACCCTAACCCTAACCCTTCCCCGAAGCCTGACCCTCACCCGTCCCCTAATCCTAACCCGTACGCTAACACTAACCCGCGCCCTCACACGCACGCTCCCCCTAAAGCGTGCCGTACCCTCACCTGGACCCTAAACCGTCCCCGTCCCCTAACCCTAACCCTAGACCGAACCCTAACCCTAACCCTTCCCCGAAGCGTGACCCTCACCCGTCCCCTAATCCTAACCCGTACGCTAACACTAACCCGCGCCCTCACACGCACGCTCCCCCTAAAGCGTTGCCGTACCCTCACCTGGACCCTAAACCGTTCCCGTCCCCTAACCCTAACCCTAGCCCGAACACTAACCCTAAACCTTCCCCGAAGCCTGACCCTCACCCGTCCCCTAATCCTAACCCGTACGCTAACACTAACCCGCGCCCTCACACGCACTCTCCCCCTAAAGCGTTGCCGTACCCTCACCTGGACCCTAAACCGTCCCCGTCCCCTAACCCTAACCCTAGCCCGAACCCTAAACCTAACCCTTCCCCGAAGCCTGACCCTCACCCGTCCCCTAATCCTAACCCGTACGCTAACACTAACCCGCGCCCTCACACGCACGCTCCCCCTAAAGCGTTGCCGTACCCTCACCTGGACCCTAAACCGTCCCCGTCCCCTAACCCTAACCCTAGCCCGAACCCTAACCCTAACCCTTCCCCGAAGCCTGACCCTCACCCTTCCCCTTATCCTAACCCGTACGCTAACACTAACCCGCGCCCTCACACGCACGCTCCCCCTAAAGCGTTGCCGTAACCTCACCTGGACCCTAAACCGTCCCCTAACCCTAACCCTAACCCTAGCCCGAACCCTAACCCTAACCCGTCCCCTAATCCTAACCCGTACGCTAACACTAACCCGCGCCCTCACGCGCACGCTCCCCCTAAAGCGTTGCCGTACCCTCACCTGGACCCTAAACCGTCCCCGACCCCTAACCCTAACCCTAGCCCGAACCCTAACCCTAATACTTCCCCGAAGCCTGACCCTCACCCGTCCCCTAATCCTAACCCGTAGGCTAACACTAACCCGCGCCCTCACCCGCACGATCCCCCTAAAGCGTTACCGTACCCTCACCGGGACCCTAAACCGTCCCCGTCCCCTAACCCTAACCCTAGCCCGAACCCTAACCCTAACCCTTCCCCGAAGCCTGACCCTCACCCGTCCCCTAATCCTAACCCGTACGCTAACACTAACCCGCGCCCTCACACGCACGCTCCCCCTAAAGCGTTGCCGTACCCTCACCTGGACCCTAAACCGTCCCCGTCCCCTAACCCTAACCCTAGCCCGAACCCTAACCCTAACCCTTCCCCGAAGCCTGACCCTCACCCGTCCCCTAATCCTAACCCGTACGCTAACACTAACCCGCGCCCTCACACGCACGCTCCCCCTAAAGCGTTGCCGTACCCTCACCTGGACCCTAAACCGTCCCCGTCCCCTAACCCTAACCCTAGCCCGAACCCTAACCCTAACCCTTCCCCGAAGCCTGACCCTCACCTGTCCCCTAATCCTAAACCGTACGCTAACACTAACCCGCGCCCTCACACTCACGCTCCCCCTAAAGCGTTGCCGTACCCTCACCTGGACCCTAAACCGTCCCCGTCCCCTAACCCTAACCCTAGCCCGAACCCTAACCCTAACCCTTCCCCGAAGCCTGACCCTCACCCGTCCCCTAATCCTAACCCGTACGCTAACACTAACCCGCGCCCTCACCCGCACGATCCCCCTAAAGCGTTGCCGTACCCTCACCGGGACCCTAAACCGTCCCCGTCCCCTAACCCTAACCCTAGCCCGAACCCTAACCCTAACCCTTCCCCGAAGCCTGACCCTCACCCGTCCCCTAATCCTAACCCGTACGCTAACACTAACCCGCGCCCTCACACGCACGCTCCCCCTAAAGCGTTGCCGTACCCTCACCTGGACCCTAAACCGTCCCCGTCCCCTAACCCTAACCCTAGCCCGAACCCTAACCCTAACCCTTCCCCGAAGCCTGACCCTCACCCGTCCCCTAATCCTAACCCGTACGCTAACACTAACCCGCGCCCTCACACGCACGCTCCCCCTAAAGCGTTGCCGTACCCTCACCTGTACCCTAAACCGTCCCCGTCCCCTAACCCTAACCCTAGCCCGAACCCTAACCCTAACCCTTCCCCGAAGCCTGACCCTCACCCGTCCCCTAATCCTAACCCGTACGCTAACACTAACCCGCGCCCTCACACGCACGCTCCCCCTAAAGCGTTGCCGTACCCTCACCTGGACCCTAAACCGTCCCAGTCCCCTAACCCTAACCCTAGCCCGAACCCTAACCCTAACCCTTCCCCGAAGCCTGACCCTCACCCGTCCCCTAATCCTAACCCGTACGCTAACACTAACCCGCGCCCTCACACGCACGCTCCCCCTAAAGCGTTGCCGTACCCTCACCTGGACCCTAAACCGTCCCCGTCCCCTAACCCTAACCCTAGCCCGAACCCTAACCCTAAACCTTCCCCGAAGCCTGACCCTCACCCGTCCCCTAATCCTAACCCGTACGCTAACACTAACCCGCGCCCTCACACGCACGCTCCCCCTAAAGCGTTGCCGTACCCTCACCTGGACCCTAAACCGTCCCCGTCCCCTAACCCTAACCCTAGCCCGAACCCTAACCCTAACCCTTCCCCGAAGCCTGACCCTCACCCGTCCCCTAATCCTAACCCGTACGCTAACACTAACCCGCGCCCTCACACGCACGCTCCCCCTAAAGCGTTGCCGTACCCTCACCTGGACCCTAAACCGTCCCCGTCCCTAACCCTATCCCTAGCCCGAACCCTAACCCTAACCCTTCCCCGAAGCCTGACCCTCACCCGTCCCCTAATCCTAACCCGTATGCTAACACTAACCCACGCCCTCACACGCACGCTCCCACTAAAGCGTTGCCGTACCCTCACCTGGACCCTAAACCGTCCCCGTCCCCTAACCCTAACCCTAGCCCGAACCCTAACCCTAACCCTTCCCCGAAGCCTGACCCTCACCCGTCCCCTAATCCTAACCCGTACGCTAACACTAACCCGCGCCCTCACACGCACGCTCCCCCTAAAGCGTTGCCGTACCCTCACCTGGACCCTAAACCGTCCCCGTCCCCTAACCCTAACCCTAGCCCGAACCCTAACCCTAACCCTTCCCCGAAGCCTGACCCTCACCCGTCCCCTAATCCTAACCCGTACGCTAACACTAACCCGCGCCCTCACCCGCACGCTCCCCCTAAAGCGTTGCCGTACCCTCACCGGGACCCTAAACCGTCCTCGTCCCCTAACCCTAACCCTAGCCCGAACCCTAACCCTAACCCTTCCCCGAAGCCTGACCCTCACCCGTCCCCTAATCCTAACCCGTACGCTAACACTAACCCGCGCCCTCACACGCACGCTCCCCCTAAAGCGTTGCCGTACCCTCACCTGGACCCTAAACCGTCCCCGTCCCCTAACCCTAACCCTAGCCCGAACCCTAACCCTAACCCTTCCCCGAAGCCTGACCCTCATCCGTCCCCTAATCCTAACCCGTACGCTAACACTAACCCGCGCCCTCACACGCACGCTCCCCCTAAAGCGTTGCCGTACCCTCACCGGGACCCTAAACCGTCCCCGTCCCCTAACCCTAACCCTAGCCCGAACCCTAACCCTAACCCTTCCCCGAAGCCTGACCCTCACCCGTCCCCTAATCCTAACCCGTACGCTAACACTAACCCGCGCCCTCACACGCACGCTCCCCCTAAAGCGTTGCCGTACCCTCACCTGGACCCTAAATCGTCCCCGTCCCCTAACCCTAACCCTAGCCCGTACCCTAACCCTAACCCTTCCCCGAAGCCTGACACTCACCCGTCCCCTAATCCTAAACCGTACGCTAACACTAACCCGCGCCCTCACCCGCACGATCCCCCTAAATCGTTGCCGTACCCTCACCGGGACCCTAAACCGTCCCCGTCCCCTAACCCTAACCCTAGCCCGAACCCTAACCCTAACCCTTCCCCGAAGCCTGACCCTCACCCGTCCCCTAATCCTAACCCGTACGCTAACACTAACCCGCGCCCTCACACGCACGCTCCCCCTAAAGCGTTGCCGTACCCTCACCTGGACCCTAAACCGTCCCCGTCCCCTAACCCTAACCCTAGCCCGAACCCTAACCCTAACCCTTCCCCGAAGCCTGACCCTCACCCGTCCCCTAATCCTAACACGTACGCTAACACTAACCCGCGCCCTCACACGCACGCTCCCCCTAAAGCGTTGCCGTACCCTCACCTGGACCCTAAACCGTCCCCGTCCCCTAACCCTAACCCTAGCCCGAACCCTAACCCTAACCCTTCCCCGAAGCCTGACCCTCACCCGTCCCCTAATCCTAACCCGTACGCTAACACTAACCCGCGCCCTCACACGCACGCTCCCCCTAAAGCGTTGCCGTACCCTCACCTGGACCCTAAACCGTCCCCGTCCCCTAACCCTAACCCTAGCCCGAACCCTAACCCTAACCCTTCCCCGAAGCCTGACCCTCACCCGTCCCCTAATCCTAACCCGTACGCTAACACTAACCCGCGCCCTCACACGCACGCTCCCCCTAAAGCGTTGCCGTACCCTCACCTGGACCCTAAACCGTCCCCGTCCCCTAACCCTAACCCTAGCCCGAGCACTAACCCTAAACCTTCCCCGAAGCCTGACCCTCACCCGTCCCCTAATCCTAACCCGTACGCTAACACTAACCCGCGCCCTCACACGCACGCTCCCCCTAAAGCGTTGCCGTACCCTCACCTGGACCCTAAACCGTCCCCGTCCCCTAACCCTAACCCTAGCCCGAACCCTAACCCTAACCCTTCCCCGAAGCCTGACCCTCACCCGTCCCCTAATCCTAAACCGTACGCTAACACTAACCCGCGCCCTCACACGCACGCTCCCCCTAAAGCGTTGCCGTACCCTCACCTGGACCCTAAACCGTCCCCGTCCCCTAACACTAACCCTAGCCCGAACCCTAACCCTAACCCTTCCCCGAAGCCTGACCCTCACCCGTCCCCTAATCCTAACCCGTACGCTAACACTAACCCGCGCCCTCACACGCACGCTCCCCCTAAAGCATTGCCGTACCGTCACCTGGACCCTAAACCGTACCCGTCCCCTAACCCTAACCCTAGCCCGAACCCTAACCCTAACCCTTCCCCGAAGCCTGACCCTCACCCGTCCCGAAATCCTAACCCGTACGCTAACACTACACCGCGCCCTCACACTCACACTCCCCCTAAAGCGTTGCTGTACCCTCACCTGGACCCTAAACCGTCCCCATCCCCTAACCCTAACCCTAGCCCGAACCCTAACCCTAACCCTTCCCCGAAGCCTGACCCTCACCCGTCCCCTAATCCTAACCCGTACGCTAACACTAACCCGCGTCCTCACACGCACGCTCCCCCTAAAGCGTTGCCGTACCCTCACCTGGACCCTAAACCGTCCCCGTCCCCTAACCCTAACCCTAGCCCGAACCCTAACCCTAACCCTTCCCCGAAGCCTGACCCTCACCCGTCCCCTAATCCTAACCCGTACGCTAACACTAACCCGCGCCCTCACACGCACGCTCCCCCTAAAGCGTTGCCGTACCCTCACCTGGACCCTAAACCGTCCCCGTCCCCTAACCCTAACCCTAGCCCGAACCCTAACCCTAACCCTTCCCCGAAGCCTGACCCTCACCCGTCCCCTATTCCTAACCCGTACGCTAACACTAACCCGCGCCCTCACACGCACGCTACCCCTGAAGCGTTGCCGTACCCTCACCTGGACCCTAAACCGTCCCCGTCCCCTAACCCTAACCCTAGCCCGAACCCTAACCCTAACCCTTCCACGAAGCCTGACCCTCAACCGTCCCCTAATCCTAACCCGTACGCTAACACTAACCCGCGCCCTCACACGCACGCTCCCCCTAAATCGTTGCCGTACCCTCACCTGGACCCTAAACCGTCCCCGTCCCCTAACCCTAACCCTAGCCCGAACCCTAACCCTAACCCTTCCCCGAAGCCTGACCCTCACCCGTCCCCTAATCCTAACCCGTACGCTAACACTAACCCGCGCCCTCACAAGCACGCTCCCCCTAAAGCATTGCCGTACCCTCACCTGGACCCTAAACCGTCCCCGTCCCCTAACCCTAACCCTAGCCCGAACCCTAACCCTAACACTTCCCCGAAGCCTGACCCTCACCCGTCCCCTAATCCTAACCCGTACGCTAACACTAACCCGCGCCCTCACACGCACGCTCCCCCTAAAGCGTTGCCGTACCCTCACCTGGACCCTAAACCGTCCCCGTCCCCTAAGCCTAACCCTAGCCCGAACCCTAACCCTAACCCTTCCCCGAAGCCTGACCCTCACCCGTCCCCTAATCCTAACCCGTACGCTAACACTAACCCGCGCCCTCACACGCACGCTCCCCCTAAATCGTTGCCGTACCCTCACCTGGACCCTAAACCGTCCCCGTCCCCTAACCCTAACCCTAGCCCGAACCCTAACCCTAACCCGTCCCCTAATCCTAACCCGTACGCTAACACTAACCCGCGCCCTCACACGCACGCTCCCCCTAAAGCGTTGCCGTACCCTCACCTGGACCCTAAACCGTCCCCGTCCCCTAACCCTAACCCTAGCCCGAACCCTAACCCTAACCCTTCCCCGAAGCCTGACCCTCACCCGTCCCCTAATCCTAACCCGTACGCTAACACTAACCCGCGCCCTCACACGCACGCTCCCCCTAAAGCGTTGCCGTACCCTCACCTGGACCCTAAACCGTCCCCGTCCCCTAACCCTAACCCTAGCCCGAACCCTAACCCTAACCCTTCCCCGAAGCCTGACCCTCACCCGTCCCCTAATCCTAACCCGTACGCTAACACTAACCCGCGCCCTCACACGCACGCTCCCCCTAAAGCGTTGCCGTACCCTCACCTGGACCCTAAACCGTCCCCGCCCCTAACCCTAACCCTAGCCCGAACCCTAACCCTAACCCTTCCCCGAAGCCTGACCCTCACCCGTCCCCTAATTCTAACCGGTACGCTAACACTAACCCGCGCCCTCACACGCACGCTCCCACTAAAGCGTTGCCGTACCCTCCCCTGGACCCTAAACCGTCCCCGTCCCCTAACCCTAACCCTAGCCCGAAACCTAACCCTAACCCTTCCCCGAAGCCTGACCCTCACCCATCCCCTAATCCTAACCCGTACGCTAACACTAACCCGCGCCCTCACACGCACGCTCCCCGTAAAGCGTTGCCGTACCCTCACCTGGACCCTAAACCGTCCCCGTCCCCTAACCCTAACCCTAGCCCGAAACCTAACCCTAACCCTTCCCCGAAGCCTGACCCTCACCCGTCCCCTAATCCTAACCCGTACGCTAACACTAACCCGCGCCCTCACACGCACGCTCCCCGTAAAGCGTTGCCGTACCCTCACCTGGACCCTAAACCGTCCCCGTCCCCTAACCCTAACCCTAGCCCGAAACCTAACCCTAACCCTTCCCCGAAGCCTGACCCTCACCCGTCCCCTAATCCTAACCCGTACGCTAACACTAACCCGCGCCCTCACACGCACGCTCCCCCTAAAGCGTTGCCGTACCCTCACCTGGACCCTAAACCGTCCCCGCCCCTAACCCTAACCCTAGCCCGAACCCTAACCCTAACCCTTCCCCGAAGCCTGACCCTCACCCGTCCCCTAATTCTAACCGGTACGCTAACACTAACCCGCGCCCTCACACGCACGCTCCCACTAAAGCGTTGCCGTACCCTCACCTGGACCCTAAACCGTCCCCGTCCCCTAACCCTAACCCTAGGCCGAAACCTAACCCTAACCCTTCCCCGAAGCCTGACCCTCACCCGTCCCCTAATCCTAACCCGTACGCTAACACTAACCCGCGCCCTCACACGCACGCTCCCCCTAAAGCGTTGCTGTACCCTCACCTGGACCCTAAACCGTCCCCGTCCCCTAACCCTAACCCTAGCCCGAACCCTAACCCTAACCCTTCCCCGAAGCCTGACCCTCACCCGTCCCATAATCCTAACCCGTACGCTAACACTAACCCGCGCCCTCACACGCACGCTCTCCTTAAAGCGTTGCCGTACCCTCACCTGGACCCTAAACCGTCCCCGTCCCCTAACCCTAACCCTAGCCCGAACCCTAACCCTAACCCTTCCCCGAAGCCTGACCCTCACCCGTCCCCTAATCCTAACCCGTACGCTAACACTCACCCGCGCCCTCACACGCACGCTCCCCCTAAAGCGTTGCCGTACCCTCACCTGGACCCTAAACCGTCCCCGTCCCCTAACCCTAACCCTAGCCCGAACCCTAACCCTAACCCTTCCCCGAAGCCTGACCCTCACCCGTCCCCTAATCCTAACCCGTACGCTAACACTAACCCGCGCCCTCACACGCACGCTCCCCCTAAAGCGTTGCCGTACCCTCACCTGGACCCTAAACCGTCCCCGTCCCCTAACCCTAACCCTAGCCCGAACCCTAACCCTAACCCTTCCCCGAAGCCTGACCCTCACCCGTCCCCTAATTCTAACCCGTACGCTAACACTAACCCGCGCCCTCACACGCACGCTCCCCCTAAAGCGTTGCCGTACCCTCACCTGGACCCTAAACCGTCCCCGTCCCCTAACCCTAACCCTAGCCCGAACCCTAACCCTAACCCTTCCCCGAAGCCTGACCCTCACCCGTCCCCTAATCCTAACCCGTACGCTAACACTAACCCGCGCCCTCACACGCACGCTCCCCCTAAAGCGTTGCCGTACCCTCACCTGGACCCTAAAAAGTCCCCGTCCCCTAACCCTAACCCTAGCCCGAATCCTAACCCTAACACTTCCCCGAAGCCTGACCCTCACCCGTCCCCTAATCCTAACCCGTACGCTAACACTAACCCACGTCCTCACACGCACGCTCCCCCTAAAGCGTTGCCGTACCCTCACCTGAACCCTAAACCGTCCCCGTCCCCTAACCCTAACCCTAGCCCGAACCCTAACCCTAACCCTTCCCCGAAGCCTGACCCTCACCCGTCCCCTAATCCTAACCCGTACGCTAACACTAACCCGCGCCCTCACACGCACGCTCCCCCTAAAGCGTTGCCGTACCCTCACCTGGACCCTAAACTGTCCCCGTCCCCTAACCCTAACCCTAGCCCGAACCCTAACCCTAACCCTTCCCCGAAGCCTGACCCTCACCCGTCCCCTAATCCTAACCCGTACGCTAACACTAACCCACGTCCTCACACGCACGCTCCCCCTAAAGCGTTGCCGTACCCTCACCTGGACCCTAAACCGTCCCCGTCCCCTATCCCTAACCCTAGCCCGAACCCTAACCCTAACCCTTCCCCGAAGCCTGACCCTCACCCGTCCCCTAATCCTAACCCGTACGCTAACACTAACCCGCGCCCTCACACGCACGCTCCCCCTAAAGCGTTGCCGTACCCTCACCTGGACCCTAAACCGTCCCCGTCCCCTAACCCTAACCCTAGCCCGAACCCTAACCCTAACCCTTCCCCGAAGCCTGACCCTCACCCGTCCCCTAATCCTAACCCGTACGCTAACACTAACCCGCGCCCTCACACGCACGCTCCCCCTAAAGCGTTGCCGTACCCTCACCTGGACCCTAAACCGTCCCCGCCCCTAACCCTAACCCTAGCCCGAACCCTAACCCTAACCCTTCCCCGAAGCCTGACCCTCACCCGTCCCCTAATTCTAACCGGTACGCTAACACTAACCCGCGCCCTCACACGCACGCTCCCACTAAATCGTTGCCGTACCCTCACCTGGACCCTAAACCGTCCCCGTCCCCTAACCCTAACCCTAGCCCGAAACCTAACCCTAACCCTTCCCCGAAGCCTGACCCTCACCCGTCCCCTAATCCTAACCCGTACGCTAACACTAACCCGCGCCCTCACACGCACGCTCCCCGTAAAGCGTTGCCGCACCCTCACCTTACCCTAAACCGTCCCCGTCCCCTAACCCTAACCCTAGCCCGAAACCTAACCCTAACCCTTCCCCGAAGCCTGACCCTCACCCGTCCCCTAATCCTAACCCGTACGCTAACACTAACCCGCGCCCTCACACGCACGCTCCCCGTAAAGCGTTGCCGTACCCTCACCTGGACCCTAAACCGTCCCCGTCCCCTAACCCTAACCCTAGCCCGAAACCTAACCCTAACCCTTCCCCGAAGCCTGACCCTCACCCGTCCCCTAATCCTAACCCGTACGCTAACACTAACCCGCGCCCTCACACGCACGCTCCCCCTAAAGCGTTGCCGTACCCTCACCTGGACCCTAAACCGTCCCCGCCCCTATCCCTAACCCTAGCCCGAACCCTAACCCTAACCCTTCCCCGAAGCCTGACCCTCACCCGTCCCCTAATTCTAACCGGTACGCTAACAATAACCCGCGCCCTCACACGCACGCTCCCACTAAAGCGTTGCCGTACCCTCACCTGGACCCTAAACCGTCCCCGTCCCCTAACCCTAACCCTAGCCCGAAACCTAACCCTAACCCTTCCCCGAAGCCTGACCCTCACCCGTCCCCTAATCCTAACCCGTACGCTAACACTAACCCGCGCCCTCACACGCACGCTCCCCCTAAAGCGTTGCTGTACCCTCACCTGGACCCTAAACCGTCCCCGTCCCCTAACCCTAACCCTAGCCCGAACCCTAACCCTAACCCTTCCCCGAAGCCTGACCCTCACCCGTCCCATAATCCTAACCCGTACGCTAACACTAACCCGCGCCCTCACACGCACGCTCTCCTTAAAGCGTTGCCGTACCCTCACCTGGACCCTAAACCGTCCCCATCCCCTAACCCTAACCCTAGCCCGAACCCTAACCCTAACCCTTCCCCGAAGCCTGACCCTCACCCGTCCCCTAATCCTAACCCGTACGCTAACACTAACCCGCGCCCTCACACGCACGCTCCCCCTAAAGCGTTGCCGTACCCTCACCTGGACCCTAAACCGTCCCCGTCCCCTAACCCTAACCCTAGCCCGAACCCTAACCCTAACCCTTCCTCGAAGCCTGACCCTCACCCGTCCCCTAATCCTAACCCGTACGCTAACACTAACCCGCGCCCTCACACGCACGCTCCCCCTAAAGCGTTGCCGTACCCTCACCTGGACCCTAAAAAGTCCCCGTCCCCTAACCCTAACCCTAGCCCGAATCCTAAACCTAACCCTTCCCCGAAGCCTGACCCTCACCCGTCCCCTAATCCTAACCCGTACGCTAACACTAACCCGCGCCCTCACACGCACGCTCCCCCTAAAGCGTTGCCGTACCCTCACCTGGACCCTAAACCGTCCCCGCCCCTAACCCTAACCCTAGCCCGAACCCTAACCCTAACCCTTCCCCGAAGCCTGACCCTCACCCGTCCCCTAATTCTAACCGGTACGCTAACAATAACCCGCGCCCTCACACGCACGCTCCCACTAAAGCGTTGCCGTACCCTCACCTGGACCCTAAACCGTCCCCGTCCCCTAACCCTAACCCTAGCCCGAAACCTAACCCTAACCCTTCCCCGAAGCCTGACCCTCACCCGTCCCCTAATCCTAACCCGTACGCTAACACTAACCCGCGCCCTCACACGCACGCTCCCCCTAAAGCGTTGCTGTACCCTCACCTGGACCCTAAACCGTCCCCGTCCCCTAACCCTGACCCTAGCCCGAACCCTAACCCTAACCCTTCCCCGAAGCCTGACCCTCACCCGTCCCATAATCCTAACCCGTACGCTAACACTAACCCGCGCCCTCACACGCACGCTCTCCTTAAAGCGTTGCCGTACCCTCACCTGGACCCTAAACCGTCCCCGTCCCCTAACCCTAACCCTAGCCCGAACCCTAACCCTAACCCTTCCCCGAAGCCTGACCCTCACCCGTCCCCTAATCCTAACCCGTACACTAACACTCACCCGCGACCTCACACGCACGCTCCCCCTAAAGCGTTGCCGTACCCTCACCTGGACCCTAAACCGTCCCCGTCCCCTAACCCTAACCCTAGCCCGAACCCTAACCCTAACCCTTCCCCGAAGCCTGACCCTCACCCGTCCCCTAATCCTAACCCGTACGCTAACACTAACCCGCGCCCTCACACGCACGCTCCCCCTAAAGCGTTGCCGTACCCTCACCTGGACCCTAAACCGTCCCCGTCCCCTAACCCTAACCCTAGCCCGAACCCTAACCCTAACCCTTCCCCGAAGCCTGACCCTCACCCGTCCCCTAATCCTAACCCGTACGCTAACACTAACCCGCGCCCTCACACGCACGCTCCCCCTAAAGCGTTGCCGTACCCTCACCTGGACCCTAAACCGTCCCCGCCCCTAACCCTAACCCTAGCCCGAACCCTATCCCTAACCCTTCCCCGAAGCCTGACCCTCACCCGTCCCCTAATTCTAACCGGTACGCTAACACTAACCCGCGCCCTCACACGCACACTCCCACTAAAGCGTTGCCGTACCCTCACCTGGACCCTAAACCGTCCCAGTCCCCTAACCCTAACCCTAGCCCGAAACCTAACCCTAACCCTTCCCCGAAGCCTGACCCTGACCCGTCCCCTAATCCTAACCCGTACGCTAACACTAACCCGCGCCCTCACACGCACGCTCCCCGTAAAGCGTTGCCGTACCCTCACCTGGACCCTAAACCGTCCCCGTCCCCTAACCCTAACCCTAGCCCGAAACCTAACCCTAACCCTTCCCCGAAGCCTGACCCTCACCCGTCCCCTAATCCTAACCCGTACGCTAACACTAACCCGCGCCCTCACACGCACGCTCCCCCTAAAGCGTTGCCGTACCCTCACCTGGACCCTAAACCGTCCCCGTCCCCTAACCCTAACCCTAGCCCGAACCCTAACCCTAACCCTTCCCCGAAGCCTGACCCTCACCCGTCCCCTAATCCTAACCCGTACGCTAACACTAACCCGCGACCTCACACGCACGCTCCCCCTAAAGCGTTGCCGTACCCTCACCTGGACCCTAAAAAGTCCCCGTCCCCTAACCCTAACCCTAGCCCGAATCCTAACCCTAACACTTCCCCGAAGCCTGACCCTCACCCGTCCCCTAATCCTAACCCGTACGCTAACACTAACCCACGTCCTCACACGCACGCTCCCCCTAAAGCGTTGCCGTACCCTCACCTGGACCCTAAACCGTCCCCGTCCCCTAACCCTAACCCTAGCCCGAACCCTAACCCTAACCCTTCCCCGAAGCCTGACCCTCACCCGTCCCCTAATCCTAACCCGTACGCTAACACTAACCCGCGCCCTCACACGCACGCTCCCCCTAAAGCGTTGCCGTACCCTCACCTGGACCCTAAAAAGTCCCCGTCCCCTAACCCTAACCCTAGCCCGAATCCTAACCCTAACACTTCCCCGAAGCCTGACCCTCACCCGTCCCCTAATCCTAACCCGTACGCTAACACTAACCCACGTCCTCACACGCACGCTCCCCCTAAAGCGTTGCCGTACCCTCACCTGGACCCTAAACCGTCCCCGTCCCCTAACCCTAACCCTAGCCCGAACCCTAACCCTAACCCTTCCCCGAAGCCTGACCCTCACCCGTCCCCTAATCCTAACCCGTACGCTAACACTAACCCGCGCCCTCACACGCACGCTCCCCCTAAAGCGTTGCCGTACCCTCACCTGGACCCTAAACCGTCCCCGTCCCCTAACCCTAACCCTAGCCCGAACCCTAACCCTAACCCTTCCCCGAAGCCTGACCCTCACCCGTCCCCTAATCCTAACCCGTACGCTAACACTAACCCACGTCCTCACACGCACGCTCCCCCTAAAGCGTTGCCGTACCCTCACCTGGACCCTAAACCGTCCCCGTCCCCTATCCCTAACCCTAGCCCGAACCCTAACCCTAACCCTTCCCCGAAGCCTGACCCTCACCCGTCCCCTAATCCTAACCCGTACGCTAACACTAACCCGCGCCCTCACACGCACGCTCCCCCTAAAGCGTTGCCGTACCCTCACCTGGACCCTAAACCGTCCCCGTCCCCTAACCCTAACCCTAGCCCGAACCCTAACCCTAACCCTTCCCCGAAGCCTGACCCTCACCCGTCCCCTAATCCTAACCCGTACGCTAACACTAACCCGCGCCCTCACACGCACGCTCCCCCTAAAGCGTTGCCGTACCCTCACCTGGACCCTAAACCGTCCCCGCCCCTAACCCTAACCCTAGCCCGAACCCTAACCCTAACCCTTCCCCGAAGCCTGACCCTCACCCGTCCCCTAATTCTAACTGGTACGCTAACACTAACCCGCGCCCTCACACGCACGCTCCCACTAAATCGTTGCCGTACCCTCACCTGGACCCTAAACCGTCCCCGTCCCCTAACCCTAACCCTAGCCCGAAACCTAACCCTAACCCTTCCCCGAAGCCTGACCCTCACCCGTCCCCTAATCCTAACCCGTACGCTAACACTAACCCGCGCCCTCACACGCACGCTCCCCGTAAAGCGTTGCCGTACCCTCACCTGGACCCTAAACGGTCCCCGTCCCCTAACCCTAACCCTAGCCCGAAACCTAACCCTAACCCTTCCCCGAAGCCTGACCCTCACCCGTCCCCTAATCCTAACCCGTACGCTAACACTAACCCGCGCCCTCACACGCACGCTCCCCGTAAAGCGTTGCCGTACCCTCACCTGGACCCTAAACCGTCCCCGTCCCCTAACCCTAACCCTAGCCCGAAACCTAACCCTAACCCTTCCCCGAAGCCTGACCCTCACCCGTCCCCTAATCCTAACCCGTACGCTAACACTAACCCGCGCCCTCACACGCACGCTCCCCCTAAAGCGTTGCCGTACCCTCACCTGGACCCTAAACCGTCCCCGCCCCTAACCCTAACCCTAGCCCGAACCCTAACCCTAACCCTTCCCCGAAGCCTGACCCTCACCCGTCCCCTAATTCTAACCGGTACGCTAACAATAACCCGCGCCCTCACACGCACGCTCCCACTAAAGCGTTGCCGTACCCTCACCTGGACCCTAAACCGTCCCCGTCCCCTAACCCTAACCCTAGCCCGAAACCTAACCCTAACCCTTCCCCGAAGCCTGACCCTCACCCGTCCCCTAATCCTAACCCGTACGCTAACACTAACCCGCGCCCTCACACGCACGCTCCCCCTAAAGCGTTGCTGTACCCTCACCTGGACCCTAAACCGTCCCCGTCCCCTAACCCTAACCCTAGCCCGAACCCTAACCCTAACCCTTCCCCGAAGCCTGACCCTCACCCGTCCCATAATCCTAACCCGTACGCTAACACTAACCCGCGCCCTCACACGCACGCTCTCCTTAAAGCGTTGCCGTACCCTCACCTGGACCCTAAACCGTCCCCGTCCCCTAACCCTAACCCTAGCCCGAACCCTAACCCTAACCCTTCCCCGAAGCCTGACCCTCACCCGTCCCCTAATCCTAACCCGTACGCTAACACTAACCCGCGCCCTCACACGCACGCTCCCCCTAAAGCGTTGCCGTACCCTCACCTGGACCCTAAACCGTCCCCGTCCCCTAACCCTAACCCTAGCCCGAACCCTAACCCTAACCCTTCCTCGAAGCCTGACCCTCACCCGTCCCCTAATCCTAACCCGTACGCTAACACTAACCCGCGCCCTCACACGCACGCTCCCCCTAAAGCGTTGCCGTACCCTCACCTGGACCCTAAAAAGTCCCCGTCCCCTAACCCTAACCCTAGCCCGAATCCTAACCCTAACCCTTCCCCGAAGCCTGACCCTCACCCGTCCCCTAATCCTAACCCGTACGCTAACACTAACCCACGTCCTCACACGCACGCTCCCCCTAAGGCGTTGCCGTACCCTCACCTGGACCCTAAACCGTCCCCGTCCCCTAACCCTAACCCTAGCCCGAACCCTAACCCTAACCCTTCCCCGAAGCCTGACCCTCACCCGTCCCCTAATCCTAACCCGTACGCTAACACTAACCCGCGCCCTCACACGCACGCTCCCCCTAAAGCGTTGCCGTACCCTCACCTGGACCCTAAACCGTCCCCGTCCCCTAACCCTAACCCTAGCCCGAACCCTAACCCTAACCCTTCCCCGAAGCCTGACCCTCACCCGTCCCCTAATCCTAACCCGTACGCTAACACTAACCCGCGCCCTCACTCGCACGCTCCCCCTAAAGCGTTGCCGTACCCTCACCTGGACCCTAAACAGTCCCCGTCCCCTAACCCTAACCCTAGCCCGAACCCTAACCCTAACCCTTCCCCGAAGCCTGACCCTCACCCTTCCCCTTATCCTAACCCGTACGCTAACACTAACCCGCGCCCTCACACGCACGCTCCCCCTAAAGCGTTGCCGTACCCTCACCTGGACCCTAAACCGTCCCCGTCCCCTAACCCTAACCCTAGCCCGAACCCTAACACTAATCCTTCCCCGAAGCCTGACCCTCAACCGTCCCCTAATCCTAACCCGTACGCTAACACTAACCCGCGCCCTCACACGCACGCTCCCTCTAAAGCGTTGCCGTACCCTCACCTGGACCCTAAACCGTCCCCGTCCCCTAACCCTAACCCTAGCCCGAACCCTAACCCTAACCCTTCCCCGAAGCCTGACCCTCACCCGTCCCCTAATCCTAACCCGTACGCTAACACTAACCCGCGCCCTCACACGCACGCTCCCCCTAAAGCGTTGCCGTACCCTCACCTGGACCCTAAACCGTCCCCGTCCCCTAACCCTAACCCTAGCCCGAACCCTAACCCTAACCCTTCCCCGAAGCCTGACCCTCACCCGTCCCCTAATCCTAACCCGTACGCTAACACTAACCCACGCCCTCACACGCACGCTCCCCCTAAAGCGTTGCCGTACCCTCACCTGGACCCTAAACCGTCCCCGCCCCTAACCCTAACCCTAGCCCGAACCCTAACCCTAACCCTTCCCCGAAGCCTGACCCTCACCCGTCCCCTAATTCTAACCGGTACGCTAACACTAACCCGCGCCCTCACACGCACGCTCCCACTAAACCGTTGCCGTACCCTCACCTGGACCCTAAACCGTCCCCGTCCCCTAACCCTAACCCTAGCCCGAAACCTAACCCTAACCCTTCCCCGAAGCCTGACCCTCACCCGTCCCCTAATCCTAACCCGTACGCTAACACTAACCCGCGCCCTCACACGCACGCTCCCCGTAAAGCGTTGCCGTACCCTCACCTGGACCCTAAACCGTCCCCGTCCCCTAACCCTAACCCTAGCCCGAAACCTAACCCTAACCCTTCCCCGAAGCCTGACCCTCACCCGTCCCCTAATCCTAACCCGTACGCTAACACTAACCCGCGCCCTCACACGCACGCTCCCCCTAAAGCGTTGCCGTACCCTCACCTGGACCCTAAACCGTCCCCGCCCCTAACCCTAACCCTAGCCCGAACCCTAACCCTAACCCTTCCCCGAAGCCTGACCCTCACCCGTCCCCTAATTCTAACCGGTACGCTAACGATAACCCGCGCCCTCACACGCACGCTCCCACTAAAGCGTTGCCGTACCCTCACCTGGACCCTAAACCGTCCCCGTCCCCTAACCCTAACCCTAGCCCGAAACCTAACCCTAACCCTTCCCCGAAGCCTGACCCTCACCCGTCCCCTAATCCTAACCCGTACGCTAACACTAACCCGCGCCCTCACACGCACGCTCCCCCTAAAGCGTTGCTGTACCCTCACCTGGACCCTAAACCGTCCCCGTCCCCTAACCCTAACCCTAGCCCGAACCCTAACCCTAACCCTTCCCCGAAGCCTGACCCTCACCCGTCCCATAATCCTAACCCGTACGCTAACACTAACCCGCGCCCTCACACGCACGCTCTCCTTAAAGCGTTGCCGTACCCTCACCTGGACCCTAAACCGTCCCCGTCCCCTAACCCTAACCCTAGCCCGAACCCTAACCCTAACCCTTCCCCGAAGCCTGACCCTCACCCGTCCCCTAATCCTAACCCGTACACTAACACTCACCCGCGACCTCACACGCACGCTCCCCCTAAAGCGTTGCCGTACCCTCACCTGGACCCTAAACCGTCCCCGTCCCCTAACCCTAACCCTAGCCCGAACCCTAACCCTAACCCTTCCCCGAAGCCTGACCCTCACCCGTCCCCTAATCCTAACCCGTACGCTAACACTAACCCGCGCCCTCACACGCACGCTCCCCCTAAAGCGTTGCCGTACCCTCACCTGGACCCTAAACCGTCCCCGTCCCCTAACCCTAACCCTAGCCCGAACCCTAACCCTAACCCTTCCCCGAAGCCTGACCCTCACCCGTCCCCTAATCCTAACCCGTACGCTAACACTAACCCGCGCCCTCACACGCACGCTCCCCCTAAAGCGTTGCCGTACCCTCACCTGGACCCTAAACCGTCCCCGCCCCTAACCCTAACCCTAGCCCGAACCCTATCCCTAACCCTTCCCCGAAGCCTGACCCTCACCCGTCCCCTAATTCTAACCGGTACGCTAACACTAACCCGCGCCCTCACACGCACGCTCCCACTAAAGCGTTGCCGTACCCTCACCTGGACCCTAAACCGTCCCCGTCCCCTAACCCTAACCCTAGCCCGAAACCTAACCCTAACCCTTCCCCGAAGCCTGACCCTCACCCGTCCCCTAATCCTAACCCGTACGCTAACACTAACCCGCGCCCTCACACGCACGCTCCCCGTAAAGCGTTGCCGTACCCTCACCTGGACCCTAAACCGTCCCCGTCCCCTAACCCTAACCCTAGCCCGAAACCTAACCCTAACCCTTCCCCGAAGCCTGACCCTCACCCGTCCCCTAATCCTAACCCGTACGCTAACACTAACCCGCGCCCTAACACGCACGCTCCCCGTAAAGCGTTGCCGTACCCTCACCTGGACCCTAAACCGTCCCCGTCCCCTAACCCTAACCCTAGCCCGAAACCTAACCCTAACCCTTCCCCGAAGCCTAACCCTCACCCGTCCCCTAATCCTAACCCGTACGCTAACACTAACCCGCGCCCTCACACGCACGCTCCCCCTAAAGCGTTGCCATACCCTCACCTGGACCGTAAACCGTCCCCGCCCCTAACCCTAACCCTAGCCCGAACCCTAACCCTAACCCTTCCCCGAAGCCTGACCCTCACCCGTCCCCTAATTCTAACCGGTACGCTAACAATAACCCGCGCCCTCACACGCACGCTCCCACTAAAGCGTTGCCGTACCCTCACCTGGACCCTAAACCGTCCCCGTCCCCTAACCCTAACCCTAGCCCGAAACCTAACCCTAACCCTTCCCCGAAGCCTGACCCTCACCCGTCCCCTAATCCTAACCCGTACGCTAACACTAACCCGCGCCCTCACACGCACGCTCCCCCTAAAGCGTTGCTGTACCCTCACCTGGACCCTAAACCGTCCCCGTCCCCTAACCCTAACCCTAGCCCGAACCCTAACCCTAACCCTTCCCCGAAGCCTGACCCTCACCCGTCCCATAATCCTAACCCGTACGCTAACACTAACCCGCGCCCTCACACGCACGCTCTCCTTAAAGCGTTGCCGTACCCTCACCTGGACCCTAAACCGTCCCCGTCCCCTAACCCTAACCCTAGCCCGAACCCTAACCCTAACCCTTCCCCGAAGCCTGACCCTCACCCGTCCCCTAATCCTAACCCGTACGCTAACAGTCACCCGCGCCCTCACACGCACGCTCCCCCTAAAGCGTTGCCGTACCCTCACCTGGACCCTAAACCGTCCCCGTCCCCTAACCCTAACCCTAGCCCGAACCCTAACCCTAACCCTTCCCCGAAGCCTGACCCTCACCCGTCCCCTAATCCTAACCCGTACGCTAACACTAACCCGCGCCCTCACACGCACGCTCCCCCTAAAGCGTTTCCGTACCCTCACCTGGACCCTAAACCGTCCCCGTCCCCTAACCCTAACCCTAGCCCGAACCCTAACCCTAACCCTTCCCCGAAGCCTGACCCTCACCCGTCCCCTAATCCTAACCCGTACGCTAACACTAACCCGCGCCCTCACACGCACGCTCCCCCTAAAGCGTTGCCGTACCCTCACCTGGACCCTAAACCGTCCCCGTCCCCTAACCCTAACCCTAGCCCGAACCCTAACCCTAACCCTTCCTCGAAGCCTGACCCTCACCCGTCCCCTAATCCTAACCCGTACGCTAACACTAACCCGCGCCCTCACACGCACGCTCCCCCTAAAGCGTTGCCGTACCCTCACCTGGACCCTAAAAAGTCCCCGTCCCCTAACCCTAACCCTAGCCCGAATCCTAACCCTAACCCTTCCCCGAAGCCTGACCCTCACCCGTCCCCTAATCCTAACCCGTACGCTAACACTAACCCACGTCCTCACACGCACGCTCCCCCTAAAGCGTTGCCGTACCCTCACCTGGACCCTAAACCGTCCCCGTCCCCTAACCCTAACCCTAGCCCGAACCCTAACCCTAACCCTTCCCCGAAGCCTGACCCTCACCCGTCCCCTAATCCTAACCCGTACGCTAACACTAACCCGCGCCCTCACACGCACGCTCCCCCTAAAGCGTTGCCGTACCCTCACCTGGACCCTAAACCGTCCCCGTCCCCTAACCCTAACCCTAGCCCGAACCCTAACCCTAACCCTTCCCCGAAGCCTGACCCTCACCCGTCCCCTAATCCTAACCCGTACGCTAACACTAACCCGCGCCCTCACTCGCACGCTCCCCCTAAAGCGTTGCCGTACCCTCACCTGGACCCTAAACAGTCCCCGTCCCCTAACCCTAACCCTAGCCCGAACCCTAACCCTAACCCTTCCCTGAAGCCTGACCCTCACCCTTCCCCTTATCCTAACCCGTACGCTAACACTAACCCGCGCCCTCACACGCACGCTCCCCCTAAAGCGTTGCCGTACCCTCACCTGGACCCTAAACCGTCCCCGTCCCCTAACCCTAACCCTAGCCCGAACCCTAACACTAATCCTTCCCCGAAGCCTGACCCTCAACCGTCCCCTAATCCTAACCCGTATGCTAACACTAACCCGCGCCCTCACACGCACGCTCCCTCTAAAGCGTTGCCGTACCCTCACCTGGACCCTAAACCGTCCCCGTCCCCTAACCCTAACCCTAGCCCGAACCCTAACCCTAACCCTTCCCCGAAGCCTGACCCTCACCCGTCCCATAATCCTAGCCCGTACGCTAACACTAACCCGCGCCCTCACACGCACGCTCTCCTTAAAGCGTTGCCGTACCCTCACCTGGACCCTAAACCGTCCCCGTCCCCTAACCCTAACCCTAGCCCGAACCCTAACCCTAACCCTTCCCCGAAGCCTGACCCTCACCCGTCCCCTAATCCTAACCCGTACACTAACACTCACCCGCGACCTCACACGCACGCTCCCCCTAAAGCGTTGCCGTACCCTCACCTGGACCCTAAACCGTCCCCGTCCCCTAACCCTAACCCTAGCCCGAACCCTAACCCTAACCCTTCCCCGAAGCCTGACCCTCACCCGTCCCCTAATCCTAACCCGTACGCTAACACTAACCCGCGCCCTCACACGCACGCTCCCCCTAAAGCGTTGCCGTACCCTCACCTGGACCCTAAACCGTCCCCGTCCCCTAACCCTAACCCTAGCCCGAACCCTAACCCTAACCCTTCCCCGAAGCCTGACCCTCACCCGTCCCCTAATCCTAACCCGTACGCTAACACTAACCCGCGCCCTCACACGCACGCTCCCCCTAAAGCGTTGCCGTACCCTCACCTGGACCCTAAACCGTCCCCGCCCCTAACCCTAACCCTAGCCCGAACCCTATCCCTAACCCTTCCCCGAAGCCTGACCCTCACCCGTCCCCTAATTCTAACCGGTACGCTAACACTAACCCGCGCCCTCACACGCACGCTCCCACTAAAGCGTTGCCGTACCCTCACCTGGACCCTAAACCGTCCCCGTCCCCTAACCCTAACCCTAGCCCGAAACCTAACCCTAACCCTTCCCCGAAGCCTGACCCTCACCCGTCCCCTAATCCTAACCCGTACGCTAACACTAACCCGCGCCCTCACACGCACGCTCCCCGTAAAGCGTTGCCGTACCCTCACCTGGACCCTAAACCGTCCCCGTCCCCTAACCCTAACCCTAGCCCGAAACCTAACCCTAACCCTTCCCCGAAGCCTGACCCTCACCCGTCCCCTAATCCTAACCCGTACGCTAACACTAACCCGCGCCCTCACACGCACGCTCCCCGTAAAGCGTTGCCGTACCCTCACCTGGACCCTAAACCGTCCCCGTCCCCTAACCCTAACCCTAGCCCGAAACCTAACCCTAACCCTTCCCCGAAGCCTAACCCTCACCCGTCCCCTAATCCTAACCCGTACGCTAACACTAACCCGCGCCCTCACACGCACGCTCCCCCTAAAGCGTTGCCATACCCTCACCTGGACCCTAAACCGTCCCCGCCCCTAACCCTAACCCTAGCCCGAACCCTAACCCTAACCCTTCCCCGAAGCCTGACCCTCACCCGTCCCCTAATTCTAACCGGTACGCTAACAATAACCCGCGCCCTCACACGCACGCTCCCACTAAAGCGTTGCCGTACCCTCACCTGGACCCTAAACCGTCCCCGTCCCCTAACCCTAACCCTAGCCCGAAACCTAACCCTAACCCTTCCCCGAAGCCTGACCCTCACCCGTCCCCTAATCCTAACCCGTACGCTAACACTAACCCGCGCCCTCACACGCACGCTCCCCCTAAAGCGTTGCTGTACCCTCACCTGGACCCTAAACCGTCCCCGTCCCCTAACCCTAACCCTAGCCCGAACCCTAACCCTAACCCTTCCCCGAAGCCTGACCCTCACCCGTCCCATAATCCTAACCCGTACGCTAACACTAACCCGCGCCCTCACACGCACGCTCTCCTTAAAGCGTTGCCGTACCCTCACCTGGACCCTAAACCGTCCCCGTCCCCTAACCCTAACCCTAGCCCGAACCCTAACCCTAACCCTTCCCCGAAGCCTGACCCTCACCCGTCCCCTAATCCTAACCCGTACGCTAACACTCACCCGCGCCCTCACACGCACGCTCCCCCTAAAGCGTTGCCGTACCCTCACCTGGACCCTAAACCGTCCCCGTCCCCTAACCCTAACCCTAGCCCGAACCCTAACCCTAACCCTTCCCCGAAGCCTGACCCTCACCCGTCCCCTAATCCTAACCCGTACGCTAACACTAACCCGCGCCCTCACACGCACGCTCCCCCTAAAGCGTTTCCGTACCCTCACCTGGACCCTAAACCGTCCCCGTCCCCTAACCCTAACCCTAGCCCGAACCCTAACCCTAACCCTTCCCCGAAGCCTGACCCTCACCCGTCCCCTAATCCTAACCCGTACGCTAACACTAACCCGCGCCCTCACACGCACGCTCCCCCTAAAGCGTTGCCGTACCCTCACCTGGACCCTAAACCGTCCCCGTCCCCTAACCCTAACCCTAGCCCGAACCCTAACCCTAACCCTTCCTCGAAGCCTGACCCTCACCCGTCCCCTAATCCTAACCCGTACGCTAACACTAACCCGCGCCCTCACACGCACGCTCCCCCTAAAGCGTTGCCGTACCCTCACCTGGACCCTAAAAAGTCCCCGTCCCCTAACCCTAACCCTAGCCCGAATCCTAACCCTAACCCTTCCCCGAAGCCTGACCCTCACCCGTCCCCTAATCCTAACCCGTACGCTAACACTAACCCACGTCCTCACACGCACGCTCCCCCTAAAGCGTTGCCGTACCCTCACCTGGACCCTAAACCGTCCCCGTCCCCTAACCCTAACCCTAGCCCGAACCCTAACCCTAACCCTTCCCCGAAGCCTGACCCTCACCCGTCCCCTAATCCTAACCCGTACGCTAACACTAACCCGCGCCCTCACACGCACGCTCCCCCTAAAGCGTTGCCGTACCCTCACCTGGACCCTAAACCGTCCCCGTCCCCTAACCCTAACCCTAGCCCGAACCCTAACCCTAACCCTTCCCCGAAGCCTGACCCTCACCCGTCCCCTAATCCTAACCCGTACGCTAACACTAACCCGCGCCCTCACTCGCACGCTCCCCCTAAAGCGTTGCCGTACCCTCACCTGGACCCTAAACAGTCCCCGTCCCCTAACCCTAACCCTAGCCCGAACCCTAACCCTAACCCTTCCCTGAAGCCTGACCCTCACCCTTCCCCTTATCCTAACCCGTACGCTAACACTAACCCGCGCCCTCACACGCACGCTCCCCCTAAAGCGTTGCCGTACCCTCACCTGGACCCTAAACCGTCCCCGTCCCCTAACCCTAACCCTAGCCCGAACCCTAACACTAATCCTTCCCCGAAGCCTGACCCTCAACCGTCCCCTAATCCTAACCCGTATGCTAACACTAACCCGCGCCCTCACACGCACGCTCCCTCTAAAGCGTTGCCGTACCCTCACCTGGACCCTAAACCGTCCCCGTCCCCTAACCCTAACCCTAGCCCGAACCCTAACCCTAACCCTTCCCCGAAGCCTGACCCTCACCCGTCCCATAATCCTAACCCGTACGCTAACACTAACCCGCGCCCTCACACGCACGCTCTCCTTAAAGCGTTGCCGTACCCTCACCTGGACCCTAAACCGTCCCCGTCCCCTAACCCTAACCCTAGCCCGAACCCTAACCCTAACCCTTCCCCGAAGCCTGACCCTCACCCGTCCCCTAATCCTAACCCGTACACTAACACTCACCCGCGACCTCACACGCACGCTCCCCCTAAAGCGTTGCCGTACCCTCACCTGGACCCTAAACCGTCCCCGTCCCCTAACCCTAACCCTAGCCCGAACCCTAACCCTAACCCTTCCCCGAAGCCTGACCCTCACCCGTCCCCTAATCCTAACCCGTACGCTAACACTAACCCGCGCCCTCACACGCACGCTCCCCCTAAAGCGTTGCCGTACCCTCACCTGGACCCTAAACCGTCCCCGTCCCCTAACCCTAACCCTAGCTCGAACCCTAACCCTAACCCTTCCCCGAAGCCTGACCCTCACCCGTCCCCTAATCCTAACCCGTACGCTAACACTAACCCGCGCCCTCACACGCACGCTCCCCCTAAAGCGTTGCCGTACCCTCACCTGGACCCTAAACCGTCCCCGCCCCTAACCCTAACCCTAGCCCGAACCCTATCCCTAACCCTTCCCCGAAGCCTGACCCTCACCCGTCCCCTAATTCTAACCGGTACGCTAACACTAACCCGCGCCCTCACACGCACGCTCCCACTAAAGCGTTGCCGTACCCTCACCTGGACCCTAAACCGTCCCCGTCCCCTAACCCTAACCCTAGCCCGAAACCTAACCCTAACCCTTCCCCGAAGCCTGACCCTCACCCGTCCCCTAATCCTAACCCGTACGCTAACACTAACCCGCGCCCTCACACGCACGCTCCCCGTAAAGCGTTGCCGTACCCTCACCTGGACCCTAAACCGTCCCCGTCCCCTAACCCTAACCCTAGCCCGAAACCTAACCCTAACCCTTCCCCGAAGCCTGACCCTCACCCGTCCCCTAATCCTAACCCGTACGCTAACACTAACCCGCGCCCTCACACGCACGCTCCCCGTAAAGCGTTGCCGTACCCTCACCTGGACCCTAAACCGTCCCCGTCCCCTAACCCTAACCCTAGCCCGAAACCTAACCCTAACCCTTCCCCGAAGCCTAACCCTCACCCGTCCCCTAATCCTAACCCGTACGCTAACACTAACCCGCGCCCTCACACGCACGCTCCCCCTAAAGCGTTGCCATACCCTCACCTGGACCCTAAACCGTCCCCGCCCCTAACCCTAACCCTAGCCCGAACCCTAACCCTAACCCTTCCCCGAAGCCTGACCCTCACCCGTCCCCTAATTCTAACCGGTACGCTAACAATAACCCGCGCCCTCACACGCACGCTCCCACTAAAGCGTTGCCGTACCCTCACCTGGACCCTAAACCGTCCCCGTCCCCTAACCCTAACCCTAGCCCGAAACCTAACCCTAACCCTTCCCCGAAGCCTGACCCTCACCCGTCCCCTAATCCTAACCCGTACGCTAACACTAACCCGCGCCCTCACACGCACGCTCCCCCTAAAGCGTTGCTGTACCCTCACCTGGACCCTAAACCGTCCCCGTCCCCTAACCCTAACCCTAGCCCGAACCCTAACCCTAACCCTTCCCCGAAGCCTGACCCTCACCCGTCCCATAATCCTAACCCGTACGCTAACACTAACCCGCGCCCTCACACGCACGCTCTCCTTAAAGCGTTGCCGTACCCTCACCTGGACCCTAAACCGTCCCCGTCCCCTAACCCTAACCCTAGCCCGAACCCTAACCCTAACCCTTCCCCGAAGCCTGACCCTCACCCGTCCCCTAATCCTAACCCGTACGCTAACACTCACCCGCGCCCTCACACGCACGCTCCCCCTAAAGCGTTGCCGTACCCTCACCTGGACCCTAAACCGTCCCCGTCCCCTAACCCTAACCCTAGCCCGAACCCTAACCCTAACCCTTCCCCGAAGCCTGACCCTCACCCGTCCCCTAATCCTAACCCGTACGCTAACACTAACCCGCGCCCTCACACGCACGCTCCCCCTAAAGCGTTTCCGTACCCTCACCTGGACCCTAAACCGTCCCCGTCCCCTAACCCTAACCCTAGCCCGAACCCTAACCCTAACCCTTCCCCGAAGCCTGACCCTCACCCGTCCCCTAATCCTAACCCGTACGCTAACACTAACCCGCGCCCTCACACGCACGCTCCCCCTAAAGCGTTGCCGTACCCTCACCTGGACCCTAAACCGTCCCCGTCCCCTAACCCTAACCCTAGCCCGAACCCTAACCCTAACCCTTCCTCGAAGCCTGACCCTCACCCGTCCCCTAATCCTAACCCGTACGCTAACACTAACCCGCGCCCTCACACGCACGCTCCCCCTAAAGCGTTGCCGTACCCTCACCTGGACCCTAAAAAGTCCCCGTCCCCTAACCCTAACCCTAGCCCGAATCCTAACCCTAACCCTTCCCCGAAGCCTGACCCTCACCCGTCCCCTAATCCTAACCCGTACGCTAACACTAACCCACGTCCTCACACGCACGCTCCCCCTAAAGCGTTGCCGTACCCTCACCTGGACCCTAAACCGTCCCCGTCCCCTAACCCTAACCCTAGCCCGAACCCTAACCCTAACCCTTCCCCGAAGCCTGACCCTCACCCGTCCCCTAATCCTAACCCGTACGCTAACACTAACCCGCGCCCTCACACGCACGCTCCCCCTAAAGCGTTGCCGTACCCTCACCTGGACCCTAAACCGTCCCCGTCCCCTAACCCTAACCCTAGCCCGAACCCTAACCCTAACCCTTCCCCGAAGCCTGACCCTCACCCGTCCCCTAATCCTAACCCGTACGCTAACACTAACCCGCGCCCTCACTCGCACGCTCCCCCTAAAGCGTTGCCGTACCCTCACCTGGACCCTAAACAGTCCCCGTCCCCTAACCCTAACCCTAGCCCGAACCCTAACCCTAACCCTTCCCTGAAGCCTGACCCTCACCCTTCCCCTTATCCTAACCCGTACGCTAACACTAACCCGCGCCCTCACACGCACGCTCCCCCTAAAGCGTTGCCGTACCCTCACCTGGACCCTAAACCGTCCCCGTCCCCTAACCCTAACCCTAGCCCGAACCCTAACACTAATCCTTCCCCGAAGCCTGACCCTCAACCGTCCCCTAATCCTAACCCGTACGCTAACACTAACCCGCGCCCTCACACGCACGCTCCCTCTAAAGCGTTGCCGTACCCTCACCTGGACCCTAAACCGTCCCCGTCCCCTAACCCTAACCCTAGCCCGAACCCTAACCCTAACCCTTCCCCGAAGCCTGACCCTCACCCGTCCCCTAATCCTAACCCGTACGCTAACACTAACCCGCGCCCTCACACGCACGCTCCCCCTAAAGCGTTGCCGTACCCTCACCTGGACCCTAAACCGTCCCTGTCCCCTAACCCTAACCCTAGCCCGAACCCTAACCCTAACCCTTCCCCGAAGCCTGAACCTCACCCGTCCCCTAATCCTAACCCGTACGCTAACACTAACCCGCGCCCTCACACGCACGCTCCCCCTAAAGCGTTGCCGTACCCTCACCTGGACCCTAAACCGTCCCCGCCCCTAACCCTAACCCTAGCCCGAACCCTAACCCTAACCCTTCCCCGAAGCCTGACCCTCACCCGTCCCCTAATTCTAACCGGTACGCTAACACTAACCCGCGCCCTCACACGCACGCTCCCACTAAAGCGTTGCCGTACCCTCACCTGGACCCTAAACCGTCCCCGTCCCCTAACCCTAACCCTAGCCCGAAACCTAACCCTAACCCTTCCCCGAAGCCTGACCCTCACCCGTCCCCTAATCCTAACCCGTACGCTAACACTAACCCGCGCCCTCACACGCACGCTCCCCGTAAAGCGTTGCCGTACCCTCACCTGGACCCTAAACCGTCCCCGTCCCCTAACCCTAACCCTAGCCCGAAACCTAACCCTAACCCTTCCCCGAAGCCTGACCCTCACCCGTCCCCTAATCCTAACCCGTACGCTAACACTAACCCGCGCCCTCACACGCACGCTCCCCGTAAAGCGTTGCCGTACCCTCACCTGGACCCTAAACCGTCCCCGTCCCCTAACCCTAACCCTAGCCCGAAACCTAACCCTAACCCTTCCCCGAAGCCTGACCCTCACCCGTCCCCTAATCCTAACCCGTACGCTAACACTAACCCGCGCCCTCACACGCACGCTCCCCCTAAAGCGTTGCCGTACCCTCACCTGGACCCTAAACCGTCCCCGCCCCTAACCCTAACCCTAGCCCGAACCCTAGCCCTAACCCTTCCCCGAAGCCTGACCCTCACCCGTCCCCTAATTCTAACCGGAACGCTAACAATAACCCGCGCCCTCACACGCACGCTCCCCCTAAAGCGTTGCCGTACCCTCACCTGGACCCTAAACCGTCCCCGTCCCCTAACCCTAACCCTAGCCCGAAACCTAACCCTAACCCTTCCCCGAAGCCTGACCCTCACCCGTCCCCTAATCCTAACCCGTACGCTAACACTAACCCACGCCCTCACACGCACGCTCCCCCTAAAGCGTTGCTGTACCCTCACCTGGACCCTAAACCGTCCCCGTCCCCTAACCCTAACCCTAGCCCGAACCCTAACCCTAACCCTTCCCCGAAGCCTGACCCTCACCCGTCCAATAATCCTAACCCGTACGCTAACACTAACCCGCGAACTCACACGCACGCTCTCCTTAAAGCGTTGCCGTACCCTCACCTGGACCCTAAACCGTCCCCGTCCCCTAACCCTAACCCTAGCCCGAACCCTAACCCTAACCCTTCCCCGAAGCCTGACCCTCACCCGTCCCCTAATCCTAACCCGTACGCTAACACTAACCCGCGCCCTCACACGCACGCTCCCCCTAAAGCGTTGCCGTACCCTCACCTGGACCCTAAACCGTCCCCGTCCCCTAACCCTAACCCTAGCCCGAACCCTAACCCTAACCCTTCCCCGAAGCCTGACCCTCACCCGTCCCCTAATCCTAACCCGTACGCTAACACTAACCCGCGCCCTCACACGCACGCTCCCCCTAAAGCGTTGCCGTACCCTCACCTGGACCCTAAACCGTCCCCGTCCCCTAACCCTAACCCTAGCCCGAACCCTAACCCTAACCCTTCCCCGAAGCCTGACCCTCACCCGTCCCCTAATCCTAACCCGTACGCTAACACTAACCCGCGCCCTCACTCGCACGCTCCCCCTAAAGCGTTGCCGTACCCTCACCTGGACCCTAAACAGTCCCCGTCCCCTAACCCTAACCCTAGCCCGAACCCTAACCCTAACCCTTCCCCGAAGCCTGACCCTCACCCTTCCCCTTATCCTAACCCGTACGCTAACACTAACCCGCGCCCTCACACGCACGCTCCCCCTAAAGCGTTGCCGTACCCTCACCTGGACCCTAAACCGTCCCCGTCCCCTAACCCTAACCCTAGCCCGAACCCTAACACTAATCCTTCCCCGAAGCCTGACCCTCAACCGTCCCCTAATCCTAACCCGTACGCTAACACTAACCCGCGCCCTCACACGCACGCTCCCTCTAAAGCGTTGCCGTACCCTCACCTGGACCCTAAACCGTCCCCGTCCCCTAACCCTAACCCTAGCCCGAACCCTAACCCTAACCCTTCCCCGAAGCCTGACCCTCACCCGTCCCCTAATCCTAACCCGTACGCTAACACTAACCCGCGCCCTCACACGCACGCTCCCCCTAAAGCGTTGCCGTACCCTCACCTGGACCCTAAACCGTCCCCGTCCCCTAACCCTAACCCTAGCCCGAACCCTAACCCTAACCCTTCCCCGAAGCCTGACCCTCACCCGTCCCCTAATCCTAACCCGTACGCTAACACTAACCAGCTCCCTCACACGCACGCTCCCCCTAAAGCGTTGCCGTACCCTCACCTGGACCCTAAACAGTCCCCGCCCCTAACCCTAACCCTAGCCCGAACCCTAACCCTAACCCTTCCCCGAAGCCTGACCCTCACCCGTCCCCTAATTCTAACCGGTACGCTAACACTAACCCGCGCCCTCACACGCACGCTCCCACTAAAGCGTTGCCGTACCCTCACCTGGACCCTAAACCGTCCCCGTCCCCTAACCCTAACCCTAGCCCGAAACCTAACCCTAACCCTTCCCCGAAGCCTGACCCTCACCCGTCCCCTAATCCTAACCCGTACGCTAACACTAACCCGCGCCCTCACACGCACGCTCCCCGTAAAGCGTTGCCGTACCCTCACCTGGACCCTAAACCGTCCCCGTCCCCTAACCCTAACCCTAGCCCGAAACCTAACCCTAACCCTTCCCCGAAGCCTGACCCTCACCCGTCCCCTAATCCTAACCCGTACGCTAACACTAACCCGCGCCCTCACACGCACGCTCCTCGTAAAGCGTTGCCGTACCCTCACCTGGACCCTAAACCGTCCCCGTCCCCTAACCCTAACCCTAGCCCGAAACCTAACCCTAACCCTTCCCCGAAGCCTGACCCTCACCCGTCCCCTAATCCTAACCCGTACGCTAACACTAACCCGCGCCCTCACACGCACGCTCCCCGTAAAGCGTTGCCGTACCCTCACCTGGACCCTAAACCGTCCCCGCCCCTAACCCTAACCCTAGCCCGAACCCTAACCCTAACCCTTCCCCGAAGCCTGACCCTCACCCGTCCCCTAATTCTAACCGGTACGCTAACAATAACCCGCGCCCTCACACGCACGCTCCCACTAAAGCGTTGCCGTACCCTCACCTGGACCCTAAACCGTTCCCGTCCCCTAACCCTAACCCTAGCCCGAAACCTAACCCTAACCCTTCCCCGAAGCCTGACCCTCACCCGTCCCCTAATCCTAACCCGTACGCTAACACTAACCCGCGCCCTCACACGCACGCTCCCCCTAAAGCGTTGCTGTACCCTCACCTGGACCCTAAACCGTCCCCGTCCCCTAACCCTAACCCTAGCCCGAACCCTAACCCTAACCCTTCCCCGAAGCCTGACCCTCACCCGTCCCATAATCCTAACCCGTACGCTAACACTAACCCGCGCCCTCACACGCACGCTCTCCTTAAAGCGTTGCCGTACCCTCACCTGGACCCTAAACCGTCCCCGTCCCCTAACCCTAACCCTAGCCCGAACCCTAACCCTAACCCTTCCCCGAAGCCTGACCCTCACCCGTCCCCTAATCCTAACCCGTACGCTAACACTCACCCGCGCCCTCACACGCACGCTCCCCCTAAAGCGTTGCCGTACCCTCACCTGGACCCTAAACCGTCCCCGTCCCCTAACCCTAACCCTAGCCCGAACCCTAACCCTAACCCTTCCCCGAAGCCTGACCCTCACCCGTCCCCTAATCCTAACCCGTACGCTTACACTAACCCGCGCCCTCACATGCACGCTCCCCCTAAAGCGTTGCCGTACCCTCACCTGGACCCTAAACCGTCCCCGTCCCCTAACCCTAACCCTAGCCCGAACCCTAACCCTAACCCTTCCCCGAAGCCTGACCCTCACCCGTCCCCTAATCCTAACCCGTACGCTAACACTAACCCGCGCCCTCACATGCACGCTCCCCCTAAAGCGTTGCCGTACCCTCACCTGGACCCTAAACCGTCCCCGTCCCCTAACCCTAACCCTAGCCCGAACCCTAACCCTAACCCTTCCCCGAAGCCTGACCCTCACCCGTCCCCTAATCCTAACCCGTACGCTAACACTAACCCGCGCCCTCACACGCACGCTCCCCCTAAAGCGTTGCCGTACCCTCACCTGGACCCTAAACCGTCCCCGTCCCCTAACCCTAACCCTAGCCCGAACCCTAACCCTAACCCTTCCCCGAAGCCTGACCCTCACCCGTCCCCTAATCCTAACCCGTACGCTAACACTAACCCGCGCCCTCACACGCACGCTCCCCCTAAAGCGTTGCCGTAACCTCACCTGGACCCTAAACCGTCCCCTAACCCTAACCCTAACCCTAGCCCGAACCCTAACCCTAACCCGTCCCCTAATCCTAACCCGTACGCTAACACTAACCCGCGCCCTCACACGCACGCTCCCCCTAAAGCGTTGCCGTACCCTCACCTGGACCCTAAACCGTCCCCGTCCCCTAACCCTAACCCTAGCCCGAACCCTAACACTAATCCTTCCCCGAAGCCTGACCCTCAACCGTCCCCTAATCCTAACCCGTACGCTAACACTAACCCGCGCCCTCACACGCACGCTCCCTCTAAAGCGTTGCCGTACCCTCACCTGGACCCTAAACCGTCCCCGTCCCCTAACCCTAACCCTAGCCCGAACCCTAACCCTAACCCTTCCCCGAAGCCTGACCCTCACCCGTCCCCTAATCCTAACCCGTACGCTAACACTAACCCGCGCCCTCACACGCACGCTCCCCCTAAAGCGTTGCCGTACCCTCACCTGGACCCTAAACCGTCCCCGTCCCCTAACCCTAACCCTAGCCCGAACCCTAACCCTAACCCTTCCCCGAAGCCTGACCCTCACCCGTCCCCTATTCCTAACCCGTACGCTAACACTAACCCGCGCCCTCACACGCACGCTCCCCCTAAAGCGTTGCCGTACCCTCACCTGGACCCTAAACCGTCCCCGCCCCTAACCCTAACCCTAGCCCGAACCCTATCCCTAACCCTTCCCCGAAGCCTGACCCTCACCCGTCCCCTAATTCTAACCGGTACGCTAACACTAACCCGCGCCCTCACACGCACGCTCCCACTAAAGCGTTGCCGTACCCTCACCTGGACCCTAAACCGTCCCCGTCCCCTAACCCTAACCCTAGCCCGAAACCTAACCCTAACCCTTCCCCGAAGCCTGACCCTCACCCGTCCCCTAATCCTAACCCGTACGCTAACACTAACCCGCGCCCTCACACGCACGCTCCCCGTAAAGCGTTGCCGTACCCTCACCTGGACCCTAAACCGTCCCCGTCCCCTAACCCTAACCCTAGCCCGAAACCTAACCCTAACCCTTCCCCGAAGCCTGACCCTCACCCGTCCCCTAATCCTAACCCGTACGCTAACACTAACCCGCGCCCTCACACGCACGCTCCCCGTAAAGCGTTGCCGTACCCTCACCTGGACCCTAAACCGTCCCCGTCCCCTAACCCTAACCCTAGCCCGAACCCTAACCCTAACCCTTCCCCGAAGCCTGACCCTCACCCGTCCCCTAATCCTAACCCGTACGCTAACACTAACCCGCGCCCTCACACGCACGCTCCCCCTAAAGCGTTGCCATACCCTCACCTGGACCCTAAACCGTCCCCGCCCCTAACCCTAACCCTAGCCCGAACCCTAACCCTAACCCTTCCCCGAAGCCTGACCCTCACCCGTCCCCTAATTCTAACCGGTACGCTAACAATAAACCGCGCCCTCACACGCACGCTCCCACTAAAGCGTTGCCGTACCCTCACCTGGACCCTAAACCGTCCCCGTCCCCTAACCCTAACCCTAGCCCGAAACCTAACCCTAACCCTTCCCCGAAGCCTGACCCTCACCCGTCCCCTAATCCTAACTCGTACGCTAACACTAACCCGCGCCCTCACACGCACGCTCCCCCTAAAGCGTTGCTGTACCCTCACCTGGACCCTAAACCGTCCCCGTCCCCTAACCCTAACCCTAGCCCGAACCCTAACCCTAACCCTTCCCCGAAGCCTGACCCTCACCCGTCCCATAATCCTAACCCGTACGCTAACACTAACCCGCGCCCTCACACGCACGCTCTCCTTAAAGCGTTGCCGTACCCTCACCTGGACCCTAAACCGTCCCCGTCCCCTAACCCTAACCCTAGCCCGAACCCTAACCCTAACCCTTCCCCGAAGCCTGACCCTCACCCGTCCCCTAATCCTAACCCGTACGCTAACACTCACCCGCGCCCTCACACGCACGCTCCCCCTAAAGCGTTGCCGTACCCTCACCTGGACCCTAAACCGTCCCCGTCCCCTAACCCTAACCCTAGCCCGAACCCTAACCCTAACCCTTCCCCGAAGCCTGACCCTCACCCGTCCCCTAATCCTAACCCGTACGCTAACACTAACCCGCGCCCTCACACGCACGCTCCCCCTAAAGCGTTGCCGTACCCTCACCTGGACCCTAAACCGTCCCCGTCCCCTAACCCTAACCCTAGCCCGAACCCTAACCCTAACCCTTCCCCGAAGCCTGACCCTCACCCGTCCCCTAATCCTAACCCGTACGCTAACACTAACCCGCGCCCTCACACGCACGCTCCCCCTAAAGCGTTGCCGTACCCTCACCTGGACCCTAAACCGTCCCCGTCCCCTAACCCTAACCCTAGCCCGAACCCTAACCCTAACCCTTCCCCGAAGCCTGACCCTCACCCGTCCCCTAATCCTAACCCGTACGCTAACACTAACCCACGCCTTCACACGCACGCTCCCCCTAAAGCGTTGCCGTACCCTCACCTGGACCCTAAAAAGTCCCCGTCCCCTAACCCTAACCCTAGCCCGAATCCTAACCCTAACCCTTCCCCGAAGCCTGACCCTCACCCGTCCCCTAATCCTAACCCGTACGCTAACACTAACCCACGTCCTCACACGCACGCTCCCCCTAAAGCGTTGCCGTACCCTCACCTGGACCCTAAACCGTCCCCGTCCCCTAACCCTAACCCTAGCCCGAACCCTAACCCTAACCCTTCCCCGAAGCCTGACCCTCACCCGTCCCCTAATCCTAACCCGTACGCTAACACTAACCCGCGCCCTCACACGCACGCTCCCCCTAAAGCGTTGCCGTACCCTCACCTGGACCCTAAACCGTCCCCGTCCCCTAACCCTAACCCTAGCCCGAACCCTAACCCTAACCCTTCCCCGAAGCCTGACCCTCACCCGTCCCCTAATCCTAACCCGTACGCTAACACTAACCCGCGCCCTCACACGCACGCTCCCCCTAAAGCGTTGCCGTACCCTCACCTGGACCCTAAACAGTCCCCGTCCCCTAACCCTAACCCTAGCCCGAACCCTAACCCTAACCCTTCCCCGAAGCCTGACCCTCACCCTTCCCCTTATCCTAACCCGTACGCTAACACTAACCCGCGCCCTCACACGCACGCTCCCCCTAAAGCGTTGCCGTACCCTCACCTGGACCCTAAACCGTCCCCGTCCCCTAACCCTAACCCTAGCCCGAACCCTAACACTAATCCTTCCCCGAAGCCTGACCCTCAACCGTCCCCTAATCCTAACCCGTACGCTAACACTAACCCGCGCCCTCACACGCACGCTCCCCGTAAAGCGTTGCCGTACCCTCACCTGGACCCTAAACCGTCCCCGTCCCCTAACCCTAACCCTAGCCCGAACCCTAACACTAATCCTTCCCCGAAGCCTCACCCTCACCCGTCCCCTAATCCTAACCCGTACGCTAACACTAACCCGCGCCCTCACACGCACGCTCCCCCTAAAGCGTTGCCGTACCCTCACCTGGACCCTAAACCGTCCCCGTCCCCTAACCCTAACCCTAGCCCGAACCCTAACACTAATCCTTCCCCGAAGCCTGACCCTCACCCGTCCCCTAATCCTAACCCGTACGCTAACACTAACCCGCGCCCTCACACGCACGCTCCCCGTAAAGCGTTGCCGTACCCTCACCTGGACCCTAAACCGTCCCCGTCCCCTAACCCTAACCCTAGCCCGAAACCTAACCCTAACCCTTCCCCGAAGCCTGACCCTCACCCGTCCCCTAATCCTAACCCGTACGCTAACACTAACCCGCGCCCTCACACGCACGCTCCCCCTAAAGCGTTGCCGTACCCTCACCTGGACCCTAAACCGTCCCCGCCCCTAACCCTAACCCTAGCCCGAACCCTAACCCTAACCCTTCCCCGAAGCCTGACCCTCACCCGTCCCCTAATTCTAACCGGTACGCTAACAATAACCCGCGCCCTCACACGCACGCTCCCACTAAAGCGTTGCCGTACCCTCACCTGGACCCTAAACCGTCCCCGTCCCCTAACCCTAACCCTAGCCCGAAACCTAACCCTAACCCTTCCCCGAAGCCTGACCCTCACCCGTCCCCTAATCCTAACCCGTACGCTAACACTAACCCGCGCCCTCACACGCACGCTCCCCCTAAAGCGTTGCTGTACCCTCACCTGGACCCTAAACCGTCCCCGTCCCCTAACCCTAACCCTAGCCCGAACCCTAACCCTAACCCTTCCCCGAAGCCTGACCCTCACCCGTCCCATAATCCTAACCCGTACGCTAACACTAACCCGCGCCCTCACACGCACGCTCCCCCTAAAGCGTTGCCGTACCCTCACCTGGACCCTAAACCGTCCCCGTCCCCTAACCCTAACCCTAGCCCGAACCCTAACCCTAACCCTTCCCCGAAGCCTGACCCTCACCCGTCCCCTAATCCTAACCCGTACGCTAACACTCACCCGCGCCCTCACACGCACGCTCCCCCTAAAGCGTTGCCGTACCCTCACCTGGACCCTAAACCGTCCCCGTCCCCTAACCCTAACCCTAGCCCGAACCCTAACCCTAACCCTTCCCCGAAGCCTGACCCTCACCCGTCCCCTAATCCTAACCCGTACGCTAACACTAACCCGCGCCCTCACACGCACGCTCCCCCTAAAGCGTTGCCGTACCCTCACCTGGACCCTAAACCATCCCCGTCCCCTAACCCTAACCCTAGCCCGAACCCTAACCCTAACCCTTCCCCGAAGCCTGACCCTCACCCGTCCCCTAATCCTAACCCGTACGCTAACACTAACCCGCGCCCTCACACGCACGCTCCCCCTAAAGCGTTGCCGTACCCTCACCTGGACCCTAAACCGTCCCCGTCCCCTAACCCTAACCCTAGCCCGAACCCTAACCCTAACCCTTCCTCGAAGCCTGACCCTCACCCGTCCCCTAATCCTAACCCGTACGCTAACACTAACCCGCGCCCTCACACGCACGCTCCCCCTAAAGCGTTGCCGTACCCTCACCTGGACCCTAAAAAGTCCCCGTCCCCTAACCCTAACCCTAGCCCGAATCCTAACCCTAACCCTTCCCCGAAGCCTGACCCTCACCCGTCCCCTAATCCTAACCCGTACGCTAACACTAACCCACGTCCTCACACGCACGCTCCCCCTAAAGCGTTGCCGTACCCTCACCTGGACCCTAAACCGTCCCCGTCCCCTAACCCTAACCCTAGCCCGAACCCTAACCCTAACCCTTCCCCGAAGCCTGACCCTCACCCGTCCCCTAATCCTAACCCGTACGCTAACACTAACCCGCGCCCTCACACGCACGCTCCCCCTAAAGCGTTGCCGTACCCTCACCTGGACCCTAAACCGTCCCCGTCCCCTAACCCTAACCCTAGCCCGAACCCTAACCCTAACCCTTCCCCGAAGCCTGACCCTCACCCGTCCCCTAATCCTAACCCGTACGCTAACACTAACCCGCGCCCTCACACGCACGCTCCCCCTAAAGCGTTGCCGTACCCTCACCTGGACCCTAAACAGTCCCCGTCCCCTAACCCTAACCCTAGCCCGAACCCTAACCCTAACCCTTCCCCGAAGCCTGACCCTCACCCTTCCCCTTATCCTAACCCGTACGCTAACACTAACCCGCGCCCTCACACGCACGCTCCCCCTAAAGCGTTGCCGTACCCTCACCTGGACCCTAAACCGTCCCCGTCCCCTAACCCTAACCCTAGCCCGAACCCTAACCCTAACCCTTCCCCGAAGCCTGACCCTCACCCGTCCCCTAATCCTAACCCGTACGCTAACACTAACCCGCGCCCTCACATGCACGCTCCCCCTAAAGCGTTGCCGTACCCTCACCTGGACCCTAAACCGTCCCCGTCCCCTAACCCTAACCCTAGCCCGAACCCTAACCCTAACCCTTCCCCGAAGCCTGACCCTCACCCGTCCCCTAATCCTAACCCGTACGCTAACACTAACCCGCGCCCTCACACGCACGCTCCCCCTAAAGCGTTGCCGTACCCTCACCTGGACCCTAAACCGTCCCCGTCCCCTAACCCTAACCCTAGCCCGAACCCTAACCCTAACCCTTCCCCGAAGCCTGACCCTCACCCGTCCCCTAATCCTAACCCGTACGCTAACACTAACCCGCGCCCTCACACGCACGCTCCCCCTAAAGCGTTGCCGTACCCTCACCTGGACCCTAAACCGTCCCCGTCCCCTAACCCTAACCCTAGCCCGAACCCTAACCCTAACCCTTCCCCGAAGCCTGACCCTCACCCGTCCCCTAATCCTAACCCGTACGCTAAAACTAACCCGCGCCCTCACACGCACGCTCCCCCTAAAGCGTTGCCGTACCCTCACCTGGACCCTAAACCGTCCCCGTCCCCTAACCCTAACCCTAGCCCGAACCCTAACCCTAACCCTTCCCCGAAGCCTGACCCTCACCCGTCCCCTAATCCTAACCCGTACGCTAACACTAACCCGCACCCTCACACGCATGCTCCCCCTAAAGCATTGCCGTACCCTCACCTGGACCCTAAACCGTCCCCGTCCCCTAACCCTAACCCTAGCCCGAACCCTAACCGTAACTCTTCCCCGAAGCCTGACCCTCACCCGTCCCCTAATCCTAACACGTACGCTAACACTAACCCGCGCCCTCACACGCACGCTCCCCCTAAAGCTTTGCCGTACCCTCACCTGGACCCTAAACCGTCCCCGTCCCCTAACCCTAACCCTAGCCCGAACCCTAACCCTAACCCTTCCCCGAAGCCTGACCCTCACCCGTCCCCTAATCCTAACCCGTACGCTAACACTAACCCGCGCCCTCACACGCACGCTCCCCCTAAAGCGTTGCCGTACCCTCACCTGGACCCTAAACCGTCCCCGTCCCCTAACCCTAACCCTAGCCCGAACCCTAACCCTAACCCTTCCCCGAAGCCTGACCCTCACCCGTCCCCTAATCCTAACCCGTACGCTAACACTAACCCGCGCCCTCACACTCACACTCCCCCTAAAGCGTTGCCGTACCCTCACCTGGACCCTAAACCGTCCCCGTCCCCTACCCTAACCCTAGCCCGAATCCTAACCCTAACCCTTCCCCGAAGCCTGACCCTCACCCGTCCCCTATTCCTAACCCGTACGCTAACACTAACCCACGTCCTCACACGCACGCTCCCCCTAAAGCGTTGCCGTACCCTCACCTGGACCCTAAACCGTCCCCGTCCCCTAACCCTAACCCTAGCCCGAACCCTAACCCTAACCCTTCCCCGAAGCCTGACCCTCACCCGCCCCTAATCCTAACCCGTACGCTAACACTAACCCGCGCCCTCACACGCACGCTCCCCCTAAAGCGTTGCCGTACCCTCACCTGGACCCTAAACCGTCCCCGTCCCCTAACCCTAACCCTAGCCCGAACCCTAACCCTAACCCTTCCCCGAAGCCTGACCCTCACCCGTCCCCTAATCCTAACCCGTACGCTAACACTAACCCGCGCCCTCACACGCACGCTCCCCCTAAAGCGTTGCCGTACCCTCACCTGGACCCTAAACAGTCCCCGTCCCCTAACCCTAACCCTAGCCCGAACCCTAACCCTAACCCTTCCCCGAAGCCTGACCCTCAGCCTTCCCCTTATCCTAACCCGTACGCTAACACTAACACGCGCCCTCACACGCACGCTCCCCCTAAAGCGTTGCCGTACCCTCACCGGGACCCTAAACCGTCCCCGTCCCCTAACCCTAACCCTAGCCCGAACCCTAACCCTAACCCTTCCCCGAAGCCTGACCCTCACCCTTCCCCTTATCCTAACCCGTACGCTAACACTAACCCGCGCCCTCACACGCACGCTCCCCCTAAAGCGTTGCCGTACCCTCACCTGGACCCTAAACCGTCCCCGTCCCCTAACCCTAACCCTAGCCCGAACCCTAACCCTAACCCTTCCCCGAAGCCTGACCCTCACCCGTCCCCTAATCCTAACCCGTACGCTAACACTAACCCGCGCCCTCACACGCACGCTCCCCCTAAAGCGTTGCCGTACCCTCACCTGGACCCTAAACCGTCCCCGTCCCCTAACCCTAACCCTAGCCCGAACCCTAACCCTAACCCTTCCCCGAAGCCTGACCCTCACCCGTCCCCTAATCCTAACCCGTACGCTAACACTAACCCACGCCCTCACACGCACGCTCCCCCTAAAGCGTTGCCGTACCCTCACCTGGACCCTAAACCGTCCCCGTCCCCTAACCCTAACCCTAGCCCGAACCCTAACCCTAACCCTTCCCCGAAGCGTGACCCTCACCCGTCCCCTAATCCTAACCCGTACGCTAACACTAACCCGCGCCCTCACACTCACGCTCCCCCTAAAGCGTTGCCGTACCCTCACCTGGACCCTAAACCGTCCCCGTCCCCTAACCCTAACCCTAGCCCGAACCCTAACCCTAACCCTTCCCCGAAGCCTGACCCTCACCCGTCCCCTAATCCTAACCCGTACGCTAACACTAACCCGCGCCCTCACACGCACGCTCCCCCTAAAGCGTTGCCATACCCTCACCTGGACCCTAAACCGTCCCCGTCCCCTAACCCTAACCCTAGCCCGAACCCTAACCCTAACCCTTCCCCGAAGCCTGACCCTCACCCGTCCCCTAATCCTAACCCGTACGCTAACACTAACCCGCGCCCTCACACGCACGCTCCCCCTAAAGCGTTGCCGTACCCTCACCTGGACCCTAAACCGTCCCCGTCCCCTAACCCTAACCCTAGCCCGAACACTAACCCTAACCCTTCCCCGAAGCCTGACCCTCACCCGTCCCCTAATCCTAACCCGTACGCTAACACTAACCCGCGCCCTCACACGCACGCTCCCCCTAAAGCGTTGCCGTACCCTCACCTGGACCCTAAACCGTCCCCGTCCCCTAACCCTAACCCTAGCCCGAACCCTAACCCTAACCCTTCCCCGAAGCCTGACCCTCACCCGTCCCCTAATCCTAACCCGTACGCTAACACTAACCCGCGCCCTCACACGCACGCTCCCCCTAAAGCGTTGCCGTACCCTCACCTGGACCCTAAACCGTCCCCGTCCCCTAACCCTAACCCTAGCCCGAACCCTAACCCTAACCCTTCCCCGAAGCCTGACCCTCACCCGTCCCCTAATCCTAACCCGTACGCTAACACTAACCCGCGTCCTCACACGCACGTTCCCCCTAAAGCGTTGCCGTACCCTCACCTGGACCCTAAACCGTCCCCGTACCCTAACCCTAACCCTAGCCCGAACCCTAACCCTAACCCTTCCCCGAAGCCTGACCCTCACCCGTCCCCTAATCCTAACCGGTACGCTAACACTAACCCGCGCCCACACACGCACGCTCCCCCTAAAGCGTTGCCGTACCCTCACCTGGACCCTAAACCGTCCCCGTCCCCTAACACTAACCCTAGCCCGAACCCTAACCCTAACCCTTCCCCGAAGCCTGACCCTCACCCGTCCCCTAATCCTAACCCGTACGCTAACACTAACCCGTGCCCTCACACGCACGCTCCCCCTAAAGCGTTGCCGTACCCTCACCTGGACCCTAAACCGTCCCCATCCCCTAACCCTAACCCTAGCCCGAACCCGAACCCTAACCCTAACTCTTCCCCGAAGCCTGACCCTCACCCTTCCCCTTATCCTAACCCGTACGCTAACACTAACCCGCGCCCTCACACGCACGCTCCCCCTAAAGCGTTGCCGTACCCTCACCTGGACCCTAAACCGTCCCCGTCCCCTAACCCTAACCCTAGCCCGAACCCTAACCCTAACCCTTCCCCGAAGCCTGACCCTCACCCGTCCCCTAATCCTAACCCGTACGCTAACACTAACCCGCGCCCTCACACGCACGCTCCCCCTAAAGCGTTGCCGTACCCTCACCTGGACCCTAAACCGTCCCCGTCCCCTAACCCTAACCCTAGCCCGAACCCTAACCCTAACCCTTCCCCGAAGCCTGACCCTCACCCGTCCCCTAATCCTAACCCGTACGCTAACACTAACCCGCGTCCTCACACGCACGCTCCCCCTAAAGCGTTGCCGTACCCTCACCTGGACCCTAAACCGTCCCCGTCCCCTAACCCTAACCCTAGCCCGAACCCTAACCCTAACCCTTCCCCGAAGCCTGACCCTCACCCGTCCCCTAATCCTAACCGGTACGCTAACACTAACCCGCGCCCTCACACGCATGCTCCCCCTAAAGCGTTGCCGTACCCTCACCTGGACCCTAAACCGTCCCCGTCCCCTAACCCTAACCCTAGCCCGAACCCTAACCCTAACCCTTCCCCGAAGCCTGACCCTCACCCGTCCCCTAATCCTAACCCGTACGCTAACACTAACCCGTGCCCTCACACGCACGCTCCCCCTAAAGCGTTGCCGTACCCTCACCTGGACCCTAAACCGTCCCCGTCCCCTAACCCTAACCCTAGCCCGAACCCTAACCCTAACCCTTCCCCGAAGCCTGACCCTCACCCTTCCCCTTATCCTAACCCGTACGCTAACACTAACCCGCGCCCTCACACGCACGCTCCCCCTAAAGCGTTGCCGTACCCTCACCTGGACCCTAAACCGTCCCCGTCCCCTAACCCTAACCCTAGCCCGAACCCTAACCCTAACCCTTCCCCGAAGCCTGACCCTCACCCGTCCCCTAATCCTAACCCGTACGCTAACACTAACCCGCGCCCTCACACGCACGCTCCCCCTAAAGCGTTGCCGTACCCTCACCTGGACCCTAAACCGTCCCCGTCCCCTAACCCTAACCCTAGCCGGAACCCTAACCCTAATCCTTCCCCGAAGCCTGACCCTCAACCGTCCCCTAATCCTAACCCGTACGCTAACACTAACCCGCGCCCTCACACGCACGCTCCCCCTAAAGCGTTGCCGTACCCTCACCTGGACCCTAAACCGTCCCCGTCCCCTAACCCTAACCCTAGCCCGAACCCTAACCCTAACCCTTCCCCGAAGCCTGACCCTCAACCGTCCCCTAATCCTAACCCGTACGCTAACACTAACCCGCGCCCTCACACGCACGCTCCCCCTAAAGCGTTGCCGTACCCTCACCTGGACCCTAAACCGTCCTCGTCCCCTAACCCTAACCCTAGCCCGAACCCTAACCCTAACCCTTCCCCGAAGCCTGACCCTCACCAGTCCCCTAATCCTAACCCGTACGCTAACACTAACCCGCGCCCTCACACGCACGCTCCCCCTAAAGCGTTGCCGTACCCTCACCTGGACCCTAAACCGTCCCCGTCCCCTAACCCTAACCCTAGCCCGAACCCTAACCCTAACCCTTCCCCGAAGCCTGACCCTCACCCGTCCCCTAATCCTAACCCGTACGCTAACACTAACCCGCGCCCTCACACGCACGCTCCCTCTAAAGCGTTGCCGTACCCTCACCTGGACCCTAAACCGTCCCCGTCCCCTAACCCTAACCCTAGCCCGAACCCTAACCCTAACCCTTCCCCGAAGCCTGACCCTCACCCGTCCCCTAATCCTAACCCGTACGCTAACACTAACCCGCGCCCTCACACGCACGCTCCCCCTAAAGCGTTGCCGTACCCTCACCTGGACCCTAAACCGTCCCCGTCCCCTAACCCTAACCCTAGCCCGAACCCTAACCCTAACCCTTCCCCGAAGCCTGACCCTCACCCGTCCCCTAATCCTAACCCGTACGCTAACACTAACCCGCGCCCTCACACGCACGCTCCCCGTAAAGCGTTGCCGTACCCTCACCTGGACCCTAAACCGTCCCCGTCCCCTAACCCTAACCCTAGCCCGAACCCTAACCCTAACCCTTCCCCGAAGCCTGACCCTCACCCGTCCCCTAATCCTAACCCGTACGCTAACACTAACCCGCGCCCTCACACGCACGCTCCCCCTAAAGCGTTGCCGTACCCTCACCTGGACCCTAAACCGTCCCCGTCCCCTAACCCTAACCCTAGCCCGAACCCTAACCCTAACCCTTCCCCGAAGCCTGACCCTCACCCGTCCCCTAATCCTAACCCGTACGCTAAAACTAACCCGCGCCCTCACACGCACGCTCCCCCTAAAGCGTTGCCGTACCCTCACCTGGACCCTAAACCGTCCCCGTCCCCTAACCCTAACCCTAGCCCGAACCCTAACCCTAACCCTTCCCCGAAGCCTGACCCTCACCCGTCCCCTAATCCTAACCCGTACGCTAACACTAACCCGCACCCTCACACGCATGCTCCCCCTAAAGCATTGCCGTACCCTCACCTGGACCCTAAACCGTCCCCGTCCCCTAACCCTAACCCTAGCCCGAACCCTAACCGTAACTCTTCCCCGAAGCCTGACCCTCACCCGTCCCCTAATCCTAACACGTACGCTAACACTAACCCGCGCCCTCACACGCACGCTCCCCCTAAAGCGTTGCCGTACCCTCACCTGGACCCTAAACCGTCCCCGTCCCCTAACCCTAACCCTAGCCCGAACCCTAACCCTAACCCTTCCCCGAAGCCTGACCCTCACCCGTCCCCTAATCCTAACCCGTACGCTAACACTAACCCGCGCCCTCACACGCACGCTCCCCCTAAAGCGTTGCCGTACCCTCACCTGGACCCTAAACCGTCCCCGTCCCCTAACCCTAACCCTAGCCCGAACCCTAACCCTAACCCTTCCCCGAAGCCTGACCCTCACCCGTCCCCTAATCCTAACCCGTACGCTAACACTAACCCGCGCCCTCACACTCACACTCCCCCTAAAGCGTTGCCGTACCCTCACCTGGACCCTAAACCGTCCCCGTCCCCTAACCTTAACCCTAGCCCGAATCCTAACCCTAACCCTTCCCCGAAGCCTGACCCTCACCCGTCCCCTATTCCTAACCCGTACGCTAACACTAACCCACGTCCTCACACGCACGCTCCCCCTAAAGCGTTGCCGTACCCTCACCTGGACCCTAAACCGTCCCCGTCCCCTAACCCTAACCCTAGCCCGAACCCTAACCCTAACCCTTCCCCGAAGCCTGACCCTCACCCGTCCCCTAATCCTAACCCGTACGCTAACACTAACCCGCGCCCTCACACGCACGCTCCCCCTAAAGCGTTGCCGTACCCTCACCTGGACCCTAAACCGTCCCCGTCCCCTAACCCTAACCCTAGCCCGAACCCTAACCCTAACCCTTCCCCGAAGCCTGACCCTCACCCGTCCCCTAATCCTAACCCGTACGCTAACACTAACCCGCGCCCTCACACGCACGCTCCCCCTAAAGCGTTGCCGTACCCTCACCTGGACCCTAAACAGTCCCCGTCCCCTAACCCTAACCCTAGCCCGAACCCTAACCCTAACCCTTCCCCGAAGCCTGACCCTCAGCCTTCCCCTTATCCTAACCCGTACGCTAACACTAACACGCGCCCTCACACGCACGCTCCCCCTAAAGCGTTGCCGTACCCTCACCGGGACCCTAAACCGTCCCCGTCCCCTAACCCTAACCCTAGCCCGAACCCTAACCCTAACCCTTCCCCGAAGCCTGACCCTCACCCTTCCCCTTATCCTAACCCGTACGCTAACACTAACCCGCGCCCTCACACGCACGCTCCCCCTAAAGCGTTGCCGTACCCTCACCTGGACCCTAAACCGTCCCCGTCCCCTAACCCTAACCCTAGCCCGAACCCTAACCCTAACCCTTCCCCGAAGCCTGACCCTCACCCGTCCCCTAATCCTAACCCGTACGCTAACACTAACCCGCGCCCTCACACGCACGCTCCCCCTAAAGCGTTGCCGTACCCTCACCTGGACCCTAAACCGTCCCCGTCCCCTAACCCTAACCCTAGCCCGAACCCTAACCCTAACCCTTCCCCGAAGCCTGACCCTCACCCGTCCCCTAATCCTAAACCGTACGCTAACACTAACCCGCGCCCTCACACGCACGCTCCCCCTAAAGCGTTGCCGTACCCTCACCTGGACCCTAAACCGTCCCTGTCCCCTAACCCTAACCCTAGCCCGAACCCTAACCCTAACACTTCCCCGAAGCCTGACCCTCACCCGTCCCCTAATCCTAACCCGTACGCTAACACTAACCCGCGCCCTCACACGCACGCTCCCCCTAAAGCGTTGCCGTACCCTCACCTGGACCCTAAACCGTCCCCGTCCCCTAACCCTAACCCTAGCCCGAACCCTAACCCTAACCCTTCCCCGAAGCCTGACCCTCACCCGTCCCCTAATCCTAACCCGTACGCTAACACTAACCCGCGCCCTCACACGCACGCTCCCCCTAAAGCGTTGCCGTACCCTCACCTGGACCCTAAACCGTCCCCGTCCCCTAACCCTAACCCTAGCCCGAACCCTAACCCTAACCCTTCCCCGAAGCGTGACCCTCACCCGTCCCCTAATCCTAACCCGTACGCTAACACTAACCCGCGCCCTCACACTCACGCTCCCCCTAAAGCGTTGCCATACCCTCACCTGGACCCTAAACCGTCCCCGTCCCCTAACCCTAACCCTAGCCCGAACCCTAACCCTAACCCTTCCCCGAAGCCTGACCCTCACCCGTCCCCTAATCCTAACCCGTACGCTAACACTAACCCGCGCCCTCACACGCACGCTCCCCCTAAAGCGTTGCCATACCCTCACCTGGACCCTAAACCGTCCCCGTCCCCTAACCCTAACCCTAGCCCGAACCCTAACCCTAACCCTTCCCCGAAGCCTGACCCTCACCCGTCCCCTAATCCTAACCCGTACGCTAACACTAACCCGCGCCCTCACACGCACGCTCCCCCTAAAGCGTTGCCGTACCCTCACCTGGACCCTAAACCGTCCCCGTCCCCTAACCCTAACCCTAGCCCGAACACTAACCCTAACCCTTCCCCGAAGCCTGACCCTCACCCGTCCCCTAATCCTAACCCGTACGCTAACACTAACCCGCGCCCTCACACGCACGCTCCCCCTAAAGCGTTGCCGTACCCTCACCTGGACCCTAAACCGTCCCCGTCCCCTAACCCTAACCCTAGCCCGAACCCTAACCCTAACCCTTCCCCGAAGCCTGACCCTCACCCGTCCCCTAATCCTAACCCGTACGCTAACACTAACCCGCGCCCTCACACGCACGCTCCCCCTAAAGCGTTGCCGTACCCTCACCTGGACCCTAAACCGTCCCCGTCCCCTAACCCTAACCCTAGCCCGAACCCTAACCCTAACCCTTCCCCGAAGCCTGACCCTCACCCGTCCCCTAATCCGAACCCGTACGCTAACACTAACCCGCGTCCTCACACGCACGCTCCCCCTAAAGCGTTGCCGTACCCTCACCTGGACCCTAAACCGTCCCCGTCCCCTAACCCTAACCCTAGCCCGAACCCTAACCCTAACCCTTCCCCGAAGCCTGACCCTCACCCGTCCCCTAATCCTAACCCGTACGCTAACACTAACCCGTGCCCTCACACGCACGCTCCCCCTAAAGCGTTGCCGTACCCTCACCTGGACCCTAAACCGTCCCCGTCCCCTAACCCTAACCCTAGCCCGAACCCTAACCCTAACCCTTCCCCGAAGCCTGACCCTCACCCTTCCCCTTATCCTAACCCGTACGCTAACACTAACCCGCGCCCTCACACGCACGCTCCCCCTAAAGCGTTGCCGTACCCTCACCTGGACCCTAAACCGTCCCCGTCCCCTAACCCTAACCCTAGCCCGAACCCTAACCCTAACCCTTCCCCGAAGCCTGACCCTCACCCGTCCCCTAATCCTAACCCGTACGCTAACACTAACCCGCGCCCTCACACGCACGCTCCCCCTAAAGCGTTGCCGTACCCTCACCTGGACCCTAAACCGTCCCCGTCCCCTAACCCTAACCCTAGCCGGAACCCTAACCCTAATCCTTCCCCGAAGCCTGACCCTCAACCGTCCCCTAATCCTAACCCGTACGCTAACACTAACCCGCGCCCTCACACGCACGCTCCCCCTAAAGCGTTGCCGTACCCTCACCTGGACCCTAAACCGTCCCCGTCCCCTAACCCTAACCCTAGCCCGAACCCTAACCCTAACCCTTCCCCGAAGCCTGACCCTCAACCGTCCCCTAATCCTAACCCGTACGCTAACACTAACCCGCGCCCTCACACGCACGCTCCCCCTAAAGCGTTGCCGTACCCTCACCTGGACCCTAAACCGTCCTCGTCCCCTAACCCTAACCCTAGCCCGAACCCTAACCCTAACCCTTCCCCGAAGCCTGACCCTCACCAGTCCCCTAATCCTAACCCGTACGCTAACACTAACCCGCGCCCTCACACGCACGCTCCCCCTAAAGCGTTGCCGTACCCTCACCTGGACCCTAAACCGTCCCCGTCCCCTAACCCTAACCCTAGCCCGAACCCTAACCCTAACCCTTCCCCGAAGCCTGACCCTCACCCGTCCCCTAATCCTAACCCGTACGCTAACACTAACCCGCGCCCTCACACGCACGCTCCCTCTAAAGCGTTGCCGTACCCTCACCTGGACCCTAAACCGTCCCCGTCCCCTAACCCTAACCCTAGCCCGAACCCTAACCCTAACCCTTCCCCGAAACCTGACCCTCACCCGTCCCCTAATCCTAACCCGTACGCTAACACTAACCCGCGCCCTCACACGCACGCTCCCCCTAAAGCGTTGCCGTACCCTCACCTGGACCCTAAACCGTCCCCGTCCCCTAACCCTAACCCTAGCCCGAACCCTAACCCTAACCCTTCCCCGAAGCCTGACCCTCACCCGTCCCCTAATCCTAACCCGTACGCTAACACTAACCCGCGCCCTCACACGCACGCTCCCCCTAAAGCGTTGCCGTACCCTCACCTGGACCCTAAACCGTCCCCGTCCCCTAACCCTAACCCTAGCCCGAACCCTAACCCTAACCCTTCCCCGAAGCCTGACCCTCACCCGTCCCCTAATCCTAACCCGTACGCTAACACTAACCCGCGCCCTCACACGCACGCTCCCCCTAAAGAGTTGCCGTACCCTCACCTGGACCCTAAACCGTCCCCGTCCCCTAACCCTAACCCTAGCCCGAACCCTAACCCTAATCCTTCCCCGAAGCCTGACCCTCACCCGTCCCCTAATCCTAACCCGTACGCTAACACTAACCCACGCCCTCACACGCACGCTCCCCCTAAAGCGTTGCCGTACCCTCACCTGGACCCTAAACCGTCCCCGTCCCCTAACCCTAACCCTAGCCCGAACCCTAACCCTAACCCTTCCCCGAAGCCTGACCCTCACCCGTCCCCTAATCCTAACCCGTACGCTAACACTAACCCGCGCCCTCACACTCATGCTCCCCCTAAAATGTTGCCATACCCTCACCTGGACCCTAAACCGTCCCCATCCCCTAACCCTAACCCTAGCCCGAACCCTAACCCTAACCCTTCCCCGAAGCCTGACCCTCAGCCGTCCCCTAATCCTAACCCGTACGCTAACACTAACCCGCGCCCTCACAAGCACGCTCCCCCTAAAGCATTGCCGTACCCTCACCTGGACCCTAAACCGTCCCCGTCCCCTAACCCTAACCCTAGCCCGAACCCTAACCCTAACCCTTCCCCGAAGCCTGACCCTCACCCATCCCCTAATCCTAACCCGTACGCTAACACTAACCCGCGCCCTCACACGCACGCTCCCCCTAAAGCGTTGCCGTACCCTCACCTGGACCCTAAACCGTCCCCGTCCCCTAACCCTAACCCTAGCCCGAACCCTAACCCTAACCCTTCCCCGAAGCCTGACCCTCACCCGTCCCCTAATCCTAACCCGTACGCTAACACTAACCCGCGCCCTCACACGCATGCTCCCCCTAAAGCGTTGCCGTACCCTCACCTGGACCCTAAACCGTCCCCGTCCCCTAACCCTAACCCTAGCCCGAACCCTAACCCTAACCCTTCCCCGAAGCCTGACCCTCACCCGTCTCCTAATCCTAACCCGTACGCTAACACTAACCTGCGCCCTCACACGCACGCTCCCCGTAAAGCGTTGCCGTACCCTCACCTGGACCCTAAACCGTCCCCGTCCCCTAACCCTAACCCTAGCCCGAACCCTAACCCTAACCCTTCCCCGAAGCCTGACCCTCACCCGTCCCCTAATCCTAACCCGTACGCTAACACTAACCCGCGCCCTCACACGCACGCTCCCCCTAAAGCGTTGCCGTACCCTCACCTGGACCCTAAACCGTCCCCGTCCCCTAACCCTAACCCTAGCCCGAACCCTAACCCTAACCCTTCCCCGAAGCCTGACCCTCACCCGTCCCCTAATCCTAACCCGTACGCTAAAACTAACCCGCGCCCTCACACGCACGCTCCCCCTAAAGCGTTGCCGTACCCTCACCTGGACCCTAAACCGTCCCCGTCCCCTAACCCTAACCCTAGCCCGAACCCTAACCCTAACCCTTCCCCGAAGCCTGACCCTCACCCGTCCCCTAATCCTAACCCGTACGCTAACACTAACCCGCACCCTCACACGCATGCTCCCCCTAAAGCATTGCCGTACCCTCACCTGGACCCTAAACCGTCCCCGTCCCCTAACCCTAACCCTAGCCCGAACCCTAACCGTAACTCTTCCCCGAAGCCTGACCCTCACCCGTCCCCTAATCCTAACACGTACGCTAACACTAACCCGCGCCCTCACACGCACGCTCCCCCTAAAGCGTTGCCGTACCCTCACCTGGACCCTAAACCGTCCCCGTCCCCTAACCCTAACCCTAGCCCGAACCCTAACCCTAACCCTTCCCCGAAGCCTGACCCTCACCCGTCCCCTAATCCTAACCCGTACGCTAACACTAACCCGCGCCCTCACACGCACGCTCCCCCTAAAGCGTTGCCGTACCCTCACCTGGACCCTAAACCGTCCCCGTCCCCTAACCCTAACCCTAGCCCGAACCCTAACCCTAACCCTTCCCCGAAGCCTGACCCTCACCCGTCCCCTAATCCTAACCCGTACGCTAACACTAACCCGCGCCCTCACACTCACACTCCCCCTAAAGCGTTGCCGTACCCTCACCTGGACCCTAAACCGTCCCCGTCCCCTAACCTTAACCCTAGCCCGAATCCTAACCCTAACCCTTCCCCGAAGCCTGACCCTCACCCGTCCCCTATTCCTAACCCGTACGCTAACACTAACCCACGTCCTCACACGCACGCTCCCCCTAAAGCGTTGCCGTACCCTCACCTGGACCCTAAACCGTCCCCGTCCCCTAACCCTAACCCTAGCCCGAACCCTAACCCTAACCCTTCCCCGAAGCCTGACCCTCACCCGTCCCCTAATCCTAACCCGTACGCTAACACTAACCCGCGCCCTCACACGCACGCTCCCCCTAAAGCGTTGCCGTACCCTCACCTGGACCCTAAACCGTCCCCGTCCCCTAACCCTAACCCTAGCCCGAACCCTAACCCTAACCCTTCCCCGAAGCCTGACCCTCACCCGTCCCCTAATCCTAACCCGTACGCTAACACTAACCCGCGCCCTCACACGCACGCTCCCCCTAAAGCGTTGCCGTACCCTCACCTGGACCCTAAACAGTCCCCGTCCCCTAACCCTAACCCTAGCCCGAACCCTAACCCTAACCCTTCCCCGAAGCCTGACCCTCAGCCTTCCCCTTATCCTAACCCGTACGCTAACACTAACACGCGCCCTCACACGCACGCTCCCCCTAAAGCGTTGCCGTACCCTCACCGGGACCCTAAACCGTCCCCGTCCCCTAACCCTAACCCTAGCCCGAACCCTAACCCTAACCCTTCCCCGAAGCCTGACCCTCACCCTTCCCCTTATCCTAACCCGTACGCTAACACTAACCCGCGCCCTCACACGCACGCTCCCCCTAAAGCGTTGCCGTACCCTCACCTGGACCCTAAACCGTCCCCGTCCCCTAACCCTAACCCTAGCCCGAACCCTAACCCTAACCCTTCCCCGAAGCCTGACCCTCACCCGTCCCCTAATCCTAACCCGTACGCTAACACTAACCCGCGCCCTCACAAGCACGCTCCCCCTAAAGCATTGCCGTACCCTCACCTGGACCCTAAACCGTCCCCGTCCCCTAACCCTAACCCTAGCCCGAACCCTAACCCTAACCCTTCCCCGAAGCCTGACCCTCACCCGTCCCCTAATCCTAACCCGTACGCTAACACTAACCCGCGCCCTCACACGCACGCTCCCCCTAAAGCGTTGCCGTACCCTCACCTGGACCCTAAACCGTCCCCGTCCCCTAACCCTAACCCTAGCCCGAACCCTAACCCTAACCCTTCCCCGAAGCCTGACCCTCACCCGTCCCCTAATCCTAACCCGTACGCTAACACTAACCCGCGCCCTCACACGCATGCTCCCCCTAAAGCGTTGCCGTACCCTCACCTGGACCCTAAACCGTCCCCGTCCCCTAACCCTAACCCTAGCCCGAACCCTAACCCTAACCCTTCCCCGAAGCCTGACCCTCACCCGTCTCCTAATCCTAACCCGTACGCTAACACTAACCCGCGCCCTCACACGCACGCTCCCCGTAAAGCGTTGCCGTACCCTCACCTGGACCCTAAACCGTCCCCGTCCCCTAACCCTAACCCTAGCCCGAACCCTAACCCTAACCCTTCCCCGAAGCCTGACCCTCACCCGTCCCCTAATCCTAACCCGTACGCTAACACTAACCCGCGCCCTCACACGCACGCTCCCCCTAAAGCGTTGCCGTACCCTCACCTGGACCCTAAACCGTCCCCGTCCCCTAACCCTAACCCTAGCCCGAACCCTAACCCTAACCCTTCCCCGAAGCCTGACCCTCACCCGTCCCCTAATCCTAACCCGTACGCTAAAACTAACCCGCGCCCTCACACGCACGCTCCCCCTAAAGCGTTGCCGTACCCTCACCTGGACCCTAAACCGTCCCCGTCCCCTAACCCTAACCCTAGCCCGAACCCTAACCCTAACCCTTCCCCGAAGCCTGACCCTCACCCGTCCCCTAATCCTAACCCGTACGCTAACACTAACCCGCACCCTCACACGCATGCTCCACCTAAAGCATTGCCGTACCCTCACCTGGACCCTAAACCGTCCCCGTCCCCTAACCCTAACCCTAGCCCGAACCCTAACCGTAACTCTTCCCCGAAGCCTGACCCTCACCCGTCCCCTAATCCTAACACGTACGCTAACACTAACCCGCGCCCTCACACGCACGCTCCCCCTAAAGCGTTGCCGTACCCTCACCTGGACCCTAAACCGTCCCCGTCCCCTAACCCTAACCCTAGCCCGAACCCTAACCCTAACCCTTCCCCGAAGCCTGACCCTCACCCGTCCCCTAATCCTAACCCGTACGCTAACACTAACCCGCGCCCTCACACGCACGCTCCCCCTAAAGCGTTGCCGTACCCTCACCTGGACCCTAAACCGTCCCCGTCCCCTAACCCTAACCCTAGCCCGAACCCTAACCCTAACCCTTCCCCGAAGCCTGACCCTCACCCGTCCCCTAATCCTAACCCGTACGCTAACACTAACCCGCGCCCTCACACTCACACTCCCCCTAAAGCGTTGCCGTACCCTCACCTGGACCCTAAACCGTCCCCGTCCCCTAACCTTAACCCTAGCCCGAATCCTAACCCTAACCCTTCCCCGAAGCCTGACCCTCACCCGTCCCCTATTCCTAACCCGTACGCTAACACTAACCCACGTCCTCACACGCACGCTCCCCCTAAAGCGTTGCCGTACCCTCACCTGGACCCTAAACCGTCCCCGTCCCCTAACCCTAACCCTAGCCCGAACCCTAACCCTAACCCTTCCCCGAAGCCTGACCCTCACCCGTCCCCTAATCCTAACCCGTACGCTAACACTAACCCGCGCCCTCACACGCACGCTCCCCCTAAAGCGTTGCCGTACCCTCACCTGGACCCTAAACCGTCCCCGTCCCCTAACCCTAACCCTAGCCCGAACCCTAACCCTAACCCTTCCCCGAAGCCTGACCCTCACCCGTCCCCTAATCCTAACCCGTACGCTAACACTAACCCGCGCCCTCACACGCACGCTCCCCCTAAAGCGTTGCCGTACCCTCACCTGGACCCTAAACAGTCCCCGTCCCCTAACCCTAACCCTAGCCCGAACCCTAACCCTAACCCTTCCCCGAAGCCTGACCCTCAGCCTTCCCCTTATCCTAACCCGTACGCTAACACTAACACGCGCCCTCACACGCACGCTCCCCCTAAAGCGTTGCCGTACCCTCACCGGGACCCTAAACCGTCCCCGTCCCCTAACCCTAACCCTAGCCCGAACCCTAACCCTAACCCTTCCCCGAAGCCTGACCCTCACCCTTCCCCTTATCCTAACCCGTACGCTAACACTAACCCGCGCCCTCACACGCACGCTCCCCCTAAAGCGTTGCCGTACCCTCACCTGGACCCTAAACCGTCCCCGTCCCCTAACCCTAACCCTAGCCCGAACCCTAACCCTAACCCTTCCCCGAAGCCTGACCCTCACCCGTCCCCTAATCCTAACCCGTACGCTAACACTAACCCGCGCCCTCACACGCACGCTCCCCCTAAAGCGTTGCCGTACCCTCACCTGGACCCTAAACCGTCCCCGTCCCCTAACCCTAACCCTAGCCCGAACCCTAACCCTAACCCTTCCCCGAAGCCTGACCCTCACCCGTCCCCTAATCCTAAACCGTACGCTAACACTAACCCGCGCCCTCACACGCACGCTCCCCCTAAAGCGTTGCCGTACCCTCACCTGGACCCTAAACCGTCCCTGTCCCCTAACCCTAACCCTAGCCCGAACCCTAACCCTAACACTTCCCCGAAGCCTGACCCTCACCCGTCCCCTAATCCTAACCCGTACGCTAACACTAACCCGCGCCCTCACACGCACGCTCCCCCTAAAGCGTTGCCGTACCCTCACCTGGACCCTAAACCGTCCCCGTCCCCTAACCCTAACCCTAGCCCGAACCCTAACCCTAACCCTTCCCCGAAGCCTGACCCTCACCCGTCCCCTAATCCTAACCCGTACGCTAACACTAACCCGCGCCCTCACACGCACGCTCCCCCTAAAGCGTTGCCGTACCCTCACCTGGACCCTAAACCGTCCCCGTCCCCTAACCCTAACCCTAGCCCGAACCCTAACCCTAACCCTTCCCCGAAGCGTGACCCTCACCCGTCCCCTAATCCTAACCCGTACGCTAACACTAACCCGCGCCCTCACACTCACGCTCCCCCTAAAGCGTTGCCATACCCTCACCTGGACCCTAAACCGTCCCCGTCCCCTAACCCTAACCCTAGCCCGAACCCTAACCCTAACCCTTCCCCGAAGCCTGACCCTCACCCGTCCCCTAATCCTAACCCGTACGCTAACACTAACCCGCGCCCTCACACGCACGCTCCCCCTAAAGCGTTGCCATACCCTCACCTGGACCCTAAACCGTCCCCGTCCCCTAACCCTAACCCTAGCCCGAACCCTAACCCTAACCCTTCCCCGAAGCCTGACCCTCACCCGTCCCCTAATCCTAACCCGTACGCTAACACTAACCCGCGCCCTCACACGCACGCTCCCCCTAAAGCGTTGCCGTACCCTCACCTGGACCCTAAACCGTCCCCGTCCCCTAACCCTAACCCTAGCCCGAACACTAACCCTAACCCTTCCCCGAAGCCTGACCCTCACCCGTCCCCTAATCCTAACCCGTACGCTAACACTAACCCGCGCCCTCACACGCACGCTCCCCCTAAAGCGTTGCCGTACCCTCACCTGGACCCTAAACCGTCCCCGTCCCCTAACCCTAACCCTAGCCCGAACCCTAACCCTAACCCTTCCCCGAAGCCTGACCCTCACCCGTCCCCTAATCCTAACCCGTACGCTAACACTAACCCGCGCCCTCACACGCACGCTCCCCCTAAAGCGTTGCCGTACCCTCACCTGGACCCTAAACCGTCCCCGTCCCCTAACCCTAACCCTAGCCCGAACCCTAACCCTAACCCTTCCCCGAAGCCTGACCCTCACCCGTCCCCTAATCCGAACCCGTACGCTAACACTAACCCGCGTCCTCACACGCACGCTCCCCCTAAAGCGTTGCCGTACCCTCACCTGGACCCTAAACCGTCCCCGTCCCCTAACCCTAACCCTAGCCCGAACCCTAACCCTAACCCTTCCCCGAAGCCTGACCCTCACCCGTCCCCTAATCCTAACCGGTACGCTAACACTAACCCGCGCCCTCACACGCACGCTCCCCCTAAAGCGTTGCCGTACCCTCACCTGGACCCTAAACCGTCCCCGTCCCCTAACACTAACCCTAGCCCGAACCCTAACCCTAACCCTTCCCCGAAGCCTGACCCTCACCCGTCCCCTAATCCTAACCCGTACGCTAACACTAACCCGTGCCCTCACACGCACGCTCCCCCTAAAGCGTTGCCGTACCCTCACCTGGACCCTAAACCGTCCCCATCCCCTAACCCTAACCCTAGCCCGAACCCTAACCCTAACACTTCCCCGAAGCCTGACCCTCACCCTTCCCCTTATCCTAACCCGTACGCTAACACTAACCCGCGCCCTCACATGCACGCTCCCCCTAAAGCGTTGCCGTACCCTCACCTGGACCCTAAACCGTCCCCGTCCCCTAACCCTAACCCTAGCCCGAACCCTAACCCTAACCCTTCCCCGAAGCCTGACCCTCACCCGTCCCCTAATCCTAACCCGTACGCTAACACTAACCCGCGCCCTCACACGCACGCTCCCCCTAAAGCGTTGCCGTACCCTCACCTGGACCCTAAACCGTCCCCGTCCCCTAACCCTAACCCTAGCCCGAACCCTAACCCTAACCCTTCCCCGAAGCCTGACCCTCACCCGTCCCCTAATCCTAACCCGTACGCTAACACTAACCCGCGTCCTCACACGCACGCTCCCCCTAAAGCGTTGCCGTACCCTCACCTGGACCCTAAACCGTCCCCGTCCCCTAACCCTAACCCTAGCCCGAACCCTAACCCTAACCCTTCCCCGAAGCCTGACCCTCACCCGTCCCCTAATCCTAACCCGTACGCTAACACTAACCCGCGCCCTCACACGCACGCTCCCCCTAAAGCGTTGCCGTACCCTCACCTGGACCCTAAACCGTCCCCGTCCCCTAACCCTAACCCTAGCCCGAACCCTAACCCTAACCCTTCCCCGAAGCCTGACCCTCACCCGTCCCCTAATCCTAACCCGTACGCTAACACTAACCCGCGCCCTCACACGCACGCTCCCCCTAAAGCGTTGCCGTACCCTCACCTGGACCCTAAACCGTCCCCATCCCCTAACCCTAACCCTAGCCCGAACCCTAACCCTAACCCTTCCCCGAAGCCTGACCCTCACCCGTCCCCTAATCCTAACCCGTACGCTAACACTAACCCGCGCCCTCACAAGCACGCTCCCCCTAAAGCGTTTCCGTACCCTCACCTGGACCCTAAACCGTCCCCGTCCCCTAACCCTAACCCTAGCCCGAACCCTAACCCTAACCCTTCCCCGAAGCCTGACCCTCACCCGTCCCCTAATCCTAACCCGTACGCTAACACTAACCCGCGCCCTCACACGCACGCTCCCCCTAAAGCGTTGCCGTACCCTCACCTGGACCCTAAACCGTCCCCGTCCCCTAACCCTAACCCTAGCCCGAACCCTAACCCTAACCCTTCCCCGAAGCCTGACCCTCACCCGTCCCCTAATCCTAACCCGTACGCTAACACTAACCCGCGCCCTCACACGCACGCTCCCCCTAAAGCGTTGCCGTACCCTCACCTGGACCCTAAACCGTCCCCGTCCCCTAACCCTAACCCTAGCCCGAACCCTAACCCTAACACTTCCCCGAAGCCTGACCCTCACCCTTCCCCTTATCCTAACCCGTACGCTAACACTAACCCGCGCCCTCACACGCACGCTCCCCCTAAAGCGTTGCTGTACGCTCACCTGGACCCTAAACCGTCCCCGTCCCCTAACCCTAACCCTAGCCCGAACCCTAACCCTAACCCTTCCCCGAAGCCTGACCCTCACCCGTCCCCTAATCCTAACCCGTACGCTAACACTAACCCGCGCCCTCACACGCACGCTCCCCCTAAAGCGTTGCCGTACCCTCACCTGGACCCTAAACCGTCCCCGTCCCCTAACCCTAACCCTAGCCGGAACCCTAACCCTAATCCTTCCCCGAAGCCTAACCCTCACATGTCCCCTAATCCTACCCCGTACGCTAACACTAACCCGCGCCCTCACACGCACGCTCCCCCTAAAGCATTGCCGTACCCTCACCTGGACCCTAAACCGTCCCCGTTACCTAACCCTAACCCTAGCCCGAACCCTAACCCTAACCCTTCCCCGAAGCCTGACCCTCACCCGTCCCCTAATCCTAACCCGTACGCTAACACTAACCCACGCCCTCACACGCACGCTCCCCCTAAAGCGTTGCCGTACCCTCACCTGGACCCTAAACCGTCCCCGTCCCCTAACCCTAACCCTAGCCCGAACCCTAACCCTAACCCTTCCCCGAAGCCTGACCCTCACCCGTCCCCTAATCCTAACCCGTACTCTAAAACTAACCCGCGCCCTCACACGCACGCTCCCCCTAAAGCGTTGCCGTACCCTCACCTGGACCCTAAACCGTCCCCGTCCCCTAACCCTAACCCTAGCCCGAACCCTAACCCTAACCCTTCCCCGAAGCCTGACCCTCACCCGTCCCCTAATCCTAACCCGTACGCTAACACTAACCCACGCCCTCACACGCACGCTCCCCCTAAAGCGTTGCCGTACCCTCACCTGGACCCTAAACCGTCCCCGTCCCCTAACCCTAACCCTAGCCCGAACCCTAACCCTAACCCTTCCCCGAAGCCTGACCCTCACCCGTCCCCTAATCCTAACCCGTACGCTAACACTAACCCGCGCCCTCACAAGCACGCTCCCCCTAAAGCGTTGCCGTACCCTCACCTGGACCCTAAACCGTCCCCGTCCCCTAACCCTAACCCTAGCCCGAACCCTAACCCTAACCCTTCCCCGAAGCCTGACCCTCACCCGTCCCCTAATCCTAACCCGTACGCTAACACTAACCCGCGCCCTCACACGCACGCTCCCCCTAAAGCGTTGCCGTACCCTCACCTGGACCCTAAACCGTCCCCGTCCCCTAACCCTAACCCTAGCCCGAACCCTAACCCTAACCCTTCCCCGAAGCCTGACCCTCACCCGTCCCCTAATCCTAACCCGTACGCTAACACTAACCCGCGCCCTCACACGCACGCTCCCCCTAAAGCGTTGCCGTACCCTCACCTGGACCCTAAACAGTCCCCGTCCCCTAACCCTAACCCTAGCCCGAACCCTAACCCTAACACTTCCCCGAAGCCTGACCCTCACCCTTCCCCTTATCCTAACCCGTACGCTAACACTAACCCGCGCCCTCACACGCACGCTCCCCCTAAAGCGTTGCCGTACCCTCACCTGGACCCTAAACCGTCCCCGTCCCCTAACCCTAACCCTAGCCCGAACCCTAACCCTAACCCTTCCCCGAAGCCTGACCCTCACCCGTCCCCTAATCCTAACCCGTACGCTAACACTAACCCGCGCCCTCACACGCACGCTCCCCCTAAAGCGTTGCCGTACCCTCACCTGGACCCTAAACCGTCCCCGTCCCCTAACCCTAACCCTAGCCCGAACCCTAACCCTAACCCTTCCCCGAAGCCTGACCCTCACCCGTCCCCTAATCCTAACCCGTACGCTAACACTAACCCGCGCCCTCACACGCACGCTCCCCCTAAAGCGTTGCCGTACCCTCACCTGGACCCTAAACCGTCCCCATCCCCTAACCCTAACCCTAGCCCGAACCCTAACCCTAACCCTTCCCCGAAGCCTGACCCTCACCCGTCCCCTAATCCTAACCCGTACGCTAACACTAACCCGCGCCCTCACACGCACGCTCCCCCTAAAGCGTTGCCGTACCCTCACCTGGACCCTAAACCGTCCCCGTCCCCTAACCCTAACCCTAGCCCGAACCCTAACCCTAACCCTTCCCCGAAGCCTGACCCTCACCCGTCCCCTAATCCTAACCCGTACGCTAACACTAACCCGCGCCCTCACACGCACGCTCCCCCTAAAGCGTTGCCGTAACCTCACCTGGACCCTAAACCGTCCCCGTCCCCTAACCCTAACCCTAGCCCGAACCCTAACCCTAACACTTCCCCGAAGCCTGACCCTCACCCTTCCCCTTATCCTAACCCGTACGCTAACACTAACCCGCGCCCTCACACGCACGCTCCCCCTAAAGCGTTGCCGTACCCTCACCTGGACCCTAAACCGTCCCCGTCCCCTAACCCTAACCCTAGCCCGAACCCTAACCCTAACCCTTCCCCGAAGCCTGACCCTCACCCGTCCCCTAATCCTAACCCGTACGCTAACACTAACCCGCGCCCTCACACGCACGCTCCCCCTAAAGCGTTGCCGTACCCTCACCTGGACCCTAAACCGTCCCCGTCCCCTAACCCTAACCCTAGCCCGAACCCTAACCCTAACCCTTCCCCGAAGCCTGACCCTCACCCGTCCCCTAATCCTAACCCGTACGCTAACACTAACCCGCGCCCTCACACGCACGCTCCCCCTAAAGCGTTGCCGTACCCTCACCTGGACCCTAAACCGTCCCCGTCCCCTAACCCTAACCCTAGCCCGAACCCTAACCCTAACCCTTCCCCGAAGCCTGACCCTCACCCGTCCCCTAATCCTAACCCGTACGCTAACACTAACCCGCGCCCTCACACGCACGCTCCCCCTAAAGCGTTGCCGTACCCTCACCTGGACCCTAAACCGTCCCCGTCCCCTAACCCTAACCCTAGCCCGAACCCTAACCCTAACCCTTCCCCGAAGCCTGACCCTCACCCGTCCCCTAATCCTAACCCGTACGCTAACACTAACCCGCGCCCTCACACGCACGCTCCCCCTAAAGCGTTGCCGTACCCTCATCTGGACCCTAAACCGTCCCCGTCCCCTAACCCTAACCCTAGCCCAAACACTAACCCTAACCCTTCCCCGAAGCCTGACCCTCACCCGTCCCCTAATCCTAACCCGTACGCTAACACTAACCCGCGCCCTCACACGCACGCTCCCCCTAAAGCGTTGCCGTACCCTCACCTGGACCCTAAACCGTCCCCGTCCCCTAACCCTAACCCTAGCCCGAACCCTAACCCTAACCCTTCCCCGAAGCCTGACCCTCACCCGTCCCCTAATCCTAACCCGTACGCTAACACTAACCCGCGCCCTCACACGCACGCTCCCCCTAAAGCGTTGCCGTACCCTCACCTGGACCCTAAACCGTCCCCGTCCCCTAACCCTAACCCTAGCCCGAACCCTAACCCTAACACTTCCCCGAAGCCTGACCCTCACCCTTCCCCTTATCCTAACCCGTACGCTAACACTAACCCGCGCCCTCACACGCACGCTCCCCCTAAAGCGTTGCCGTACCCTCACCTGGACCCTAAACCGTCCCCGTCCCCTAACCCTAACCCTAGCCCGAACCCTAACCCTAACCCTTCCCCGAAGCCTGACCCTCACCCGTCCCCTAATCCTAACCCGTACGCTAACACTAACCCGCGCCCTCACACGCACGCTCCCCCTAAAGCGTTGCCGTACCCTCACCTGGACCCTAAACCGTCCCCGTCCCCTAACCCTAACCCTAGCCCGAACCCTAACCCTAACCCTTCCCCGAAGCCTGACCCTCACCCGTCCCCTAATCCTAACCCGTACGCTAACACTAACCCGCGCCCTCACACGCACGCTCCCCCTAAAGCGTTGCCGTACCCTCACCTGGACCCTAAACCGTCCCCGTCCCCTAACCCTAACCCTAGCCCGAACCCTAACCCTAACCCTTCCCCGAAGCCTGACCCTCACCCGTCCCCTAATCCTAACCCGTACGCTAACACTAACCCGCGCCCTCACACGCACGCTCCCCCTAAAGCGTTGCCGTACCCTCACCTGGACCCTAAACCGTCCCCGTCCCCTAACCCTAACCCTAGCCCGAACCCTAACCCTAACCCTTCCCCGAAGCCTGACCCTCACCTGTCCCCTAATCCTAACCCGTACGCTAACACTAACCCGCGCCCTCACACGCACGCTCCCCCTAAAGCGTTGCCATACCCTCATCTGGACCCTAAACCGTCCCCGTCCCCTAACCCTAACCCTAGCCCAAACACTAACCCTAACCCTTCCCCGAAGCCTGACCCTCACCCGTTCCCTAATCCTAACCCGTACGCTAACACTAACCCGCGCCCTCACACTCACGCTCCCCCTAAAGCGTTGCCGTACCCTCACCTGGACCCTAAACCGTCCCCATCCCCTAACCCTAACCCTAGCCCGAACCCTAACCCTAACCCTTCCCCGAAGCCTGACCCTCACCCGTCCCCTAATCCTAACCCGTACGCTAACACTAACCCGCGCCCTCACAAGCACGCTCCCCCTAAAGCGTTGCCGTACCCTCACCTGGACCCTAAACCGTCCCCGTCCCCTAACCCTAACCCTAGCCCGAACCCTAACCCTAACCCTTCCCCGAAGCCTGACCCTCACCCGTCCCCTAATCCTAACCCGTACGCTAACACTAACCCGCGCCCTCACACGCACGCTCCCCCTAAAGCGTTGCCGTACCCTCACCTGGACCCTAAACCGTCCCCGTCCCCTAACCCTAACCCTAGCCCGAACCCTAACCCTAACCCTTCCCCGAAGCCTGACCCTCACCCGTCCCCTAATCCTAACCCGTACGCTAACAGTAACCCGCGCCCTCACACGCACGCTCCCCCTAAAGCGTTGCCGTACCCTCACCTGGACCCTAAACCGTCCCCGTCCCCTAACCCTAACCCTAGCCCGAACCCTAACCCTAACCCTTCCCCGAAGCCTGACCCTCACCCGTCCCCTAATCCTAACCCGTACGCTAACACTAACCCGCGCCCTCACACGCACGCTCCCCCTAAAGCGTTGCCGTACCCTCACCTGGACCCTAAACCGTCCCCGTCCCCTAACCCTAACCCTAGCCCGAACCCTAACCCTAACCCTTCCCCGAAGCCTGACCCTCACCCGTCCCCTAATCCTAACCCGTACGCTAACACTAACCCGCGCCCTCACACTCACGCTCCCCCTAAAGCGTTGCCGTACCCTCACCTGGACCCTAATCCGTCCCCATCCCCTAACCCTAACCCTAGCCCGAACCCTAACCCTAACCCTTCCCCGAAGCCTGACCCTCACCCGTCCCCTAATCCTAACCCGTACGCTAACACTAACCCGCGCCCTCACAAGCACGCTCCCCCTAAAGCGTTGCCGTACCCTCACCTGGACCCTAAACCGTCCCCGTCCCCTAACCCTAACCCTAGCCCGAACCCTAACCCTAACCCTTCCCCGAAGCCTGACCCTCACCCGTCCCCTAATCCTAACCCGTACGCTAACACTAACCCGCGCCCTCACACGCACGCTCCCCCTAAAGCGTTGCCGTACCCTCACCTGGACCCTAAACCGTCCCCGTCCCCTAACCCTAACCCTAGCCCGAACCCTAACCCTAACCCTTCCCCGAAGCCTGACCCTCACCCGTCCCCTAATCCTAAACCGTACGCTAACACTAACCCGCGCCCTCACACGCACGCTCCCCCTAAAGCGTTGCCGTACCCTCACCTGGACCCTAAACCGTCCCCGTCCCCTAACCCTAACCCTAGCCCGAACCCTAACCCTAACACTTCCCCGAAGCCTGACCCTCACCCTTCCCCTTATCCTAACCCGTACGCTAACACTAACCCGCGCCCTCACACGCACGCTCCCCCTAAAGCGTTGCCGTACCCTCACCTGGACCCTAAACCGTCCCCGTCCCCTAACCCTAACCCTAGCCCGAACCCTAACCCTAACCCTTCCCCGAAGCCTGACCCTCACCCGTCCCCTAATCCTAACCCGTACGCTAACACTAACCCGCGCCCTCACACGCACGCTCCCCCTAAAGCGTTGCCGTACCCTCACCTGGACCCTAAACCGTCCCCGTCCCCTAACCCTAACCCTAGCCCGAACCCTAACCCTAACCCTTCCCCGAAGCCTGACCCTCACCCGTCCCCTAATCCTAACCCGTACGCTAACACTAACCCGCGCCCTCACACGCACGCTCCCCCTAAAGCGTTGCCGTACCCTCACCTGGACCCTAAACCGTCCCCGTCCCCTAACCCTAACCCTAGCCCGAACCCTAACCCTAACCCTTCCCCGAAGCCTGACCCTCACCCGTCCCCTAATCCTAACCCGTACGCTAACACTAACCCGCGCCCTCACACGCACGCTCCCCCTAAAGCGTTGCCGTACCCTCACCTGGACCCTAAACCGTCCCCGTCCCCTAACCCTAACCCTAGCCCGAACCCTAACCCTAACCCTTCCCCGAAGCCTGACCCTCACCCGTCCCCTAATCCTAACCCGTACGCTAACACTAACCCGCGCCCTCACACGCACGCTCCCCCTAAAGCGTTGCCGTACCCTCATCTGGACCCTAAACCGTCCCCGTCCCCTAACCCTAACCCTAGCCCAAACCCTAACCCTAACCCTTCCCCGAAGCCTGACCCTCACCCGTCCCCTAATCCTAACCCGTACGCTAACACTAACCCGCGCCCTCACACTCACGCTCCCCCTAAAGCGTTGCCGTACCCTCACCTGGACCCTAAACCGTCCCCATCCCCTAACCCTAACCCTAGCCCGAACCCTAACCCTAACCCTTCCCCGAAGCCTGACCCTCACCCGTCCCCTAATCCTAACCCGTACGCTAACACTAACCCGCGCCCTCACAAGCACGCTCCCCCTAAAGCGTTGCCGTACCCTCACCTGGACCCTAAACCGTCCCCGTCCCCTAACCCTAACCCTAGCCCGAACCCTAACCCTAACCCTTCCCCGAAGCCTGACCCTCACCCGTCCCCTAATCCTAACCCGTACGCTAACACTAACCCGCGCCCTCACACGCACGCTCCCCCTAAAGCGTTGCCGTACCCTCACCTGGACCCTAAACCGTCCCCGTCCCCTAACCCTAACCCTAGCCCGAACCCTAACCCTAACCCTTCCCCGAAGCCTGACCCTCACCCGTCCCCTAATCCTAACCCGTACGCTAACACTAACCCGCGCCCTCACACGCACGCTCCCCCTAAAGCGTTGCCGTACCCTCACCTGGACCCTAAACAGTCCCCGTCCCCTAACCCTAACCCTAGACGAACCCTAACCCTAACACTTCCCCGAAGCCTGACCCTCACCCTTCCCCTTATCCTAACCCGTACGCTAACACTAACCCGCGCCCTCACACGCACGCTCCCCCTAAAGCGTTGCCGTACCCTCACCTGGACCCTAAACCGTCCCCGTCCCCTAACCCTAACCCTAGCCCGAACCCTAACCCTAACCCTTCCCCGAAGCCTGACCCTCACCCGTCCCCTAATCCTAACCCGTACGCTAACACTAACCCGCGCCCTACACGCACGCTCCCCCTAAAGCGTTGCCGTACCCTCACCTGGACCCTAAACCGTCCCCGTCCCCTAACCCTAACCCTAGCCGGAACCCTAACCCTAATCCTTCCCCGAAGCCTGACCCTCACCCGTCCCCTAATCCAAACCCGTACGCTAACACTAACCCGCGCCCTCACACGCACGCTCCCCCTAAAGCGTTGCCGTACCCTCACCTGGACCCTAAACCGTCCCCGTCCCCTAACCCTAACCCTAGCCCGAACCCTAACCCTAACCCTTCCCCGAAGCCTGACCCTCACCCGTCCCCTAATCCTAACCCGTACGCTAACACTAACCCGCGCCCTCACACGCACGCTCCCCCTAAAGCGTTGCCGTACCCTCACCTGGACCCTAAACCGTCCCCGTCCCCTAACCCTAACCCTAGCCCGAACCCTAACCCTAACCCTTCCCCGAAGCCTGACCCTCACCCGTCCCCTAATCCTAACCCGTACGCTAACACTAACCCGCGCCCTCACACGCACGCTCCCCCTAAAGCGTTGCCGTACCCTCACCTGGACCCTAAACCGTCCCCGTCCCCTAACCCTAACCCTAGCCCGAACCCTAACCCTAACCCTTCCCCGAAGCCTGACCCTCACCCGTCCCCTAATCCTAACCCGTACGCTAACACTAACCCGCGCCCTCACAAGCACGCTCCCCCTAAAGCGTTGCCGTACCCTCACCTGGACCCTAAACCGTCCCCGTCCCCTAACCCTAACGCTAGCCCGAACCCTAACCCTAACCCTTCCCCGAAGCCTGACCCTCACCCGTCCCCTAATCCTAACCCGTACGCTAACACTAACCCGCGCCCTCACACGCACGCTCCCCCTAAAGCGTTGCCGTACCCTCACCTGGACCCTAAACCGTTCCCGTCCCCTAACCCTAACCCTAGCCCGAACCCTAACCCTAACCCTTCCCCGAAGCCTGACCCTCACCCGTCCCCTAATCCTAACCCGTACGCTAACACTAACCCGCGCCCTCACACGCACGCTCCCCCTAAAGAGTTGCCGTACCCTCACCTGGACCCTAAACCGTCCCCGTCCCCTAACCCTAACCCTAGCCCGAACCCTAACCCTAACCCTTCCCCGAAGCCTGACCCTCACCCGTCCCCTAATCCTAACCCGTACGCTAACACTAACCCGCGCCCTCACATGCACGCTCCCCCTAAAGCGTTGCCGTACCCTCACCTGGACCCTAAACCGTCCCCGTCCCCTAACCCTAACCCTAGCCCGAACCCTAACCCTAACCCTTCCCCGAAGCCTGACCCTCACCCGTCCCCTAATCCTAACCCGTACGCTAACACTAACCCGCGTCCTCACACGCACGCTCCCCCTAAAACGTTGCCGTACCCTCACCTGGAACCTAAACTGTCCCCGTCCCCTAACCCTAACCCTAGCCCGAACCCTAACCCTAACCCTTCCCCGAAGCCTGACCCTCACCCGTCCCCTAATCCTAACCCGTACGCTAACACTAACCCGCGCCCTCACACGCACGCTCCCCCTAAAGCGTTGCCGTACCCTCACCTGGACCCTAAACCGTCCCCGTCCCCTAACCCTAACCCTAGCCCGAACCCTAACCCTAACCCTTCCCCGAAGCCTGACCCTCACCCGTCCCCTAATCCTAACCCGTACGCTAACACTAACCCGCGCCCTCACACGCACGCTCCCCCTAAAGCGTTGCCGTACCCTCACCTGGACCCTAAACCGTCCCCGTCCCCTAACCCTAACCCTAGCCCGAACCCTAACCCTAATCCTTCCCCGAAGCCTGACCCTCACCCGTCCCCTAATCCTAACCCGTACGCTAACACTAACCCGCGCCCTCACACGCACGCTCCCCCTAAAGCGTTGCCGTACCCTCACCTGGACCCTAAACCGTCCCCGTCCCCTAACCCTAACCCTAGCCCAAACCCTAACCCTTCCCCGAAGCCTGACCCTCACCCGTCCCCTAATCCTAACCCGTACGCTAACACTAACCCGCGCCCTCACACGCACGCTCCCCCTAAAGCGTTGCCGTACCCTCACCTGGACCCTAAACCGTCCCCGTCCCCTAACCCTAACCCTAGCCCGAACCCTAACCCTAACCCTTCCCCGAAGCCTGACCCTCACCCGTCCCCTAATCCTAACCCGTACGCTAACACTAACCCGCGCCCTCACACGCACGCTCCCCCTAAAGCGTTGCCGTACCCTCACCTGGACCCTAAACCGTCCCCGTCCCCTAACCCTAACCCTAGCCCGAACCCTAACCCTAACCCTTCCCCGAAGCCTGACCCTCACCCGTCCCCTAATCCTAACCCGTACGCTAACACTAAACCGCGCCCTCACACGCACGCTCCCCCTAAAGCGTTGCCGTACCCTCACCTGGACCCTAAACCGTCCCCGTCCCCTAACCCTAACCCTAGCCCGAACCCTAACCCTAACCCTTCCCCGAAGCCTGACCCTCACCCGTCCCCTAATCCTAACCCGTAAACTAACACTAACCTGCGCCCTCACACGCACGCTCCCCCTAAAGCGTTGCCGTACCCTCACCTGGACCCTAAACCGTCCCCGTCCCCTAACCCTAACCCTAGCCCGAACCCTAACCCTAACCCTTCCCCGAAGCCTGACCCTCACCCGTCCCCTAATCCTAACCCGTACGCTAACACTAACCCGCGCCCTCACACGCACGCTCCCCCTAAAGCGTTGCCGTACCCTCACCTGGACCCTAAACCGTCCCCGTCCCCTAACCCTAACCCTAGCCCGAACCCTAACCCTAACCCTTCCCCGAAGCCTGACCCTCACCCGTCCCCTAATCCTAACCCGTACGCTAACACTAACCCGCGCCCTCACACGCACGCTCCCCCTAAAGTGTTGCCGTACCCTCACCTGGACCCTAAACCGTCCTCATCCCCTAACCCTAACCCTAGCCCGAACCCTAACCCTAACCCTTCCCCGAAGCCTGACCCTCACCCGTCCCCTAATCCTAACCCGTACGCTAACACTAACCCGCGCCCTCACACGCACGCTCCCCCTAAAGCGTTGCTGTACCCTCACCGGGACCCTAAACCGTCCCCGTCCCCTAACCCTAACCCTAGCCCGAACCCTAACCCTAACCCTTCCCCAAAGCCTGACCCTCACCCGTCCTCTAATCCTAACCCGTACACTAACACTAACCCACGCCCTCACACGCACGCTCCCCCTAAAGCGTTGCCGTACCCTCACCTGGACCCTAAACCGTCCCCGTCCCCTAACTCTAACCCTAGCCCGAACACTAACCCTAACCCTTCCCCGAAGCCTGACCCTCACCCGTCCCCTAATCTTAACCCGTACGCTAACACTAACCCGCGCCCTCACACGCACGCTCCCCCTAAAGCGTTGCCGTATCCTCACCTGGACCCTAAACCGTCCCCGTCCCCTAACCCTAACCCTAGCCCGAACCCTAACCCTAACCCTTCCCCGAAGCCTGACCCTCACCCGTCCCCTAATCCTAACCCGTACACTAACACTAACCCGCGCCCTCACACGCACGCTCCCCCTAAAGCGTTGCCGTACCCTCACCTGGACCCTAAACCGTCCCCGTCCCCTAACCCTAACCCTAGCCCGAACCCTAACCCTAACCCTTCCCCGAAGCCTGACCCTCACCCGTCCCCTAATCCTAACCCGTACGCTAACACTAACAAGCGCCCTCACACGCACGCTCCCCCTAAAGCGTTGCCGTACCCTCACCTGGACCCTAAACCGTCCCCGTCCCCTAACCCTAACCCTAGCCCGAACCCTAACCCTAACCCTTCCCCGAAGCCTGACCCTCACCCGTCCCCTAATCCTAACCCGTACGCTAACACTAACCCGCGCCCTCACACGCACGCTCCCCCTAAAGCGTTGCCGTACCCTCACCTGGACCCTAAACCGTCCTCATCCCCTAACCCTAACCCTAGCCCGAACCCTAACCCTAACCCTTCCCCGAAGCCTGACCCTAACCCGTCCCCTAATCCTAACCCGTACGCTAACACTAACCCGCGCCCTCACACGCACGCTCCCCCTAAAGCGTTGCTGTACCCTCACCGGGACCCTAAACCGTCCCCGTCCCCTAACCCTAACCCTAGCCCGAACCCTAACCCTAACCCTTCCCCGAAGCCTGACCCTCACCCGTCCTCTAATCCTAACCCGTACGCTAACACTAACCCACGCCCTCACACGCACGCTCCCCCTAAAGCGTTGCCGTACCCTCACCTGGACCCTAAACCGTCCCCGTCCCCTAACTCTAACCCTAGCCCGAACCCTAACCCTAACCCTTCCCCGAAGCCTGACCCTCACCCGTCCCCTAATCTTAACCCGTACGCTAACACTAACCCGCGCCCTCACACGCACGCTCCCCCTAAAGCGTTGCCGTATCCTCACCTGGACCCTAAACCGTCCCCGTCCCCTAACCCTAACCCTAGCCCGAACCCTAACCCTAACCCTTCCCCGAAGCCTGACCCTCACCCGTCCCCTAATCCTAACCCGTACACTAACACTAACCTGCGCCCTCACACGCACGCTCCCCCTAAAGCGTTGCCGTACCCTCACCTGGACCCTAAACCGTCCCCGTCCCCTAACCCTAACCCTAGCCCGAACCCTAACCCTAACCCTTCCCCGAAGCCTGACCCTCACCCGTCCCCTAATCCTAACCCGTACGCTAACACTAACCCGCGCCCTCACACGCACGCTCCCCCTAAAGCGTTGCCGTACCCTCACCTGGACCCTAAACCGTCCCCTTCCCCTAACCCTAACCCCTCCCCGAATCCTGACCCTCACCCATCCCCTAATCCTAACCCGTACGCGAACACTAGCCCACGCCCTCACATGAACACTCCCCTAAAGCGTTGCCGTACCCTCACCTGGACCCTAAACCGTCCCCGTCCCCTAACCCTAACCCTAGCCCGAACCCTAACCCTAACCCTTCCCCGAAGCCTGACCCTCACCCGTCCCCTAATCCTAACCCGTACGCTAACACTAACCCACGCCCTCACACGCACGCACCCCCTAAAGCGTTGCTGTACCCTCACCGGGACCCTAAACCGTCCCCGTCCCCTAACCCTAACCCTAGCCCGAACCCTAACCCTAACCCTTCCCCGAAGCCTGACCCTCACCCGTCCTCTAATCCTAACCCGTACGCTAACACTAACCCA